>NC_135499.1:7356429-7690596 GCF_052857255.1 Amblyomma americanum
GGGTTGTAAGACTAGAATGGCACTCTGTATTAGCAGCATCCTGTTAGCGCTCTCTGGAGACGTAGAGTCAAATCCCGGTCCGCCTGGCACCGATCAAGAAAGCGTCCTGGCAACTGTACTCGAGACAGTCCAGAGAATTGAATCTGGCCAGGATGGTATCAGGAATGACCTACGCGCCCTAAAACAATGGCAGGCATCAGTGGGCGTTGAACTAAAACAGCTATCTGCCAGAATTCGCACAATCGAGGTCGAAATGGTAGAAATGAAATCTACCATTTCTACGCCATCCACAGAACTGTCTACAATAGGTCCCTCAAATATAACCGAGCAATTAAAGATAATTACCTCACGATGTGACGACACTGAAAACAGACTTCGCCGCTCTAACCTACTTTTCTTTGGTATACCTGACGAGTCCGAAACATGGTCTAGCTCAGAAACAAAGGTGTTGGAGCTGTGTGCGGAACACCTTGGCTGCACACTTGAGCCAACACAAATTGAAAGGGCTCATCGGCTTGGTCGTTACCAACCAGAGAAGTGTAGGCCGATCATCGTCAAGTTTGCTCACTACAAGGACAAACAGCAGATCATAGATAAAGGTCACAAGTTTAAAGACACACAGTATGTCGTTCGCGAAGATTTTTCTTTCCCAACACGCCTGGCCAGGAAAAAACTGATAGATTTCGCAAAGTTGGAGGGCGGATCGTTTAAGCTTAGGGTCGATAAACTGCGCATGAACGACACTGTATATATGTACGGCGCTGCTTCTGACACTGTCAAACAATGTACCGGATAGCAAAAACGAAGAGCGGTTGTACACAATTCTGACTATCAGCCACAACCTTCATACGGCGGCACTGCCCACCCTTCGCTTTCCATATCTTTCACTAACATACGTAGCATCCTTCCAAATCGCACCGAACTTTACTCATATCTTGAAGATAGTAACTCTGACATATTAACTTTAACAGAAACGTGGCTGCACTCGGATATAACTGACGACGAAATCTTACCTGACTCTCGTGATTTTGTTATTTACCGGAATGACAGACCTAATAAAAGAGGAGGTGGCGTGATGATCGCCATAAAAAACACATTCCTTCCTTTCGTGTTAACATTTCGTCCCCTCTAGAAATTTTATGGGTTTGGATCATGTCCTCATCGCTTAAGTCTCTTCTTGGCATATGTTACCGACCACCAGATAGTTCAGACTCTTTCGTAACAAATTTGCATGCCAACCTCTTAGATATAAGAAGTAACTTCCCAAAGGCCAACATTTATTTATTCGGTGATTTTAATTACCCGAATATCAACTGGAATACCTTAACTGCATCGGCACAGGACTCACTTAATTTCGTTGAACTAACATTAGACTTTTCTTTAACTCAGCTAGTTTCTCAACCTACGCGCGACCTTAACATATTACACTTTGTTCTCACATCGGCTCCAGACAATATAAGCCCGATCTCCCTCACGGATGGTTTCAGTGATCACAAACTGCTCCATTTCACTCTGAAAATGCCGTCACACCAACGCAGACCACCTTAGAAATACATCTTCGACTATAACAGAGCGAACTACGATGCCATTAACCTCGGCTTGCAAACATTCTGTGATTCCTTTCTGCAATCCTTTCCTAATCAATCTGTTAACGAAAACTGGCGTCACTTTAAAGATAAGCTCACGCAGTTAATGAACACCTATATACCCCGCATATCTTTCCGTGCTAACTCATCTAAGCCGTGGTACCACAGGAACCTGCGTACGTTGATGAACAAAAAAAACGACTTTTTAAAACAGCTAAACGGCTCAAAACACCCGCATCATGGGAAAAACATAAAAACGCTGATAAAGAATACTGCGCGGCCATACGGAAAGCTAGGCATAAGTTCATGGCTCACGATCTGCAATCCCTCCTTAAGCACAATCCAAAAAAAATTTTGGAAAACATTATCACCTTCCGAAACTTCTTCAGATTTTACGTTGATTGATGAGGCTGGAGACCCCATTGCTCAAGACGAACGCCCTCAGACTTTCAATAACTTTTTCGCCAATATGTTCCCGAAGGAAGACTATTCCAATATTCCATCGCCATCAGAATATGACTATGACTACATGAGCCCAATAGACGTTACTGTTGATGGCGTTGCGACATTGATTAACAATCTGAAATTAAGTACTTCATGTGGTATTGACGGGATTAATTCGAAAATTTTGAAACATACCGTGGCTCATTCCAGCGTCATACTCACTCATATATTTCGGCAATCACTTTCATCAGGCGAGATACCATACGAGTGGAAGATTGGAAAAGTTATTCCAATTTTCAAATCCGGTGACCGAACTGACGTTGCTAACTATCGCCCAATATCTCTGACATGTATATCTTGCAAACTTCTCGAACACATCAATGCATCTAACACGGCATTACATTTAGAAGGCAACGGTTTCTTCTTTTCAAAACAACATGGGTTCAGAAAAGGGTTATCATGTGAAACACAACTACTCGAATTTACTAATGAGCTTTTTCACGGTATGGACGAAAATCTTCAAATCGACTGTATATTCCTAGACTATGCTAAAGCCTCTGACCGCGTTCCACACTGTCGTTTAATAGCGAAACTCTCATCATTGCGCCTCGATTCATTAACAATTTCTTGGATAAGAAACTTTTTATCATTTCGAAAACAATTCACTTCTATTGGTAACCATTCATCCCATTTAATTGATGTAACATCAGGCGTACCGCAAGGTAGTGTAATAGGCCCGTTACTTTTTCTGATTTACATCAATGACCTCCCGTTAGGCATTACCTCAACACTCAGAATGTTTGCAGACGATTGCGTTATTTATCGCAAAATCCGCTCCTTTAATGACCACATCGCCCTTCAAGAAGATCTACATCGCATTAATACCTGGTGCTCATCATGGCTAATGCCCCTTAACACTGATAAATGCCAGTTAATGACATTTAGCCGAAAACGGTCTAATTACCTTTTCACTTACTCGCTTAACAACAGTCCAGTCACTCTTGCGTCATCGTAGAAGTGCCTTGGCGTTCACTTTTTATCTAATCTCTCATGGAAAACCCACATAGAAAAAATTGCTGCCAAAGCTAGCCGTACATTAGGTTATTTAAAGCGTAACCTCAGAGGTGCGCCTTCTTCCACACGCCAGCTCGCATATCAGACATTCGTCCGCCCTCAAATTGAATACGCATCTTCCATTTGGTCACCTCACCAACAGTACCTAATTAATTCCCTAGAGCGCGTACAAAATCGTGCCGCTCGCTTCATTTCTCGCAACTATTGCCGACATTCCAGTATAACTAACATTAAGGCTTCGTTATCCCTTCCATCCTTAGAATCTCGCAGAACCATAGCACTTATCTGCCTCTTCCATAAAATTGTTTACAGCCATCATTCCTTCACACTACCCCTTACAAAACCGGCCCGCACATCTCACCGATTGCATAATCACCTCAGTTTTAAGCGCCTTTCGGGAAGGACCACTGCATTCAACTCATCAGCCCTGCCCCGTGCAATCATTTATTGGAATAGTCTTCCTGATAACATTGTTCACATCTCAGATCATGTTATTTTCAAAGAAAAAATAAGTAGCATTTTCTTCTGAAGTGTGTTCTGTAGTGCGTTTTTTAATTTAGTTTTTCAATTTAGTTCTATTTTCTGGTTGGTTGCTTGTTCTTTGTATAACGATGTTAAAATAACCATGTTCTACTTGCTTCTTTTTCCCACCCCAGTTATGTAACCCCCCTCACATAATACTCCAGTCGGAGCCCGTGAGGTATTTGAATAAATAAATAAATAAATAAATAAATAAATAAATAAATAAATAAAAGTTTGTGTCAGCCAGTGTGTCGTTCCTTTGTTCCCTCAGAGCAAGGCCCGCCGTGGTCGGCGAGCGCTCGGTAGCGTACGCGATCACGGGGTGGGGTCCGGGCGGCTTTGAACCGCGTCAGCCGCGATTGAGTGGGGAGAACGTACTTATCTCCCCAATTCAACCCCATATCTGGCGCCCAACGTGGGGCCTGCTCTTGGAACATTGGACGACTGTCGGTTCGGGGAACGCTCCTTGTCCGGACTTGACAAGTGCTAGGCCTAGAGTGAATTTTGATCGCTAGGACCTGCGGCATGCTTTCTTGAGTGCGAGTATTGCGCTTCAGCATGTTTGAACTTTTCGACATGCTCAGCACATTTTTCCCTGGAGTTTCTTCGGGAGAATCACTTGGTCCGCATCGAGGGAGCGCGAGGCCTAGCGCCCGCGGAGTCGCCGAGCCCGAAGCGAGTGAGTACGGAAGCCGCGTGGGTGGTCCGAGTTTCTGTATATATTTTCTCTGTCTCTTTTTCGACTCTGGGAGTCGCGGCTCCGGGAGCCGGGTGGCCTGGGGACACGGGTGCCGCTACGAGCTCGCTGGTATTGCAGCTCGGCACCGGGCGCTCCGACACCGTCCGATACGGTGGGCGCCGACCGCTCAGAAGCTGCTTTGTGCAGTGAGCGGGGTAGGACCACCCCACAAAGCTGGCGTCTCCTCGCGGCTGCGGGCACATAACCCGTTTCGGGTCTTTGTTTTGGTCACGGTCGTTGTCCGAGTGGTAGTTAGGCCTGAGGCTTTCGGAGCTGCCTGCACCACGTTAAAAGAGACACGACCACCGGACCGTGTCGTTGAGAGGGGGTGCACTTTGCTGCCCGCCCGTTTTTTTTTTGTAACCTCGCACGACCTGAGCAGTCTCGTTCATCTCAAGAATGGGCTTTGTTCACTCGAACTTTGCGTTTGCACAGCCGCCGACACGTTTTGCAAGCGAGTTAGGCATTGGGCCACGAGGCCCTTGCGGATGCCGTTTCCCCTCCCGTGACCTACGTTAAAGGCACGCCGAGAGCGTTTCGGCAATTTTGCAGATTCGGTGGAGCCACCCAGGCTTGCTGTCCGGTGCACATCGTCTCGCTGCGACGGAGCGGCCTGTATCCAGTTCGCCGCATCCATCCGGGGCAGCTGTGGCGAGACCAGTCAGCAGCCACCTCCGGCTGCTGCTGCCCTGGCGACTACTGCAGAATCCTGGCCTGCAGTTTTCCCACCGCCTTCGATTCGCGGGCCTGCGGACACGGTAGTCCGCGGGCCATGCGAGTCATCCCAGCGGAGACCTTCACGCCGCCTTCGGAATACCACGGAAGTCTGCGTGGACGCTGTCGGCGTGACCTCCGCTGCAAGACGTGCCTCAAGGACATGAAGACCAGGAGACTCCTCCATAGCATGTACTTTCAGGCGCGTGGGTCTATTTAAGGTTGGGGGGATGTGGGGACCTGCCCTGCAGCCCCCTGAGTTTGCTTTCCCGCGAGGCACCGTGCAGCAGCAGTCTCACCCCGAGGATGAACGCGTTCCCTTGTCAGTTACATTAACTGGCAAGAGAGGGCGCCAGCGTCGCTGCGCGGGAGACTGCTGAAGCCCACCCGCTGGAGATGGGGTCTCTTGGACTGGGATAATCGCCGCGAGCGGACGCGTCGCTCGCGGCTCCGCTCTTCGCCGGCGGGGCGAAGAAGCGACGGGGAGACAGGCTCCCGTACTCGTCCCGTCCGGCCTGCGGAGTTTATATCCCTTGCCCTAGCGCGGGCGAACATTCGCTCGGAACCTTGCTGGTGAGTCGGACGACCTTGATTCATTAGCGTACCTCGTTGCTAGCTGGCGTTATTGTTTCTGTAGCAATAAATGCCTGTTTGTGTCAGCCAGTGTGTCGTTCCTTTGTTCCCTCAGAGCAAGGCCCGCCGTGGTCGGCGAGCGCTCGGTAGCGTACGCGATCACGGGGTGTGGTCCGGGCGGCTTTGAACCGTGTCAGCCGCGATTGAGTGGGGAGAACGTACTTATCTCCCCAATTCAACCCCACAGGTGACGGCTGTCCAATCTGCTGCTTTCGTGGGTATTTATGTTTTGCTTGTAAGCGAACCTTGAGAGTGTTCACCAGCGCCACCCTCGTCCATAGCGCTGGACGTAGCGCGTCCTATAATACCGCAAGTGTGACGTAGAACGTCATCTAACGGCGAGGGCAGAAACTGTGCGAAAGCCCTCTTATGCTACCGATGGCATGAAGACTGCCAGAACCGAGACCCCCGTTAAGCTATTAGCAGACAAGGCAAATGAAATAAGGGGCTCGTTTGACAAACATATTAAGGAAACCAACAGTCACAGAAACCAAGATGCATAGGGAACGTTTTGTATTTATTTTTAAATTTCTAGTGCCAATCAATTGCTTTTTAGAGAAAATTACTTATACAGCAGCAGAAAAACAACCATGCCGCCGTTAGCATCCGGACCCACGACCTCCGAATATCGCGTCCGGTGCTCTTACCAACTGTGCTACGGTGACGGCTGTCCAATCTGCTGCTTTCGTGGGTACTTATGATTTGCATGTAAGCGAACCTTGAGAGTGTTCACCAGCGCCACCCTCGTCCATAGCGGTGGACGTAGCACGTCCTGTAATACCGCAGGTGTGATGTAGAACGTCATTTAACGGCGAGGGCAGAAACTGCGAGAGCCCTCTTATGCTACCGATGGCGTGAAGACTGCCAGAACCGAGACCCCCGTGAAGCTATTAGCAGACAAGGCAAATGAAATAAGGGGCTTGTTTGACAAACATATTAAGGAAACCAACGGTCACAGAAACCAAGATGCATAGGGGAATGTTTTCTTTTTTTATATACTTCTAGTGCCAATCAGTTGCTTTTTTAAAGAAAATTACTTATAAAGCAGCAGAAAAAATAACCATGCCGCCGGTGGGATCCTAACCCACGACCTCCGAATATCGCGTCCGGTGCACATACCAACTGAACTACGGCGACGGCTGTCCAATCTGCTGCTTTCGTGGGTATTTTTGTTTTGCTTGTAAGCGAACCTTGAGAGTGTTCACCAGCGCCACCCTCGTCCATAGCGGTGGACGTAGCACGTCCTGTAATACCGCAAGTGTGACGTGGAACGTCATATAATGGCAAGGGCAGAAACTTTGCGTGAGCCCTCTTATGCTACCTATTTCATGAAGACTGCCAGAACCGAGACCCTCGTTAAGCTATTAGCAGACAAGGCAAATGAAATAAGGGGCTCGTTTGACAAACATATTAAGGAAACCAACAGTCACCGAAACCAAGGTGCATAAGAGAATGTTTTCTTTTTTAATTTCTAGTGCCAATCAATTGCTTTTTAAAGAAAATTACTTATAAGGCAGTAGAGAAAACAACCATGCCGCCGGTGGGATCCGAACCCATGACCTCCGAATATCGCGTCCGGTGCTCTTACCAACTGAGCTACGGCGACGGCTGTCCAATCTGCTGCTTTCGTGGGTATTTATGTTTTGCGTGTAAGCGAACCTTGAGAGTGTTCACGAGCGCCACACTCGTCCGTAGCGGTGGACGTAGCACGTCCTGTAATACCGCAAGTGTGACGTAGAACGTCATCTAACTGCCGTGGCCTCGGTCCGTGGCCACAGCAGTCGACTGCCCTCAAGGCATACAAGGCACTCTTTGCCGACTTGAGAGCGACTGGATTGAGCGACAAATTGTGACAGCGTTGTGCGTGTGTGTGTGTGTGTTATGCCTTTTTTCTCTTCTCTCTTCCTCCTTTTAGTCCCCTAATCCCTCTTCCCCAGTGCAGGGTAGCCAACCGGAACCCCTTTCTGGTTAACATCCCTGCCTTTCCCTCCTCCTCTTTACCGATCTATCTATCATTTAACGGCGAGGGCAGAAACTGTGCGAGAGCCCTCTTTTGCTACCTATGGCATGAAGACTGCCAGAACCGAGACCCCCGTTAAGCTATTAACAGACAAGGCAAATGAAATAAGGGGCTCGTTTGACAAACATATTAAAAAAACCAACAGCCACCGAAACCAAGATGCATAGGGGAATGTTTTCTATTTCTTTTAATTTCTAGTGCCGATCAATAGCTTCTTAAAGAAAATTGCTTATAAAGCAGCAGAAAAAACAACCGTGCCGCCGGTGGGATCGAACCTACGACCTCCGAATATCGCGTCCGGTGCTCTTGCCAACTGAGCTACGGCGAATGCTGTCCAATCTACTGCTTTCGTGGGTATTTTTGTCTTGCGTGTAAGCGAGCCTTGAGAGTGTTCAACAGCGCCACCCTCGTCCATAGCGGTAGACGTAGCACGTCTTGTAATACAGCAAGTGTGACGTAGAACTTCATCTAATGGCGAGGGCAGAATCTGCGTGAAAGCCCTCTAATGCTACCTATGGCATGAAAACTGCCAGAACCGAGACCCCCGTTAAGCAATCAGCAGACAAGGCAAATGAAATAAGGGGCTTGTTTGACAAACATATTAAGGAAACCAACAGTCACCGAAACCAAGATGCATAAGGGAATGTTTTCTTTTTTATTTAATTTCTAGTGCCAATCAATTGCTTTTTAAAGAAAATTACTTATAAAGCAGCAGAAAAAACAACCGTGCCGCCGGTGGGATCCGAACCCACGACCTCCGAATATCGCGTCCGGTGCTCTTACCAACTGAGCTACGGCGACGGCTGTCCAATCTCCTGTTTTCGTGGATATTTATGTCTTGCGTGTAAGCGAACCTTGAGAGTGTTCACCAGCGCCACCCTCGTCTATAGCGGTGGAGGTAGCACGCCCTGTAATACCGCAAGTGTGACGTAGAACGTCGTCTAACGGCGAGGGCAGAAACTGTGCGAGAGCCCTCTTATGTTATCTATGGCATGACGACTGCCAGAACCGAGACCCCCGTTAAGCTTTTAGCAGACAATGCAAATGAAATAAGGAGCTCGTTTGACAAACATACTAAGGAAACCAACAGTCACCGAAACCAAGATGCATAAGGGAATGTTTTCTTTTTTATTTAATTTCTAGTTCCAATCAATTGCTTTTTAAAGAAAATTACTTATGAAGCAGCAGAAAAAACAACCATGCCGCCGGTGGGATCCGAACCCACGACCTCCGAATATCGCGTCCGGTGCTCTTACCAACTGAGCTACGGCGACGGCTGTCCAATCTCCCGCTTTCGTGGGTATTTATGTCTTGGGTGTAAGCGAACCTTGATAGTGTCCATAAGCGCCACCGTCGTCTATAGCGGTGGACGTAGCACGTCCTGTAATAACGCAAGTGTGACGTAGAACGTCATCTAACTGCGAGGGCAGAAACTGTGCGAGAGCCCTCTTATGCTACCTATGGCATGAACAGGAGAGCAAGCTGCCGGGGTAGTTGGCGATGCATGTTGTAAACTTGGAAGCGCAAAAAACCGGACGACGGACAGAGTAAGGGAACACAAAAAACAGGTTCACGAGCGCTCGTGAACCTGTTTTTTGTGTTCCCTTACTCTGTCCGTCGTCCGGTTTTTTGCGCTTCCACGTTTACACTATGGCATGAAGACTGCCAGAACCGAGACCCCCCGTTAAGCTATTAGCAGACAAGGCAAATGAAATAAGGAGCTCGTTTGACAAACATATTAAGGAAACGGACAGTCCCTGAAACCAAGATGCATAAGAGAATGTTTTCTTTTTTATTTAATTTCTTGTGCCAATCAATTGCTTTTTTAACGAAAATTGCTTATAAAGCAGCAGAAAAAACAACCATGCTGCCGGTGGGATCCAAACCAACGACCTCCGAATATCGCGTCCGGTGCTCTTACCAACTGAGCTACGGAGACGGCTGTCCAATCATCTGCTTTCGTGTGTATTTATGTTTTGCTTGTAAGCGAACCTTAGGAGTGTTCACCAGCGCCACCCTCGTCCATAGCGGCGGACGTGGCACGTCCTGTAATACCGCAAGTGTGACGTAGAACGTCATCTAACGGTGAGGGCAGAAACTGAGCGAGAGCCCTCATATGCTACCTATGGCATGAAGACTACCAGAACCGAGACCCCCGTTAAGCTATTAGCAGACAAGGCAAATGAAATAAGGGGCTCGTTTGACAAACATATTAAGGAAACCAACAGTCACAGAAACCAAGGTGCATAGGGGAATGTTTTCTATTTTTTTATTTCTAGTGCCAACCAATTGCTTTTTAAACAGAATTACTTATACAGCAGCAGAAAAAACAACCGTGCCGCCGGTGGGATCCGAACCCACGACCTCCGAATATCGCGTCCGGTGCTCTTACCAACTGAGCTACGGCGACGGCTGTCCTATCTCCTGCTTTCGTGTGTATTTTTGTCTTGCGTGTAAGCGAACATTGATAGTGTTCACCAGCGCCACCGTCGTCTATAGCGGTGGACGTAGCACGTCCTGTAATAACGCAAGTGTGACGTTAAACGTCATCTAACGGCGATGGCAGAAACTGTGCGAGAGCCCTCTTATGCTACCTATGGCATGAAGACTGCCAGAACCGTGACCCCCGTTAAGCGATTAGCAGACAAGGCAAATGAAATAAGGTGCTCGTTTGACAAACATATTAACGAAACCAACAGTCACCGAAACCAAGATGCATAAGGGAATGTTTTCTATTTTTTTTTTAATTTCTGGTGCCAATCAATTGCTTTTTAAAGAAAATTACTTATAAAGCAGCAGAAAAATCAACCGTGCCACCGGTGGGATCGGAACCCACGACCTCCGAATATCGCGTCCGGTGCTCTTACCAACTGAGCTATGGCGACGGCTGTCCAATCTCCTGTTTTCGTGGATGTTTATGTCTTGCGTGTAAGCGAACCTTGAGAGTGTTCACTAGCGCCACCCTCGTCTATAGCGGTGGACGTAGCACGTCCTGTAATAACGCAAGTGTGACGTAGAACGTCATCTAACGGCGGGGGCAGAAACTGTGCGAGAGCCCTCTTATGCTACTTATTTCATGAAAACTGCCAGAACCGAGACCCCCGTTAAGCAATCAGCAGACAAGGCAAATGAAATAAGGAGCTCGTTTGACAAACATATTAAGGAAACCAACAGTCACCGAAACCAAGATGCATAAGGGAATGTTTTCTATTTTTTTTTAATTTCTGGTGCCAATCAATTGCTTTTTAAAGAAAATTACTTATAAAGCAGCAGAAAAATCAACCGTGCCACCGGTGGGATCGGAACCCACGACCTCCGTATATCGCGTCCGGTGCTCTTACCAACTGAGCTACGGCGACGGCTGTCCAATCTCCTGCTTTCGTGGGTATTTTTGTCTTGCGTGTAAGCGAACATTGATAGTGTTCACCAGCGCCACCGTTGTCTACAGCGGTGGACATAGCACGTCCTATAATAACGCAAGTGTGACGTAAAACGTCATCTAACGGCGAGGGCAGAAACTGTGCGAGAGCCCTCTTATGCTACCTATGGCATGAAGACTGCCAGAACCGTGACCCCCGTTAAGCTATTAGCAGACAAGGCAAATGAAATAAGGAGCTCGTTTGACAAACATATTAAGGAAACCAACAGTCACCGAAACCAAGATGCATAAGGGAATGTTTTCTTTTTTATTTAATTTCTAGTGCCAATCAATTGCTTTTTAAAGAAAATTACTTATAAAGCAGCAGAAAAAACAACCGTGCCGCCGGTGGGATCCGAACCCACGACCTCCGAATATCGCGTCCGGTGCTCTTACCAACTGAGCTACGGCGACGGCTGTCCAATCTCCTGTTTTCGTGGATATTTATGTCTTGCGTGTAAGCGAACCTTGAGAGTGTTCACCAGCGCCACCCTCGTCTATAGCGGTGGACGTAGCACGCCCTGTAATACCGCAAGTGTGACGTAGAACGTCGTCTAACGGCGAGGGCAGAAACTGTGCGAGAGCCCTCTTATGTTATCTATGGCATGACGACTGCCAGAACCGAGACCCCCGTTAAGCTTTTAGCAGACAATGCAAATGAAATAAGGAGCTCGTTTGACAAACATACTAAGGAAACCAACAGTCACCGAAACCAAGATGCATAAGGGAATGTTTTCTTTTTTATTTAATTTCTAGTTCCAATCAATTGCTTTTTAAAGAAAATTACTTATGAAGCAGCAGAAAAAACAACCATGCCGCCGGTGGGATCTGAACCCACGACCTCCGAATATCGCGTCCGGTGCTCTTACCAACTGAGCTACGGCGACGGCTGTCCAATCTCCCGCTTTCGTGGGTATTTATGTCTTGGGTGTAAGCGAACCTTGATAGTGTCCATAAGCGCCACCGTCGTCTATAGCGGTGGACGTAGCACGTCCTGTAATAACGCAAGTGTGACGTAGAACGTCATCTAACTGCGAGGGCAGAAACTGTGCGAGAGCCCTCTTATGCTACCTATGGCATGAACAGGAGAGCAAGCTGCCGGGGTAGTTGGCGATGCATGTTGTAAACTTGGAAGCGCAAAAAACCGGACGACGGACAGAGTAAGGGAACACAAAAAACAGGTTCACGAGCGCTCGTGAACCTGTTTTTTGTGTTCCCTTACTCTGTCCGTCGTCCGGTTTTTTGCGCTTCCACGTTTACACTATGGCATGAAGACTGCCAGAACCGAGACCCCCCGTTAAGCTATTAGCAGACAAGGCAAATGAAATAAGGAGCTCGTTTGACAAACATATTAAGGAAACGGACAGTCCCTGAAACCAAGATGCATAAGAGAATGTTTTCTTTTTTATTTAATTTCTTGTGCCAATCAATTGCTTTTTTAACGAAAATTGCTTATAAAGCAGCAGAAAAAACAACCATGCTGCCGGTGGGATCCGAACCAACGACCTCCGAATATCGCGTCCGGTGCTCTTACCAACTGAGCTACGGAGACGGCTGTCCAATCATCTGCTTTCGTGTGTATTTATGTTTTGCTTGTAAGCGAACCTTAGGAGTGTTCACCAGCGCCACCCTCGTCCATAGCGGCGGACGTGGCACGTCCTGTAATACCGCAAGTGTGACGTAGAACGTCATCTAACGGTGAGGGCAGAAACTGAGCGAGAGCCCTCATATGCTACCTATGGCATGAAGACTACCAGAACCGAGACCCCCGTTAAGCTATTAGCAGACAAGGCAAATGAAATAAGGGGCTCGTTTGACAAACATATTAAGGAAACCAACAGTCACAGAAACCAAGGTGCATAGGGGAATGTTTTCTATTTTTTTATTTCTAGTGCCAACCAATTGCTTTTTAAACAGAATTACTTATACAGCAGCAGAAAAAACAACCGTGCCGCCGGTGGGATCCGAACCCACGACCTCCGAATATCGCGTCCGGTGCTCTTACCAACTGAGCTACGGCGACGGCTGTCCTATCTCCTGCTTTCGTGTGTATTTTTGTCTTGCGTGTAAGCGAACATTGATAGTGTTCACCAGCGCCACCGTCGTCTATAGCGGTGGACGTAGCACGTCCTGTAATAACGCAAGTGTGACGTTAAACGTCATCTAACGGCGATGGCAGAAACTGTGCGAGAGCCCTCTTATGCTACCTATGGCATGAAGACTGCCAGAACCGTGACCCCCGTTAAGCTATTAGCAGACAAGGCAAATGAAATAAGGAGCTCGTTTGACAAACATATTAAGGAAACCAACAGTCACCGAAACCAAGATGCATAAGGGAATGTTTTCTATTTTTTTTAATTTCTGGTGCCAATCAATTGCTTTTTAAAGAAAATTACTTATAAAGCAGCAGAAAAATCAACCGTGCCACCGGTGGGATCGGAACCCACGACCTCCGAATATCGCGTCCGGTGCTCTTACCAACTGAGCTATGGCGACGGCTGTCCAATCTCCTGTTTTCGTGGATGTTTATGTCTTGCGTGTAAGCGAACCTTGAGAGTGTTCACTAGCGCCACCCTCGTCTATAGCGGTGGACGTAGCACGTCCTGTAATAACGCAAGTGTGACGTAGAACGTCATCTAACGGCGGGGGCAGAAACTGTGCGAGAGCCCTCTTATGCTACTTATTTCATGAAAACTGCCAGAACCGAGACCCCCGTTAAGCAATCAGCAGACAAGGCAAATGAAATAAGGGGCTTGTTTGACAAACATATTAAGGAAACCAACAGTCACAGAAACCAAGGTGCATTGGGGAATGGTTTCTGTTTTTTTAATTGCTAGTGAACACCAATTGCTTTTTAAACAAAATTACTTATACAGCAGCAGAAAAAACAACCATGCCGCCGGTGGGATCCGAACCCACGACCTCCGTATATCGCGTCCGGTGCTCTTACCAACTGAGCTACGGCGACGGCTGTCTAATCTCCTGCTTTCGTGGGTATTTTTGTCTTGCGTGTAAGCGAACATTGATAGTGTTCACCAGCGCCACCGTTGTCTACAGCGGTGGACATAGCACGTCCTATAATAACGCAAGTGTGACGTAAAACGTCATCTAACGGCGAGGGCAGAAACTGTGCGAGAGCCCTCTTATGCTACCTATGGCATGAAGACTGCCAGAACCGTGACCCCCGTTAAGCTATTAGCAGACAAGGCAAATGAAATAAGGAGCTCGTTTGACAAACATATTAAGGAAACCAACAGTCACCGAAACCAAGATGCATAAGGGAATGTTTTCTATTTTTTTTTAATTTCTAGTGCCAATCAATTGCTTTTTAAAGAAAATTACTTATAAAGCAGCAGAAAAAACAACCGTGCCACCGGTGGGATCGGAACCCACGACCTCCGAATATCGCGTCCGGTGCTCTTACCAACTGAGCTATGGCGACGGCTGTCCAATCTCCTGTTTTCGTGGATGTTTATGTCTTGCGTGTAAGCGAACCTTGAGAGTGTTCACCAGCGCCACCCTCGTCTATAGCGGTGGACGTAGCACGTCCTGTAATAACGCAAGTGTGACGTAGAACGTCATCTAACGGCGGGGGCAGAAACTGTGCGAGAGCCCTCTTATGCTACTTATTTCATGAAAACTGCCAGAACCGAGACCCCCGTTAAGCAATCAGCAGACAAGGCAAATGAAATAAGGGGCTTGTTTGACAAACATATTAAGGAAACCAACAGTCACAGAAACCAAGGTGCATGGGGGAATGTTTTCTATTTTTTTTTAATTTCTAGTGCCAATCAATTGCTTTTTAAAGAAAATTACTTATAAAGCAGCAGAAAAAAACAACCGTGCCGCCGGTGGGATCCGGACCCACGACCTCCGAATATCGCGTCCGGTGCTCTTACCAACTGAGCTACGGCGACGGCTGTCCAATCTCCTGTTTTCGTGGATATTTATGTCTTGCGTGTAAGCGAACCTTTAGAGTGTTCACCGGCGCCACCCTCGTCTATATCGGTGGACGTAGCACGTCCTGTAATACCGCAAGTGTGACGTAGAACGTCGTCTAACGGCGAGGGCAGAAACTGTGCGAGAGCCCTCTTATGCTACCTATGGCATGAAGACTGCCAGAACCGAGACCCCCGTTAAGCTTTTAGCAGACAATACAAATGAAATAAGGAGCTCGTTTGACAAACATATTAAGGAAACCAACAGTCACCGAAACCAAGATGCATAAGGGAATGTTTTCTTTTTTATTTAATTTCTAGTGCCAACCAATTGCTTTTTAAAGAAAATACTTGTAAAGCAGCAGAAAAAACAACCATGCCGCCGGTTGGATCCGAACCCACGACCTCCGAATATCGCGCCCGGTGCTCTTACCAACTGAGATACGGCGAAGGCTGTCCAATCTGCTGCTTTCGTGGGTATTTATGGTTCGCTTGTAAGCGAACCTTGAGAGTGTTTACCAGCGCCACCCTCGTCCATAGCGGCGGACGTAGCACGTCCTGTAATACCGCAAGTGTGACGTAGAACGTCATCTAACGGCGAGGGCAGAAACTGTGCGAGAGCCCTCTTAAGCTACCTATGGCATGAAGACTGCGAGAACCGAGACCCCCGCTAAGCTATTAGCAGACAAGGCAAATGAAATAAGGAGCTCGTTTGACAAACATATTCAAGGGACACTGAGGAGAACCCTATCAAAACTTTTTTGTTAGTAATATCTGATAGTTCGGCATTTCATGGCTTTGTTGACGCTTGTCCGGGAGCGAAAGATGCATTTATTTCAAAGAAATTTGGATTCGAAGTTGAAAAATTTTTTCCCGCCGCTCCGATTCAAACTCGAGAACTCTTATTACGCCACGGAGAACTCTTATGGCGACACAGGACACAGTGACGTGAAACATGACGTAAACGCAGACTCCGTAATTTCTGGCCGCTAGCAGTGCAGTCTAGCAGCTGCCGAAATGAAAGCTACCGCCGCCGCACGTTGAAGGCATCTATCGGGGGTCACTACCTTCGCTTCATTTACGTTTGCACCGGCGTCTTGCCAGCGTTAAGTTGGATCCCGTTCCCGAACCCGACGACGTAGTTCTCGCAAAAACTCTGGCCTGCATTTCAGTGACCTCAGCCTCACAGAGCGTGCGATGCTTTTGAGGGAGCACGGTTAGGTTAGGCGCCGGCGGGTGATTTCCCCCTTCCCCTGAGAGCAGCCGTTGCAAACTTAATATCATAACCCCAGTGCGGCGAGTCGCAAGGGACCAGGACAAGGTCGGCGCCTTGCGCCCATCGGAGGCTGGCCGGGGCTTTGGGGCCAACGGTTTGTGATTCCTTGAACGGCGCGGTTGCACGGAGCAGCAGGCGGCGTCGAGGTCTCCCACGGTTGCAAGGGCCATGTGATTTATTTATTTTTTTGCCACAAAAAACAAATGGGTGCTCGAGGGCGGTCGCGTTTAAAGTCGGCGGCTTGAAACCAATACCGGCGCACGACGCTCCAACGGCTTCCGCTATATCCAACGGATCCACTGAATCTGGCTCTCTCGCCAACTTGCAAGTACCTTCAGATGTGTACTGTGAATGGATTAAAATAGCCGAGCTCGAAAAGAACTGCTCCGCCCAACTGCCGCCGCTATTGAATATAACGTGCACCTCGCCGCGGAGCCAAATCAGTCGGCCGGGCCGGCGGCGGCTGGCGCACTCGGCGCGAAATAAATACATGCTCCAATCTCCCCGCCAGTGCGGTCAGAGTGCGCCGAAGCTGCCGACCCCGTCGGCGGTCAAGCGCAGTTGGAGTATAGAGGGTCTCGCTTTGAGCGACGTGACTTCGCCATGCAGCGCGCGCGCGCGCCTGTCCTCGTCCTGTTCGCTCGTCCTGTTCCCTTCCTTGTCCGTGTTGCCAGTTTGCGCTCTTATGTCTTTCACGAATATGCACCAACAAGCCCAGTTGCAAGTACTTATGCGCCTTAACAGAGCCTGCGCATAACCGCTAACCAACGTATTCAGCGGCGGCATCCATTGGAACCGCTGAAACCCCCCGCCCACTCACTGAATAAAAGAAAAGAAGTCCGGTGCCGAGGACGGTTCGGAATCGAAACAGGGCCTTCGGCGTTTGAGCCCGAAACGCTACCGCTCCGCCACGACGGCGCATCTAGTGAATGTACTCTTCTGATGCAGAAATCTCCGCGCTTTCTCTAGGTATATCCTGGCCTAACAGAGCTAGGCCATCAGCAATTTTTCTGAACTGCCTTGTACCTTGTCTCCCGTCCCTAATAAACAATTTCCGTTAAGTAGTTTGAAGTTGACTGGTACAGCCGGGAATGTTTGGCCGGGCAAGCGTGCGAATGCACAAGTGCTGCCTTGTACGATCACCGACAATCGTGCCATCATAGCTTTTCATCGACCGTGGCGATCATCTGAGAAGCCTTAACAGGCTCCTTCAAAGGTTAACTAGTACTTGAAGCGGCACTTGGAGTTCCTCTGCTGTTCGGCGCTTCTAAATCGATGTGCGTCAAAAACAAAACCACGGGGCACACAAAGCTCATAGACACGAAGCGCCATAGCAAATCGAACTCTCCTGGCCGTCTGTGGCGCCGCCACGCATCCGTTTACGTTGCTTCCAACATTCAGGTTGTCTTTTGCCTGCCTTTCTTGTCTGACAAAAGTGCACTATTGGTTTTAAAACAAAACCTATTTCGATATTGATCGGCGCAACCTACCTTTGTAAGACTCAGAGATTCGCGCTCCCCAGTAGGATGGAAAATTCCCCTAAGGTGGCGTCTTTTGTGCTATGGCGTCACCACGCTTGTACTTCCGAGATTGGCCTGCGGTGGCGATACCTGTATTTTGGTTCTTGCTATTTTTTACCTTACAAGAGCTTTGTTTTCAGTAAGAGCGGCGTCTTTCTGATCAGGAGCTGGTATTCTATCTATACAAGCCAACTTCAATTTCTCCTCAGTGTCCCTTTAAGGAAACCAACAGTCACCGAAACCAAGATGCATAATGGAATGTTTTCTTTTTTTTAATTTCTAGTGCCAATCAATTACTTTTTAAAGAAAATTGCTTATAAAGCAGTAGAAAAAACAACCATGCCGCCGGTGGGATCCGAACCCATGACCTCCGAATATCGCTTCCGGTGCTCTTACCAACTGAGCTACGGTGAAGGCTGTCCAATCTGCTGCTTTCGTGGGTATCTATGTCTTGCGTGTAAGCGAACATTGAGAGTGTTCACCAGGGCCACCCTCGTCCATAGCGGTGGACGTAGCAAGTCCTGTAATACCGCAAGTTTGACGTAGAACGTCATCTAACGGCTGTGGCCTCGGTCCGTGGCCACAGCAGTCGACTGCCCTCAAGGCATACAAAGCACTCTTTGCCTATTTTAGAGCGACTGGATTGAGTGACAAATTGTGACAGCGTTGTGCGTGTGTGTATGTTATGCCTTTTTTTCCCTTCTCTCTTCCTCCTTTTAGTCCCCTAATCCCTCTTCATCAGTGCAGGGTAGCCAACCGGAACCCCTTTCTGGTTAACATCCCTGCCTTTCCCTCCTCCTCTTTATCTATCTATCTATCATCTTACGGCGAGGGCAGAAACTGTGCGAGAGCCCTCTTATGCTACCTATGGCATGAAGACTGCCAGAACTGAAACTCGGACTAAGCTATTAGCAGACAAGGCAAATGAAATAAGGAGCTCGTTTGACAATGATATTAAGGAAACCAACAGTAACCGAAACCAAGATGCATAAGAAAATGTTTTCTTTTTTTATTTATATTTCTAGTGCCAATCAATTGCTTTTTAAAGAAAATTACTTATAAAACAACCATGCCGCCGATTGGATCCGAAACCACGACCTCCGAATATAGCGCCCGGTGCTCTTACCAACTGAGCTACCGCGACGTCTGTCGAATCTGCTGCTTTCGTGGGTATTTATGTTTTGCGTGTAATCGAACCTTGGGAGTGTTCACCAGCGCCACCCTCGTCCATAGCGGTGGACGTAGCACGTCCTGTAATACCGCAAGTGTGACGTAGAACGTCATCTGACGGCAAGGGCAGAAACTCTGCGAGAGCCCTCTTATGCTACCTATTTCATGAAGACTGCCAGAACCGAGACCCCCGTTAAGCAATTAGCAGACAAGGCAAATGAAATAAGGGGCTTGTTTGACAAACATATTAAGGAAACCAACAGTCACAGAAACCAAGGTGCATTGGGGAATGGTTTCTGTTTTTTTAATTTGCTAGTGACAACCAGTTGCTTTTTAAACAAAATTACTTATACAGCAGCAGAAACAACAACCGTGCCGCCGGCGGGATCCGAACCCACGACCTCCGAATATCGCGTCCGGTGCTCTTACCAACTGAGCTACGGCCACGGCTGTCCAATCTCCTGCTTTCGTGGGTATTTTTGTCTTGCGTGTAAGCGAACATTGATAGTGTTCACCAGCGCCACCGCCGTCTATAGCGGTGGACGAAGCACGTCCTGTAATAACGCAAGTGTGACGTAAAATGTCATCTAACGGCGAGGGCAGAAACTGTGTGAGAGCCCTCTTATGCTACCTATGGCATGAAGACTGCCAGAACCGAGACCCCCGTTAAGCTTTTAGCAGACAATGCAAATGAAATAAGGAGCTCGTTTGACAAACATATTAAGGAAACCAAAAGTCACCGAAACCAAGATGCATAAGGGAATGTTTTCTTTTTTATTTAATTTCTAGTGCCAATCAATTGCTTTTTAAAGAAAATTACTTATAAAGCAGCAGAAAAAACAACCGTGCTGCCGGTGGGATCCGAACCCATGACCTCCGAACATCGCGTCCAGTGCTCTTACCAACTGAGCTACGGCGACGGCTGTCCAATCTGCTGCTTTCGTGGGTATTTATGTCTTGCGTGTAAGCGAACTTTGAGAGTGTTCACCAGAGCCACCCTCGTCCATAGCGGTAGACGTAGCACGTCCTGTAATACCGCAAGTGTGACGCAGAACGTCATCTAACGGCAAGGGCAGAAACTGTGCGAGAGCCCTCTTATTCTACCTATTTCATGAAGACTGCCAGAACCGAGACCCTCGCTAAGCTATTAGCAGACAAGGGAAATGAAATAAGGGTCTCGTTTGACAAACATATTAAGGAAACCAACAGTCACAGAAACCAAGGTGCATAGGGCAATGTTTTCTATTTTGTTTTATTTCTAGTGCCAACCAATTGCTTTTTAAACAAAATAACTTATAAAGCAGCAGAAAAAACAACCATGCCGCCGGTGGGATCCGAACCCACGACCTCCGAATATCGCGTCCGGTGCTCTTGCCAACTGAGCTACGGCGACGGCTGTCCAATCTCCCGCTTTCGTGGGTATTTATGTCTTGCGTGTAAGCGAACCTTGATAGTGTCCATCAGTGCCACCGTCGTCTATAGCGGTGGACATAGCACGTCCTGTAATAACGCAAGTGTGACGTAGAACGTCATCTAACGGCGAGGGCAGAAACTGTGCGAGAGCCCTCTTATGCTACCTATGGCATGAACAGGAGAGCAAGCTGCCGGGGTAGTTGGTGGTGCATGTTGTAAACTTGGAAGCGCAAAAAACCGGACGACGGACAGAGTAAGGGAACACAAAAAACAGGTTCACGAGCGCTCGTGAACCTGTTTTTTGTGTTCCCTTAATCTGTCCGCCGTCCGGTTTTTTGCGCTTCCAAGTTTACACTATGGCATGAAGACTGCCAGAACCGAGACCCCCCGTTAAGCTATAAGCAGACAAGGCAGATGAAATAAGGAGCTCGTTTGACAAACATAATAAGGAAACCAACAGTCACAGAAACCAAGGTGCATGGGGGAATGTTTTCTATTTTTTTTAATTTCTAGTGCCAATCAATTGCTTTTTAAAGAAAATTTCTTATAAAGCAGCAGAAAAAACAACCATGCTGCCGGTGGGATCCGAACCAACGACCTCCGAATATCGCGTCCGGTGCTCTTACCAACTGAGCTACGGAGACGGCTGTCCAATCATCTGCTTTCGTGGGTATTTATGTTTTGCGTGTAAGCGAACTTTGAGAATGTTCACCAGCGCCACCCTCGTCATAGCGGTGGACGTAGCACGTCCTGTAATACAGCAAGTTTGACGTAGAACGTTATCTAACGGTGAGGGCAGAAACTGTGCGAGAGCCCTCATATGCTACCTATGGCATGAAGACTGCCAGAACCGAGACCCCCGTTAAGCTATTAGTAGACAAGGCAAAAGAAATAAGGGGCTCGTTTGACAAACATATTGTCACGGAGTTCTCACGGAGAGACGCTTCAACAGCTGGAGTCGGCAAGAGGAGACGGTAATGGCGGCCGATCCACGATAGCACGATCGCAACCTCATCGTCTTCGCGGACAGCTTGCGCCACCTGGCAACACTAGGTGGCATTATTCCCCCCTCCGAAAAAGAAGGGCATCACAGGAAAACGGAGCACACACAGAGCCACAACGGAGGGCCGCTAAGCCGTTATCGGGCATAGTACGGCTTAAGCCGCACAACGTGCACAATGTCAGAGCTGTTGGGCTGTCGACGTCTTGGTTGCGCGGCACTGTCGGGAACCACTTCATAGGTAACATCACTGATACGCCGTAGCACTTTATAGGGGCCAAAGTACCGGCAGAGTAGTTTCTCGGACAAGCCCTGGCGGCGGACAGGTGTCCACACCCAAACTTGTTCACCGGGATTGTAGTCGACCTGTCGGTGTCGAAGGT
This sequence comes from Amblyomma americanum, assembly GCF_052857255.1. Taxonomy (NCBI): domain Eukaryota; kingdom Metazoa; phylum Arthropoda; class Arachnida; order Ixodida; family Ixodidae; genus Amblyomma; species Amblyomma americanum. The sequence continues at coordinate 7,378,280 of NC_135499.1, forward strand.
TGTAACGGCGCGCATCAGTGCCCTGCTGCTGGCCGATGTGTACGCGGGCAAGCTGACGGGCTTCTTCAGCGCGTTGGGCAATTTCATGAACATCGGGTGCGAGTTGGTCGTCATCGAGGCATGGTAGCATCGCGTCAAGCATGCTCTGGACATCACGTCCATATACAAGACGAAAGGGAGTAAAGCGTGTAGTCTCCTGGAGGGCCGTGTTGTACGCAAATGTGACGTACGGTAGCACCTCATCCCAAGTTTTGTGCTGAACGTCTACGTGCATTGACAGCATGTCCGCAATGGTCTTGTTTAAGCGTTCGGTTAGCCCATTGCTCTGCGGATGATAAGCTGTGGTCTTGCGATGGCTAGTGCAGCTCAACGTAAATATATGGTCGATTAGCTGCGCTGTAAACGCTGTGCCTCTGTCGGTAATAACGCACGAAGGGGCTCCGTGCCGCAAGACGATGTTTTGCATGAAAAAGTCGGCGACCTCTGAAGCTGTGGCACAGGGTATCGCCTTGGTCTCGGCGTAGCGAGTCAAATAGTCAGTAGCGACTATGATCCACTTGTTTCCTGAGAGTGACAACGGAAAAGGACCGAGAAGGTCCATTCCTATTTGATCGAACGGAGAGCGGGGTGTAGTAACGGGCTTGAGAAAACCCGCCGGCTTAAGCGGTGGCGTCTTCCGGCGCTGGCATTCACGGCAGCTTTTTACGTACCTTTGGACATCGTCCGAGAGTCCGGGCCAGTAGTACATGTTGCGTATCCTGGCGAGCGTCCGGGAAAAACCCAGATGGCCTGAAGTGGGCTCGTCGTGGCATGCCAATAAAATGTCGGCGCGAAGATCGGCCGGAAGTACCAGAAGGTAAGCTCTTTCTTGGCCTCTCGAGTTCTTCTTGTATGAGATACCTTCGCGCAAACAGAAAGAGCCGAGACGTCGAGCGAAGTGTCGTGGTAGAGGCATGGCGTGACCTTCAAGGTTGTCAATCAGCGGTCGGAGGTCCGTGTCAGCCCGCTGCCGGGCTATTATGTCCGATGCATTAAGTATACCGAGGAAACCGCTGTCGTCGTCGATTTCAGGACCGGAAGAGTCGAGTGGTGCACGCGACAGCGTGTCGGCGTCTTCGTGTTTACGGCCCGACTTATATACGATGGTAATGTCGAATTCTTGGAGCCGTAAACTCCAGCGGGCCAATCGTCCAGACGGGTCTCGCAAATTAGCCACCCAGCATAGGCAGTGGTGGTCGGTTACGACTTTGAATGCGCGGCCGTAAAGGTAAGGGCGAAATTTCATGGTGGCCCATACGACAGCAAGGCATTCCTTCTCTGACGTAGAGTAATTGCGTTCGGCGCGGGAGAGAGTACGGCTAGCATAGGCTATAACTCTCTCAATGCCCTCTTGGTGTTGGACAAGGACAGCTCCAAGACCGATATTGCTGGCGTCGGTGTGTATCTCGGTGTCGGCCTCTTCGTCGAAGTGTGCAAGAACGGGAGATGTCTGAAGGCGTTGGCGGAGCGAAGAGAAAGCCGTCTCTTGGTCTATTGTCCAAACGAAGGAGGTGTTGCTCCTGGTGAGGCGCGTCAACGGCTCTGCAATCTTTGCGAAGTCCGCAATAAACCGTCGGTAATATGCACAGAGACCCAGAAAACGCTGGACAGCTTTCTTGTCAGTCGGAGTAGGAAAATTGGCGACGGCGGCTGTCTTGTCGGGGTCGGGTCGAACTCCGTCGGCGCTCACAACGTGACCGAGGAACCTGAGCTCTGTGTAACCGAAGTGGCACTTCTGGGGCTTCAGCGTAAGGTCAGCGGAATGGAGGGCTCTGAGGACAGTTCGCAGGCGCACGAGATGCTGTTCAAAAGTTTCTGAAAAAACGACAACGTCGTCCAGGTATACAAGACAACTTTGCCACTTGAGGCCGGTGAGGACACTGTCCATCATCCGTTGAAACGTCGCTGGCGCAGAGCACAAGCCAAAAGGCAGCACTTTGAATTCATAGAGGCCATCTGGTGTAACGAAGGCAGTTTTTTCGCGGTCCCGTTCGTCCACTTCAATTTGCCAATAACCGCTCTTCAGGTCAATGGATGAAAAGTACTTAGCACGCCGTAATCTGTCCAGGGAGTCATCAATGCGGGGCAACGGGTAGACGTCCTTTTTAGTCACATTGTTTAATTTACGGTAGTCCACGCAGAATCGAAGTGTTCCATCCTTCTTTTTAACAAGGACAACAGGCGAAGACCACGGGCTTTGGGAAGGTTGAACTACACCGTCGTCAATCATCTCCTGAACTTGCTTTTGGATTACTTCCCGTTCTTTGGCGGAAACACGATAAGGCTGCTGGCGGATAGGGCGAGCGTCGTCATACGTAATGATCCGGTGTTGCGTTAGGGGCGTTTGACGAACTTTCGACGAAGAAGCGAAACACTGTTTATACTCCAATAGCAAGTGCTCTAAGGCCAGGCGCTTTCCTTCGGGGAGGTTGCAGTTGATGTCGACATTCGGAACAGATTGGTCGTCAGTGGCGCGCGATGATTGGTCGTCAGGGGCCGCTGCCGCGAACGCAAAGCAGACTGGAACATCCACAACCGCTTCAGCGGTAGCGATCGCAGTTCCAGAGAAAAGGTGCCGGTGCTCTGGAGAAAAATTTGTAACAAGGATCGCAGACCGGCCAGCGCGAATTGTTAGTAAGCTTCGAGCGGCGCAGATGCCTTGAGTCAGGAGGAGCGAATGATTAGCCTCGGCGACTGCTTCAGCGTCGTGCAACTCAGCACAGGCGACTTCAATCAAAACACTGCTACGGGGCGGAAGTGTGACGCTGTCGGCGAAAACGCGAAGTGCGGCACTGCGTTGGCAGGAGTTGTCGAGTTCGGCGGCTTGCTCTGTGGAAAACATGACGATTCGGTTGCGCAGATCGATAATTGCTCCATACTCCCGCAGAAAGTCGATGCCGAGGATTAGGTCCCGAGAACACTCGCCCAGGACGATGCAGCTGACGACGAACGTGGACTTGCTGATCTGAACGCGAGCAGTGCACATACCCTTGGGCGTAACCAGATGACCGCCGGCAGTTCGAAGGTGCGCGCCAGGCCAAGGGGTAATCACTTTTTTCAGAATGGTCGCCAGTTGTCCACTTAAGATCGAATAATCGGCCCCGGTATCAACTAATGCGCTTACTCTGCGACCATCGATAAGAACGGGTATTTCTAAAGAAACGCGGTTTTTTAACTCTGGTGATGGCGTCGGCGGGTTTTTGTCGGATTGTAGCGGCGACGACGGGAGGTCTTCAGCACAGCGCCCCCCAGCGACCTCGCCCCCGAAGGTCGCGGGTTTCAGTTTTCCCGACGAGGACTTGGCGATCGGCCCGGTGCCGCTCGCGAGAAGCCGGGAGGTGTCGGGGAAGAGCGCCTCGGTGAGGGTGAGCGCGACTGCCGCTGCGCTCGGGATGGATTGCGCTGGTCCGCAAGGAATTCTTCAATTTCAGGGGGTCGTTCACCTTGACGGGGTCTCGGTGAGTCGGTGCGTAAGCCTTGGATGCCGATGCGTCGGTAATAACAATTTCGATAAAGATGACCTGGCTCTCCGCAGTGAAAACAGAGCGGTCGTCGGTTAGGTGTACGCCAAACGTCGGCCTTTCGGAGGGGTGCTCGACGATCCTCGAAGTACTGCACCGGTTGCACAGAGGGCCGCGGGGCTTGAGGCGTGGCGTGAATTGGTGGCGGCGAAGCGGGAGCCGGACGCCTTGCAACTTCGGCGTACGTCGGACGGTGGTAGTCCCCAGGCAGAGGTGGTACGTCGACCACAGGAACAGGGCCCCGGAACGCCTGTTGCACCTCCTCTCGTACAAGAGCGGAGATGGAACCGAGCGCAGGCTGCGACGGGCTACAAAATTTGTGAAGCTCCTCACGCACGATTGTGCGAATAAGTTCCCGCAAATCATCAGGATGCTGTCCGATGGTGGCAAACGATGATGTGACTGCAGCAGCATGCACGGGCCGGTCGTAACTGGCGCAACGCTGTTGCAGGACCTTCTCCATCGTTGTGGCTTCCGAAAGAAATGCAGCAACTGTAGATGGTGGGCTGCGCACGAGGCCTGCGAACAGCTGCTCTTTGACGCCTCTCATTAAGTGCCGAAGTTTCTTCTCTTCAGGCATGGCAGGATCAGCTCTCCTGAAGAGCCGCGTCATGTCCTCGACGTACATTTGTACGCTTTCGTTCGGTAGCTGGACACGGGACTGGATTGCCCGCTCCGCTCTTTCGCGGCGATCCGCGCTGGTGTAGGCCTCCAGCAGGCGACGGCGAAACTCTCGCCAGGAAGTTAGAACTTCCTCACGGTTCTCAAACCACGTGCGGGCGCCATCCTCTAGGCTAAAGTAGACGTTTCTTAGTTTCGCGGCGTCGTCCCACTGGTTATAAGCAGCCACACGCTCGAAGTGAAGGAACCAGTCCTCCACGTCTTCGAAAAGGTCCCCGTGGAAGGCCTTGGGAACCCGCGGGGTCTGCAAGGTATAGTGGGCAGGTGTAGCACCGGCAGCTTGCGTGAGAATACCGGTGGCTGGCATCATGGCTGTCGCGAGTGGTCCAAGCTCCGGTGAAAGTCCCTGCAGCCTCCGGCTGAAGCGGTGTACCGGGGTGTCAATCGGCGCAGGGCTGGCGGCACGGCTCCCTGGAGGGGTTTCTTGCATGGGATACTCGTACCCAGCAGGCTCCACCAAATTGTCACGGAGTTCTCACGGAGAGACGCTTCAACAGCTGGAGTCGGCAAGAGGAGACGGTAATGGCGGCCGATCCATGATAGCACGATCGCAACCTCATCGTCTTCGCGGACAGCTTGCGCCACCTGGCAACACTAGGTGGCAATATTAAGGAAACCAAGTCACAGAAACCAAGGTGCATAGGGGAATGTTTTCTATTTTTTTAATTTCTAGTGCCAATCAATTGCTTTTTAAAGAAAATTTCTTATAAAGCAGCAGAAAAAACAACCGTGCCGCCGGTGGGATCCGAACCCACGACCTCCGAATATCGCGTCCGGTGCTCTTACCAACTGAGCTACGGCGACGGCTGTCCAATCTCCTGTTTTCGTGGATATTTATGTCTTGCGTGTAAGCGAACCTTGAGAGTGTTCACCGGCGCCAACCTCGTCTGTAGCGGTGGACGTAGCACGCCCTGTAATACCGCAAGTGTGACGTAGAACGTCATCTAACGGCGAGGGCAGAAACTGTGCGAGAGCCCTCTTATGCTACCTATGGCATGAACAGGAGAGCAAGCTGCCGGGGTAGTTGGTGATGCATGTTGTAAACTTGGAAGCGCAAAAACCCGGACGACGGACAGAGTAAAGGAACACAAAGAACAGGTTCAGGAGCGCTCGAGAACCTGTTTTTTGTGTTCCCTTACTCTGTCCGTCGTCCGGTTTTTTGCGCTTCCAAGTTTACACTATGGCATGAAGACTGCCAGAACCGAGACCCCCCGTTAAGCTATTAGCAGACAAGGCAAATAAAATAAGGAGCTCGTTTGACAAACATATTAAGGAACCAACAGTCACCGAAACCAAGATGCATAGGAGAATGTTTTCTTTTTTATTTAATTTCTTGTGCCAATCAATTGCTTTTTGAAAGAAAATTACTTATAAAGCAGCAGAAAAAACAACCATGCTGCCGGTGGGATCCGAACCAACGACCTCCGAATATCGCGTCCGGTGCTCTTACCAACTGAGCTACGGAGACGGCTGTCCAATCATCTGCTTTCGTGGGTATTTATGTTTTGCGTGTAAGCGAACTTTGAGAATGTTCACCAGCGCCACCCTCGCCCCTAGCGGTAGACGTAGCACGTCCTGTAATACCGCAAGTGTGACGTAAAACGTCATCTAACGGCGAGGGCAGAAACTGTGCGAGAGCCCTCTTATGCTACCTATGGCATGAAGACTGCCAGAACCGAGACCCCCGTTAAGCTATTAGCAGACAAGGCAAATGAAATAAGGGGCTTGTTTGACAAACATATTAAGGAAACCAACAGTCACAGAAACCAAGGTGCATAGGGGAATGTTTTCTATTTTTTATTTCTAGTGCCAACCAATTGCTTTTTAAACAAAATTACTTATAAAGCAGCAGAAAAAACAACCGTGCCGCCGGTGGGATCCGAACCAACGACCTCCGAATATCGCGTCCGGTGCTCTTACCAACCGAGCTACGGCGACGGCTGTCCAATCTGCTGCTTTCGTTGGTAATTATGTTTTGCTTGTAAGCGAACCTTAGGAGTGCTCACCAGCGCCACCCTCGTCCATAGCGGTGGACGTAGCACGTCCTGTAATACAGCAAGTGTGACGTAGAACGTTATCTAACGGTGAGGGCAGAAACTGTGCGAGAGCCCTCATATGCTACCTATGGCATGAAGACTGCCAGAACCGAGACCCCCGGTAAGCTATTAGTAGACAAGGCAAAAGAAATAAGGGGCTCGTTTGACAAACATATTAAGGAAACCAACAGTCACAGAAACCAAGGTACATAGGGGAATGTTTTCTATTTTTTTATTTCTAGTGCCAACCAATTGCTTTTTAACCAAAATTACTTATAAAGCAGCAGAAAAAACAACCATGCCACCGGTTGGATCCGAACCCACGACCTCCGAATGTCGCGACCGGTGCTCTTACCAACCGAGCTACGGCGACGGCTGTCCCATCTGCTGCTTTCGTTGGTATTTATGTTTTGCTTGTAAGCGAACCTTAGGAGTGTTCACCAGCGCCACCCTCGTCCATAGCGGTGGACGTAGCACGTCCTGTAATACCGCAAGTGTGACGTAGAACATCATCTAATGGTGAGGGCAGAAACTGTGCGAGAGCCCTCATATGCTACCTATGGCATGAAGACTGCCATAACCGAGACCCTCGTTAAGCTATTAGCAGACAAGGCAAATGAAATAAGGGGCTCGTTTGACAAACATATTAAGGAAACCAACAGTCACAGAAACCAAGGTGCATAGGGGAATGTTTTCTATTTTTTTATTTCTAGTGCCAACCAATTGCTTTTTAAACAAAATTACTTATAAAGCAGCAGAAAAAACAACCATGCCGCCGGTGGGATCCGAACCCACGACCTCTGAATATCGCAATATCGCGTCCGGTGCTCTTACCAACTGAGCTACGGAGACGGCTGTCCAATCTCCCGCTTTCGTGGGTATTTATGTCTTGCGTGTTAGCGAACCTCGATAGTGTCCATCAGCGCCACCGTCGTCTATAGCGGTGGACGTAGCACGTCCTGTAATAACGCAAGTATGACGTAGAACGTCATCTAACGGCGAGGGCAGAAACTGTGCGAGAGCCCTCTTATGCTACCTATGGCATGAACAGGAGAGCAAGCTGCCGGGGTAGTTGGTGATGCATGTTGTAAACTTGGAAGCGCAAAAACCGGACGACGGACAGAGTAAAGGAACACAAAGAACAGGTTCACGAGCGCTCGTGAACCTGTTTTTTGTGTTCCCTTACTCTGTCCGTCGTCCGGTTTTTTGCGCTTCCAAGTTTACACTATGGCATGAAGACTGCCAGAACCGAGACCCCCCGTTAAGCTATTAGCAGACAAGGCAAATAAAATAAGGAGCTCGTTTGACAAACATATTAAGGAACCAACAGTCACCGAAACCAAGATGCATAGGAGAATGTTTTCTTTTTTAGTTAATTTCTTGTGCCAATCAATTGCTTTTTTAAGGAAAATTACTTATAAAGCAGCAGAAAAAACAACCATGCTGCCGGTGGGATCCGAACCAACGACCTCCGAATATCGCGTCCGGTGCTCTTACCAACTGAGCTACGGAGACGGCTGTCCAATCATCTGCTTTCGTGGGTATTTATGTTTTGCGTGTAAGCGAACCTTGAGAATGTTCACCAGCGCCACCCTCGCCCCTAGCGGTAGACGTAGCACGTCCTGTAATACCGCAAGTGTGACGTAAAACGTCATCTAACGGCGAGGGCAGAAACTGTGCGAGAGCCCTCTTATGCTACCTATGGCATGAAGACTGCCAGAACCGAGACCCCCGTTAAGCTATTAGCAGACAAGGCAAATGAAATAAGGGGCTTGTTTGACAAACATATTAAGGAAACCAACAGTGACAGAAACCAAGGTGCATGGGGGAATGTTTTCTATTTTTTTAATTTCTAGTGCCAATCAATTGCTTTTTAAAGAAAATTTCTTATAAAGCAGCAGAAAAAACAACCGTGCCGCCGGTGGGATCCGAACCCACGACCTCCGAATATCGCGTCCGGTGCTCTTACCAACTGAGCTACGGCGACGGCTGTCCAATCTCCTGTTTTCGTGGATATTTATGTCTTGCGTGTAAGCGAACCTTGAGAGTGTTCACCGGCGCCAACCTCGTCTGTAGCGGTGGACGTAGCACGCCCTGTAATACCGCAAGTGTAACGTAGAACGTCGTCTAACGGCGAGGGCAGAAACTGTGCGAGAGCCCTCTTATGCTACCTATGGCATGAAGACTGCCAGAACCGAGACCCCCGTTAAGCTTTTAGCAGACAATGCAAATGAAATAAGGAGCTCGTTTGACAAACATATTAAGGAAACCAACAGTCACAGAAACCAAGGTGCATAGGGGAATGTTTTCTATTTTTTTTTAATTGCTAGTGCTAATCAAATGCTTTTTTAAAGGAAATTACTTATAAAGCAGGAGAAAAAACAACCATGCCGCCGGTTGGATCCGGACCCACGACTTCCGAATATCGCGCCCGGTGCGCTTACCAACTGAGCTACGGCGAAGGCTGTCCAATCTGCTGCTTTCGTGGGTATTTATGGTTCGCTTGTAAGCGAACCTTGAGAGTGTTTACCAGCGCCACCCTCGTCCATAGCGGCGGACGTAGCACGTCCTGTAATACCGCAAGTGTGACGTAGAACATCATCTAACGGCGAGGGCAGAAACTGTGCGAGAGCCCTCTTAAGCTACCTATGGCATGAAGACTGCGAGAACCGAGACCTCCGTTAAGCTATTAGCAGACAAGGCAAATCAAATAAGGAGCTCGTTTGACAAACATATTCAACGGACACTGAGGAGAACCCTATCAAAACTTTTTTGTTAGTAATATCTGATAGTTCGGCATTTCATGGCTTTGTTGACGCTTGTCCGGGAGCGAAAGATGCATTTATTTCAAAGAAATTTGGATTCGAAGTTGAAACATTTTTTCCCGCCGCTCCGATTCAAACTCGAGAACTCTTATGACGCCACGGAGAACTCTTATGGCGACACAGGACACAGTGACGTGAAACATGACGTAAACGCAGACTCCGTGATTTCTGGCCGCTAGCGGTGCAGTCTAGCAGCTGCCGAAATGAAAGCTACCGCCGCCGCACGTTGAAGGCATCTATCGGGGGTCGCTACCTTCGCTTCATTTACGGTTGCACCGGCGTCTTGCCAGCGTTAAGTTGGATCCCGTTCCCGAACCCGACGACGTAGTTCTCGCAAAAACTCTGGCCTGCATTTCAGCGACCTCAGCCTCACAGAGCGTGCGATGCTTTTGAGGGAGCACGGTTAGGTTAAGCGCCGCCGGGTGATTTCCCCCTTCCCCTGAGAGCAGCCGTTGCAAACTTAATATCATAACGCCAGTGCGGCGAGTCGCAAGGGGCCAGGACAAGGTCGGCGCCTTGCGCCCATCGGAGGCTGGCGGGGGCTTTGGGGCCAACGGTTTGTGATTCCTTGAACGGCGCGGTTGCACGGAGCAGCAGGCGGCGTCGAGGTCTCCCACGGTTGCTAGGGCCATGTGATTTATTTATTTTTTGACACAAAAAACAAATGGGTGCTCGAGGGCGGTCGCGTTTAAAGTCGGCGGCTTGAAACCAATACCGGCGCACGACGCTCCAACGGCTTCCGCTATATCCAACGGATCCACTGAATCTGGCTCTCTCGCCAACTTGCAAGTACCTTCAGATGTGTACAGTGAATGGATTAAAATAGCCGAGCTCGAAAAGAACAGCTCCGCCCAACTACCGCCGCTATTGAACATAACGTGCACCTCGCCGCGGAGCCAAATCAGACGGCCGGGCCGGCGGCGGCTGGCGCACTCGGCGCGAAATAGATACATGCTCCAATCTCCCCGCCAGTGCGGTCAGAGTGCGCCGAAGCCGCCGACCGCGTCGGCGGTCAAGCGCAGTTGGAGTATAGAGGGTCTCGTTTTGAGCGACGTGACTTCGCCATGCAGCGCGCGCGCGCGCCTGTCCTCGTCCTGTTCGCTCGTCCTGTTCCCTTCCTTGTCCGTGTTGCCTGTTTGCGCTCTTATGTCTTTCACGAATATGCACCAACAAGCCCAGTTGCAAGTACTTCTGCGCCTTAACAGAGCCTGCGCATAACCGCTAACCAACGTATTCAGCGGCGGCATCCATTGGAACCGCTGAAACCCCCCGCCCACTCACTGAATAAAAGAAAATAACTCCGGTGGTGAGGTACGGTTCGGAATCGAAACAGGGCCTTCGGCGTTTTAGGCCGAAACGCTACCGCTCCGCCACGACGGCGCATCTAGTGAATGTACTCTTCTGATGCAGAAATCTCCGCGCTTTCTCTAGGTATATCCTGGCCTAACAGAGCTAGGCCATCAGCAATTTTTCTGAACTGCCTTGTACCTTGTCTCCCGTCACTAATAAACAATTTCCGTTAAGTAGTTTGAAGTTGACTGGTACAGCCGGGAATGTTTCGCCGGGCAAACGTGCGAATGCACAAGTGCTGCCTTGTACGATCACCGACAATCATGCCATCATAGCTTTTCATCGACCGTGGCGATCATCTGAGAAGGCTTAACAGGCTCCTTCAAAGGTTAACTAGTACTTGAAGCGGCACTTGGAGTTCCTCTGCTGTTCGGCGCTTGTAAATCGATGTGCGTCAAAAACAAAACCACGGGGCACACAAAGCTCATAGACACGAAGCGCCATAGCAAATCGAACTCTCCTGCCCGCCTGTGGCGCCGCCACGCATCCGTTTTCGTTGCTTCCAACATTCAGGTTGTCTTTTGCCTGCCTTCCTTGTCTGATAAAAGTGCACTATTGGTTTAAAACAAAACCTATTTCGATATTGATCTGCGCAACCTACCTTTGTAAGCCTCAGAGATTCGCGCTCCCCAGTAGGATGGAAAATTCCTCCATGGTGGCGTCTTTTGTCCTATGGCGTCACCACGCTTGTACTTCCGAGATTGGCCTGCGGTGGCGATACCTGTATTTTGGTTCTTGCTATTTTCTACCTTACAAGAGCTTTGTTTTCAGTAAGAGCGGCGTCTCTCTGATCAGGAGCTGGTATTCTATCTATACAAGCCAACTTCAATTTCTCCTCAGTGTCCCTTTAAGGAAACCAACAGTCACCGAAACCAAGATGCATAATGGAATGTTTTCTTTTTTTTAATTTCTAGTGCCAATCAATTGCTTTTTAAAGAAAATTACTTATAAAGCAGTAAAAAAACAACCATGCCGCCGGTGGGATCCGAACCCACGACCTCCGAATATCGCTTCCGGTGCACTTACCAACTGAGCTACTTTTTTCTTTATTGCCTGGCTTTGACACAGAAAATTGCACATAACAAACAATCAACAAAAGACAAACGCTATGTACACCCGACTCGAAGTCAGCCAGCATGAGTCTGGCTTCGTCAACTTAAAATTCACGCAGTGTACAGAGTGGCTCTAGTCTTGAGAGCCACTCCGGAGGCTCCGCTGCGGCCTTCTGAATGGCCAGAAACATGTCCATACTTTCTCGAAAGTAGATTCGGGCAGGTCTTGCGTCTCTGTCACAGTGAAAGCCTGCCATTCTCGAGCGCCATATACAGTGGCGCTCGAGGATGGCAGGGATGAGGATGAGGATGGGGTGCCTTATGATTTAATAATGCTGACAGGCCTCCACTTACCAACTGAGCTACGGCGAAGGCTGTCCAATCTGCTGCTTTCGTGGGTATCTATGTCTTGCGTGTAAGCGAACATTGACAGTGTTCACCAGGGCCACCCTCGTCCATAGCGGTGGACGTAGCACGTCCTGTAATACCGCAAGTTTGACGTAGAACGTCATCTAACGGCTGTGGCCTCGGTCCGTGGCCACAGCAGTCGACTGCCCTCAAGGCATACAAAGCACTCTTTGCCTATTTTAGAGCGACTGGATTGAGTGACAAATTGTGACAGCGTTGTGCGTGTGTGTATGTTATGCCTTTTTTCCCTTCTCTCTTTCTCCTTTTAGTCCCCTAATCCCTCTTCATCAGTGCAGGGTAGCCAACCGGAACCCCTTTCTGGTTAACATCCCTGCCTTTCCCTCCTCCTCTTTATCTATCTATCTATCATCTTACGGCGAGGGCAGAAACTGTGCGAGAGCCCTCTTATGCTACATATGGCATGAAGACTGCCAGAACTGAGACTCGGGCTAAGCTATTAGAAGACAAGGCAAATGAAATAAGGAGCTCGTTTGACAATGATATTAAGGAAACCAACAGTAACCGAAACCAAGATGCATAAGAAAATGTTTTCTTTTTTTATTTAATTTCTAGTGCCAATCAATTGGTTTTTAAAAAATTACTTATAAAACAACCATGCCGCCGATTGGATCCGAACCCACGACCTCCGAATATAGCGTCCGGTGCTCTTACCAACTGAGCTACGGCGACGGCTGTCGAATCTGCTGCTTTCGTGGGTATTTATGTTTTGCGTGTAAGCGAACCTTGGGAGTGTTCACCAGCGCCACCCTCGTCCATAGCGGTGGACGTAGCACGTCCTGTAATACCGCAAGTGTGACGTAGAACGTCATCTGACGGCAAGGGCAGAAACTCTGCGAGAGCCCTCTTATGCTACCTATTTCATGAAGACTGCCAGAACCGAGACCCCCGTTAAGCAATTAGCAGACAAGGCAAATGAAATAAGGAGCTCGTTTGACAAACATATTAAGGAAACCAACAGTCAACGAAAGCAAGATGCATAAGGGAATGTTTTCTATTTTTTTTAATTTCTAGTGCCAATCAATTGCTTTTTAAAGAAAATTACTTATAAAGCAGCAGAAAAAACAACCGTGCCGGCGGTGGGATCCGAACCCACGACCTCCGAATATCGCGTCCGGTGCTCTTACCAACTGAGCTACGGCGACGGCTGTCCAATCTCCTGTTTTCGTGGAAATTTATGTCTTGCGTGTAAGCGAACCTTGAGAGTGTTCACCAGCGCCACCCTCGTCTATAGCGGTGGACGTAGCACGTCCTGTAATACCGCAAGTGTGACGTAGAACGTCGTCTAACGGCGAGGGCAGAAACTGTGCGAGAGCCCTCTTATGCTACCTATGGCATGAAGACTGCCAGAACCGAGACCCCCGTTAAGCTTTTAGCAGACAATGGAAATAAAATAAGGAGCTCGTTTGCCAAACATATTAAGGAAACCAACAGTCACCGAAACCAAGATGCATAAGGGAATGTTTTCTTTTTTATTTAATTTCTAGTGTCAATCAATTGCTTTTTAAAGAAAATTACTGATAAAGCAGCAGAAAAAACAACCGTGCTGCCGGTGGAATCCGAACCCATGACCTCCGAATATCGCGTTCAGTGCTCTTACCAACTGAGCTACGGCGACGGCTGTCCAATCTGCTGCTTTCGTGGGTATTTATGTCTTGCGTGTAAGCGAACCTTGAGAGTGTTCACCAGAGCCACCCTCTTCCATAGCGGTAGACGTAGCACGTCCTGTAATACCGCAAGTATGACGTAGAACGTCATCTAACGGCAAGGGCAGAAACTGTGCGAGAGCCCTCTTATTCTACCTATTTCATGAAGACTGCCAGAACCGAGACCCTCGTTAAGCTATTAGCAGACAAGGCAAATGAAATAAGGGTCTCGTTTGACAAACATATTAAGGAAACCAACAGTCACAGAAACCAAGGTGCATAGGGGAATGTTTTCTGTTTCTTATTTCTAGTGCCAACCAATTGCTTTTTAACCGAAATTACTTATACAGCAGCAGAAACAACAACCGTGCCGCCGGCGGGATCCGAACCTACGACCTCCGAATATCGCGTCCGGTGCTCTTACCAACTGAGCTACGGCCACGGCTGTCCAATCTCCTGCTTTCGTAGGTATTTTTGTCTTGCGTGTAAGCGAACATTGATAGTGTTCACCAGCGCCACCGCCGTCTATAGCGGTGGACGTAGCACGTCCTGTAATAACGCAAGTGTGACGTAAAACGTCATCTAACGGCGAGGGCAGAAACTGTGCGAGAGCCCTCTTATGCTACCTATGGCATGAAGACTGCCAGAACCGAGACCCCCGTTAAGCTTTTAGCAGACAATGCAAATGAAATAAGGAGCTCGTTTGACAAACATATTAAGGAAACCAACAGTCACCGAAACCAAGATGCATAAGGGAATGTTTTCTTTTTTATTTAATTTCTAGTGCCAATCAATTGCTTTTTAAAGAAAATTACTTATAAAGCAGCAGAAAAAACAACCGTGCTGCCGGTGGGATCCGAACCCATGACCTCCGAATATCGCGTCCAGTGCTCTTACCAACTGAGCTACGGCGACGGCTGTCCAATCTGCTGCTTTCGTGGGTATTTATGTCTTGCGTGTAAGCGAACTTTGAGAGTGTTCACCAGAGCCACCCTCGTCCATAGCGGTAGACGTAGCACGTCCTGTAATACCGCAAGTGTGACGCAGAACGTCATCTAACGGCAAGGGCAGAAACTGTGCGAGAGCCCTCTTATTCTACCTATTTCATGAAGACTGCCAGAACCGAGACCCTCGCTAAGCTATTAGCAGACAAGGGAAATGAAATAAGGGTCTCGTTTGACAAACATATTAAGGAAACCAACAGTCACAGAAACCAAGGTGCATAGGGGAATGTTTTCTATTTTTTTTATTTCTAGTGCCAACCAATTGCTTTTTAAACAAAATAACTTATAAAGCAGCAGAAAAAACAACCATGCCGCCGGTGGGATCCGAACCCACGACCTCCGAATATCGCGTCCGGTGCTCTTGCCAACTGAGCTACGGCGACGGCTGTCCAATCTCCCGCTTTCGTGGGTATTTATGTCTTGCGTGTAAGCGAACCTTGATAGTGTCCATCAGTGCCACCGTCGTCTATAGCGGTGGACATAGCACGTCCTGTAATAACGCAAGTGTGACGTAGAACGTCATCTAACGGCGAGGGCAGAAACTGTGCGAGAGCCTTCTTATGCTACCTATGGCATGAACAGGAGAGCAAGCTGCCCTGGTAGTTGGTGGTGCATGTTGTAAACTTGGAAGCGCAAAAAACCGGACGACGGACAGAGTAAGGGAACACAAAAAACAGGTTCACGAGCGCTCGTGAACCTGTTTTTTGTGTTCCCTTAATCTGTCCGTCGTCCGGTTTTTTGCGCTTCCAAGTTTACACTATGGCATGAAGACTGCCAGAACCGAGACCCCCCGTCAAGCTATAAGCAGACAAGGCAGATTAAATAAGGAGCTCGTTTGACAAACATATTAAGGAAACCAACAGTCACCGAAACCAAGATGCATAAGAGAATGTTTTCTTTTTTATTTATTTCTTGTGCCAATCAATTGCTTTTTTAAATAAAATTACTTATAAAGCAGCAGAAAAAACAACCATGCTGCCGGTGGGATCCGAGCCAACGACATCCGAATATCGCGTCCGGTGCTCTTACCAACCGAGCTACGGCGACGGCTGTCGAATCATCTGCTTTCGTTGGTATTTATGTCTTGCGTGTAAGTGAACCTTGAGAGTGTTCACCAGCGCCTCCCTCGTCCATGGCTGTGGACGTAGCACGTCCTGTAATACCGCAAGTGTGACGTAGAACGTCATCTAATGGCGAGGGCAGAAACTGTGCAAAAGCCCTCTTATGCTACCTATGGCATGAAGACTGCGAGAACCGAGACCCCCGTTAAGCAATTAGCAGACAAGGCAAATGAAATAAGGGGCTCGTTTGACAAACATATTAAGGAAACCAACAGTCACAGAAACCAAGGTGCATAGGGGAATGTTTTCTATTTTTTATTTCTAGTGCCAACCAATTGCTTTTTTAAATAAAATTACTTATAAAGCAGCAGAAAAAACAACCATGCTGCCGGTGGGATCCGAGCCAACGACATCCGAATATCGCGTCCGGTGCTCTTACCAACCGAGCTACGGCGACGGCTGTCGAATCATCTGCTTTCGTTGGTATTTATGTCTTGCGTGTAAGCGAACCTTGAGAGTGTTCACCAGCGCCTCCCTCGTCCATGGCTGTGGACGTAGCACGTCCTGTAATACCGCAAGTGTGACGTAGAACGTCATCTAACGGCGGAACAGAAACTGTGCGAGAGCCCTCTTATGCTACTTATTTCAAGAAAACTGCCAGAACCGAGACCCCCGTTAAGCTATCAGCAGACAAGGCAAATGAAATAAGGGGCTTGTTTGACAAACATATTAAGGAAACCAACAGTCACCGAAACCAAGATGCATAAGAGAATGTTTTCTTTTTTATTTTATTTCATGTGCCAATCAATTGCTTTTTTAAAGAAAATTACTTATAAAGCAGCAGAAAAACAACCATGCTGCCGGTGGGATCCGAACCAACGACCTCCGAATATGGCGTCCGCTGCTCTTACCAACTGAGCTACGGAGACGGCTGTCCAATCATCTGCTTTCGTGGGTATTTATGTTTTGCGTGTAAGCGAACCTTGAGAGTGTTCACCAGCGCCACCCTCGTCCCTAGCGATGGACGTAGCACGTCCTGTAATAACGCAAGTGTGACGTAGAACGTCATCTAATGGAGAGGGCAGAAACTGTGCGAAAGCCCTCTTATGCTACCTATGGCATGAAGACTGCCAGAACCGAGACCCCCGTTAAGCAATTAGCAGACAAGGCAAATGAAATAAGGGGCTTGTTTGACATACATATTAAGGAAACCAACAGTGACAGAAACCAAGGTGCATAGGGGAATATTTTCTATTTTTTTTAATTGCTAGTGCCAATCAAATGCTTTTTTAAAAAAAATTACTTATAAAGCAGGAGAAAAAACAACCATGCCACCGGTTGGATCCGAACCCACGACCTCCGAATGTCGCGACCGGTGCTCTTACCAACCGAGCTACGGCGACGGCTGTCCAATCTGCTGCTTTCGTTGGTATTTATGTTTTGCTTGTAAGCGAACCTTAGGAGTGTTCACCAGCGCCCCCTCGTACATAGCGGTGGACGTAGCACGTCCTGTAATACCGCAAGTGTGACGTAGAACGTTATCTAACGGTGAGGGCAGAAACTGTGCGAGAGCCCTCATATGCTACCTATGGCATGAAGACTGCCAGAACCGACACCCCCGTTAAGCTATTAGTAGACAAGGCAAATGAAATAAGGGGCTCGTTTGACAAACATATTAAGGAAACCAACAGTCACAGAAACCAAGGTGCATAGGGGAATGTTTTCTATTTTTTTTATTTCTAGTGCCAACCAATTGCTTTTTAACCAAAATTACTTATAAAGCAGCAGAAAAAACAACCATGCCGCCGGTGGGATCCGAACCCACGACCTCCGAATATCGCGTCCGGGGCTCTTACCAACCGAGCTACGGCGACGGCTGTCCCATCTGCTGCTTTCGTTGGTATTTATGTTTTGCTTGTAAGCGAACCTTAGGAGTGTTCACCAGCGCCACCCTCGTCCATAGCGGTGGACGTAGCACGTCCTGTAATACCGCAAGTGTGACGTAGAACGTCATCTAATTTGAGGGCAGAAACTGTGCGAGAGCCCTCATATGCTACCTATGGCATGAAGACTGCCATAACCGAGACCCTCGTTAAGCTATTAGCAGACAAGGCAAATGAAATAAGGGGCTCGTTTGACAAACATATTAAGGAAACCAACAGTCACAGAAACCAAGGTGCATAGGGGAATGTTTTCTATTTTTTTATTTCTAGTGCCAACCAATTGCTTTTTAAACAAAATTACTTATAAAGCAGCAGAAAAAACAACCATGCCGCCGGTGGGATCCGATCCCACGACCTCTGAATATCGCAATATCGCGTCCGGTGCTCTTACCAACTGAGCTACGGCGACGGCTGTCCAATCTCCCGCTTTCGTGGGTATTTATGTCTTGCGTGTAAGCGAACCTCGATAGTGTCCATCAGCGCCACCGTCGTCTATAGCGGTGGACGTAGCACGTCCTGTAATAACGCAAGTGTGACGTAGAACGTCATCTAACGGCGAGGGCAGAAACTGTGCGAGAGCCCTCTTATGCTACCTATGGCATGAACAGGAGAGCAAGCTGCCGGGGTAGTTGGTGATGCATGTTGTAAACTTGGAAGCGCAAAAAACCGGACGACGGACAGAGTAAAGGAACACAAAGAACAGGTTCACGAGCGCTCGTGAACCTGTTTTTTGTGTTCCCTTACTCTGTCCGTCGTCCGGTTTTTTGCGCTTCCAAGTTTACACTATGGCATGAAGACTGCCAGAACCGAGACCCCCCGTTAAGCTATTAGCAGACAAGGCAAATAAAATAAGGAGCTCGTTTGACAAACATATTAAGGAACCAACAGTCACCGAAACCAAGATGCATAGGAAAATGTTTTCTTTTTTATTTAATTTCTTGTGCCAATCAATTGCTTTTTTAAAGAAAATTACTTATAAAGCAGCAGAAAAAACAACCATGCCGCCGGTGGGATCCGAACCAACGACCTCCGAATATCGCGTCCGGTGCTCTTACCAACTGAGCTACGGAGACGGCTGTCCAATCATCTGCTTTCGTGGGTATTTATGTTTTGCGTGTAAGCGAGCCTTGAGAATGTTCACCAGCGCCACCCTCGCCCCTAGCGGTAGACGTAGCACGTCCTGTAATACCGCAAGTGTGACGTAAAACGTCATCTAACGGCGAGGGCAGAAACTGTGCGAGAGCCCTCTTATGCTACCTATGGCATGAAGACTGCCAGAACCGAGACCCCTGTTAAGCTATTAGCAGACAAGGCAAATGAAATAAGGGGCTTGTTTGACAAACATATTAAGGAAACCAACAGTCACAGAAACCAAGGTGCATGGGGGAATGTTTTCTATTTTTTTAATTTCTAGTGCCAATCAATTGCTTTTTAAAGAAAATTTCTTATAAAGCAGCAGAAAAAACAACCGTGCCGCCGGTGGGACCCGAACCCACGACCTCCGAATATCGCGTCCGGTGCTCTTACCAACTGAGCTACGGCGACGGCTGTCCAATCTCCTGTTTTCGTGGATATTTATGTCTTGCGTGTAAGCGAACCTTGAGAGTGTTCACCGGCGCCAACCTCGTCTGTAGCGGTGGACGTAGCACGCCCTGTAATACTGCAAGTGTGACGTAGAACGTCGTCTAACGGCGAGGGCAGAAACTGTGCGAGAGCCCTCTTTTGCTACCTATGTCATGAAGACTGCCAGAACCGAGACCCCCGTTAAGCTTTTAGCAGACAATGCAAATGAAATAAGGAGCTCGTTTGACAAACATATTAAGGAAACCAACAGTCACAGAAACCAAGGTGCATAGGGGAATGTTTTCAATTTTTTTGAATTGCTAGTGCTAATCAAATGCTTTTTTAAAGGAAATTACTTATAAAGCAGGAGAAAAAACAACCATGCCGCCGGTTGGATCCGGACCCACGACCTCCGAATGTCACGACCGGTGCTCTTACCAACTGAGCTACGGCGACGGCTGTCCAATCTGCTGCTTTCGTTGGTATTTATGTTTTGCGTGTAAGCGAACCTTAGGAGTGTTCACCAGCGCCACCGTCGTCCATAGCGGTGGACGTAGCACGTCCTGTAATACCGCAAGTGTGACGTAGAACGTCATGCAACGGCAAGGGCAGAAACTGTGCGAGAGCCCTCTTATTCTACCTATTTCATGAAGACTCGCATAACCGAGTCCCTCCTTAAGCTATTAGCAGACAAGGCAAATGAAATAAGGGGCTCGTTTGACAAACATATTAAGGAAACCAACAGTCACAGAAACCAAGGTGCATAGGGAAATGTTTTATATTTTTTTATTGCTAGTGCCAACCAATTGCTTTTTAAAGAAAATTACTTGTAAAGCAGCAGAAAAAACAACCATGCCGCCGGTTGGATCCGAACCCACGACCTCCGAATATCGCGCCCGGTGCGCTTACCAACTGAGCTACGGCGAAGGCTGTCCAATCTGCTGCTTTCGTGGGTATTTATGGTTCGCTTGTAAGCGAACCTTGAGAGTGTTTACCAGCGCCACCCTCGTCCATAGCGGCGGACGTAGCACGTCCTGTAATACCGCAAGTGTGACGTAGAACATCATCTAACGGCGAGGGCAGAAACTGTGCGAGAGCCCTCTTAAGCTACCTATGGCATGAAGACTGCGAGAACCGAGACCTCCGTTAAGCTATTAGCAGACAAGGCAAATGAAATAAGGAGCTCGTTTGACAAACATATTCAACGGACACTGAGGAGAACCCTATCAAAACTTTTTTGTTAGTAATATCTGATAGTTCGGCATTTCATGGCTTTGTTGACGCTTGTCCGGGAGCGAAAGATGCATTTATTTCAAAGAAATTTGGATTCGAAGTTGAAACATTTTTTTCCCGCCGCTCCGATTCAAACTCGAGAACTCTTATGACGCCACGGAGAACTCTTATGGCGACACAGGACACAGTGACGTGAAACATGACGTAAACGCAGACTCCGTGATTTCTGGCCGCTAGCGGTGCAGTCTAGCAGCTGCCGAAATGATAGCTACCGCCGCCGCACGTTGAAGGCATCTATCGGGGGTCGCTACCTTCGCTTCATTTACGTTTGCACCGGCGTCTTGCCAGCGTTAAGTTGGATCCCGTTCCCGAACCCGACGACGTAGTTCTCGCAAAAACTCTGGCCTGCATTTCAGCGACCTCAGCCTCACAGAGCGTGCGATGCTTTTGAGGGAGCACGGTTAGGTTAGGCGCCGCCGGGTGATTTCCCCCTTCCCCTGAGAGCAGCCGTTGCAAACTTAATATCATAACCCCAGTGCGGCGAGTCGCAAGGGGCCAGGATAAGGTCGGCGCCTTGCGCCCATCGGAGGCTGGCCGGGGCTTTGGGACCAACGGTTTGTGATTCCTTGAACGGCGCGGTTGCGCGGAGCAGCAGGCGGCGTCGAGGTCTCCCACGGTTGCTAGGGCCATGTGATTTATTTATTTTTTGACACAACAAACAAATGGGTGCTCGAGGGCGGTCGCGTTTAAAGTCGGCGGCTTGAAACCAATACCGGCGCACGACGCTCCAACGGCTTCCGCTATATCCAACGGATCCACTGAATCTGGCTCTCTCGCCAACTTGCAAGTACCTTCAGATGTGTACAGTGAATGGATTAAAATAGCCGAGCTCGAAAAGAACAGCTCCGCCCAACTGCCGCCGCTATTGAATATAACGTGCACCTCGCCGCGGAGCCAAATCAGTCGGCCGGGCCGGCGGCGGCTGGCGCACTCGGCGCGAAATAGATACATGCTCCAATCTCCCCGCCAGTGCGGTCAGAGTGCGCCGAAGCCGCCGACCGCGTCGGCGGTTAAGCGCAGTTGAGTATAGAGGGTCTCGTTTTGAGCGACGTGACTTCGCCATGCAGCGCGCGCGCGCGCCTGTCCTCGTCCTGTTCGCTCGTCCTGTTCCTTTCCTTGTCCGTGTTGCCTGTTTGCGCTCTTATGTCTTTCACGAATATGCACCAACAAGCCCAGTTGCAAGTACTTCTGCGCCTTAACAGAGCCTGCGCATAACCGCTAACCAACGTATTCAGCGGCGGCATCCATTGGAACCGCTGAAACCCCCCGCCCACTCACTGAATAAAAGAAAACTCCGGTGGCGAGGTACGGTTCGGAATCGAAACAGGGCCTTCGGCGTTTTAGGCCGAAACGCTACCGCTCCGCCACGACGGCGCATCTAGTGAATGTACTCTTCTGATGCAGAAATCTCCGCGCTTTCTCTAGGTATATCCTGGCCTAACAGAGCTAGGCCATCAGCAATTTTTCTGAACTGCCTTGTACCTTGTCTCCCGTCACTAATAAACAATTTCCGTTAAGTAGTTTGAAGTTGACTGGTACAGCCGGGAATGTTTCGCCGGGCAAACGTGCGAATGCACAAGTGCTGCCTTGTACGATTACCGACAATCATGCCATCATAGCTTTTCATCGACCGTGGCGATCATCTGAGAAGGCTTAACAGGCTCCTTCAAAGGTTAACTAGTACTTGAAGCGGCACTTGGAGTTCCTCTGCTGTTCGGCGCTTGTAAATCGATGTGCGTCAAAAACAAAACCACGGGGCACACAAAGCTCATAGACACGAAGCGCCATAGCAAATCGAACTCTCCTGCCCGCCTGTGGCGCCGCCACGCATCCGTTTTCGTTGCTTCCAACATTCAGGTTGTCTTTTGCCTGCCTTTCTTGTCTGATAAAAGTGCACTATTGGTTTTAAAACAAAACCTATTTCGATATTGATCTGCGCAACCTACCTTTGTAAGCCTCAGAGATTCGCGCTCCCCAGTAGGATGGAAAATTCCTCCAAGGTGGCGTCTTTTGTCCTATGGCGTCACCACGCTTGTACTTCCGAGATTGGCCTGCGGTGGCGATACCTGTATTTTGGTTCTTGCTATTTTCTACCTTACAAGAGCTTTGTTTTCAGTAAGAGCGGCGTCTTTCTGATCAGGAGCTGGTATTCTATCTATACAAGCCAACTTCAATTTCTCCTCAGTGTCCCTTTAAGGAAAGCAACAGTCACCGAAACCAAGATGCATAATGGAATGTTTTCTTTTTTTTTAATTTCTAGTGCCAATCAATTGCTTTTTAAAGGAAATTACTTATAAAGCAGTAAAAAAACAACCATGCCGCCGGTGGGATCCGAACCCACGACCTCCGAATATCGCTTCCGGTGCTCTTACCAACTGAGCTACTTTTTTCTTTATTGCCTGGCTTTGACACAGAAAATTGCACATAACAAACAATCAACAAAAGACAAACGCTATGTACACCCGACTCGAAGTCAGCCAGCATGAGTCTGGCTTCGTCAACTTAAAATTCACGCAGTGTACAGAGTGGCTCTAGTCTTGAGAGCCACTCCGGAGGCTCCGCTGCGGCCTTCTGAATGGCCAGAAACATGTCCATACTTTCTCGAAAGTAGATTCGGGCAGGTCTTGCGTCTCTGTCACAGTGAAAGCCTGCCATTCTCGAGCGCCATATACAGTGGCGCTCGAGGATGGCAGGGATGAGGATGAGGATGGGGTGCCTTATGATTTAATAATGCTGACAGGCCTCCACTTACCAACTGAGCTACGGCGAAGGCTGTCCAATCTGCTGCTTTCGTGGGTATCTATGTCTTGCGTGTAAGCGAACATTGACAGTGTTCACCAGGGCCACCCTAGTCCATAGCGGTGGACGTAGCACGTCCTGTAATACCGCAAGTTTGACGTAGAACGTCATCTAACGGCTGTGGCCTCGGTCTGTGGCCACAGCAGTCGACTGCCCTCAAGGCATACAAAGCACTCTTTGCTTATTTTAGAGCGACTGGATTGAGGGACAAATTGTGACAGCGTTGTGCGTGTGTGTATGTTATGCCTTTTTTCCCTTCTCTCTTTCTCCTTTTAGTCCCCTAATCCCTCTTCATCAGTGCAGGGTAGCCAACCGGAACCCCTTTCTGGTTAACATCCCTGCCTTTCCCTCCTCCTCTTTATCTATCTATCATCTTACGGCGAGGGCAGAAACTGTGCGAGAGCCCTCTTATGCTACCTATGGCATGAAGACTGCCAGAACTGAGACTCGGGCTAAGCTATTAGAAGACAAGGCAAATGAAATAAGGAGCTCGTTTGACAATGATATTAAGGAAACCAACAGTAACCGAAACCAAGATGCATAAAAAAATGTTTTCTTTTTTTATTTAATTTCTAGTGCCAATCAATTGGTTTTTAAAGAAAATTACTTATAAAACAACCATGCCGCCGATTGGATCCGAACCCACGACCTCCGAATATAGCGTCCGGTGCTCTTACCAACTGAGCTACGGCGACGGCTGTCGAATCTGCTGCTTTCGTGGGTATTTTATGTTTTGCGTGTAAGCGAACCTTGAGAGTGTTCACCAGCGCCATCCTCGTCTATAGCGGTGGACGTAGCACGTCCTGTAATACCGCAAGTGTGACGTAGAACGTCGTCTAACGGCGAGGGCAGAAACTGTGCGAGAGCCCTCGTATGCTACCTATGGCATGAAGACTGCCAGAACCGAGACCCCCGTTAAGCTTTTAGCAGACAATGCAAATAAAATAAGGAGCTCGTTTGCCAAACATATTAAGGAATCCAACAGTCACATAAACCAAGATGCATAAGGGAATGTTTTCTTTTTTGTTTAATTTCTAGTGTCAATCAATTGCTTTTTAAAGAAAATTACTTATAAAGCAGCAGAAAAAAACAACCGTGCTGCCGGTGGAATCCGAACCCATGACCTCCGAATATCGCGTTCAGTGCTCTTACCAACTGAGCTACGGCGACGGCTGTCCGATCTGCTGCTTTCGTGGGTATTTATGTCTTGCGTGTAAGCGAACCTTGAGAGTGTTCACCAGAGCCACCTTCTTCCATAGCGGTAGACGTAGCACGTCCTGTAATACCGCAAGTGTGACGTAGAACGTCATCTAACGGCAAGGGCAGAAACTGTGCGAGAGCCCTCTTATTCTACCTATTTCATGAAGACTGCCAGAACCGAGACCCTCGTTAAGCTATTAGCAGACAAGGCAAATGAAATAAGGAGCTCGTTTGACAAACATATTAAGGAAACCAACAGTCACCGAAACCAAGATGCATAAGAAAATGTTTTCTTTTTTATTTAATTTCTTGTGCCAATCAATTGCTTTTTTAAAGAAAATTACTTATAAAGCAGCAGAAAAAACAACCATGCTGCCCGTGGGATCCGAACCAACGACCTCCGAATATCGCGTCCGGTGCTCTTACCAACTGAGCTGCGGAGACGGCTGTCCAATCATCTGCTTTCGTGGGTATTTATGTTTTGCATGTAAGCGAACCTTGAGAGTGTTCACCAGCGCCACCCTCGTCCCTAGCGGTGGCCGTAGCACGTCCTGTAATACCGCAAGTGTGACGTAGAACGTCATCTAATGGCGAGGGCAGAAACTGTGCAAAAGCCCTCTTATGATACCTATGGCATGAAGACTGCCAGAACCGAGACCCCCGTTAAGCAATTAGCAGACAAGGCAAATGAAATAAGGGGCTTGTTTGACATACATATTAAGGAAACCAACAGTGACAGAAACCAAGGTGCATAGGGGAATGTTTTCTATTTTTTTAATTGCTAGTGCCAATCAAATGCTTTTTTAAAAAAAATTACTTATAAAGCAGGAGAAAAAACAACCATGCCGCCGGTTGGATCCAAACCCACGACCTCCGAATGTCGCGACCGGTGCTCTTACCAACCGAGCTACGGCGACGGCTGTCCAATCTGCTGCTTTCGTTGGTATTTATGTTTTGCTTGTAAGCGAACCTTAGGAGTGTTCACCAGCGCCACCCTCGTCCATAGCGGTGGACGTAGCACGTCCTGTAATACCGCAAGTGTGACGTAGAACGTCATCTAATGGTGAGGGCAGAAACTGTGCGAGAGCCCTCATATGCTACCTATGGCATGAAGACTGCATAACCGAGACCCTCGTTAAGCTATTAGCAGACAAGGCAAATGAAATTAGGGGCTCGTTTGACAAACATATTATGGAAACCAGCAGTCACAGAAACCAAGGTGCATAGGGGAATGTTTTCTATTTTTTTAATTGCTAGTGCCAATCAAATGCTTTTTTTAAAAAAATTACTTATAAAGCAGGAGAAAAAACAACCATGCCGCCGGTTGGATCCAAACCCACGACCTCCGAATGTCGCGACCGGTGCTCTTACCAACCGAGCTACGGCGACGGCTGTCCAATCTGCTGCTTTCGTTGGTATTTATGTTTTGCTTGTAAGCGAACCTTAGGAGTGTTCACCAGCGCCACCCTCGTCCATAGCGGTGGACGTAGCACGTCCTGTAATACCGCAAGTGTGACGTAGAACGTCATCTAATGGTGAGGGCAGAAACTGTGCGAGAGCCCTCATATGCTACCTATGGCATGAAGACTGCATAACCGAGACCCTCGTTAAGCTATTAGCAGACAAGGCAAATGAAATTAGGGGCTCGTTTGACAAACATATAATGGAAACCAGCAGTCACAGAAACCAAGGTGCATAGGGGAATGTTTTCTATTTTTTTATTTCTAGTGCCAACCAATTGCTTTTTAAACAAAATTACTTATACAGCAGCAGAAAAAACAACCGTGCCGCCGGTGGGATCCGAACCCACGACCTCCGAATATCGCGTCCGGTGCTCTTACCAACTGAGCTACGGCGACGGCTGTCCAATCTCCTGCTTTCGTGGGTATTTTTGTCTTGCGTGTAAGCGAACATTGATAGTGTTCACTGGCGCCACCGTCGTCTATAGCGGTGGACGTAGCACGTCCTGTAATAACGCAAGTGCGACGTAAAACGTCATCTAACGGCGAGGGAAGAAACTGTGCGAGAGCCCTCTTATGCTACCTATGGCATGAAGACTGCCAGAACCGAGACCCCCGTTAAGCTATTAGCAGACAAGGCAAATGAAATAAGGAGCTCGTTTGACAAACATATTAAGGAAACCAACAGTTACCGAAACCAAGATGCACAAGGGAATGTTTTCTTTTTTGTTTATTTCTCTAGTGCCAATCATTTTCTTTTTAAAGAAAATTACTTATAAAGCAGCAGAAAAAAACAACCATGCCGCCGGTGGGATCCGAACCAACGACCTCCGAATATCGCGTCCGGTGCTCTTACCAACTGAGCCGCCGCGGTGCTGAGTGGTTACGGCGCTCGGCTGCCGGCCCGAAAGACGCGGGTTTCGATCACGGCCGCGGCGGTCGAATTTCGATGGAGGCGAAATTCTAGAGGCCCGTGTACTGTGCGATGTCAGTGCACGTTAAAGAACCCCAGGTGGTCGAAATTTCCGGAGCCCTTCACTACGACGTCTCTCATAGCCTGATTCGCTTTGGGACGTTAAACCCCCATAAGCCATAAGCCAAGCCTCTTACCAACTGAGCTACGGAGACGGCTGTCCAATCATCTGCTTTCGTTGGTATTTATGTTTTGCGTGTAAGTGAACCTTGAGAGTGTTCACCAGCGCCTCCCTCGTCCATAGCTGTGGACGTAGCACGTCCTGTAATACCGCAAGTGTGACGTAGAACGTCATCTAACGGCGGGGGCAGAAACTGTGCGAGAGCCCTCTTATGCTACTCATTTCATGAAAACTGCCAGAACCGAGACCCCCGTTAAGCAATCAGCAGACAAGGCATATGAAATAAGGGGCTTGTTTGACAAACATATAAAGGAAACCAACAGTCACCGAAACCAAGGTGCGTATGGAATATTTTCGACATTTTTTTAATTTCTAGTGCCAAACAATTGCTTTTTAAAGAAAATTACTTGTAAAGCAGCAGAAAAAACAACCATGCCGCCGGTTGGATCTGAACCCAAGACCTCCGAATATCGCGCCCGGTGCTCTTACCAACTCAGCTACGGCGAAGGCTGTCCAATCTGCTGCTTTCGAGGGTATTTATGGTTCGCTTGTAAGCGAACCAAAGAGTGTTTACCAGCGCCACCCTCGTCCATAGCGGCGGACGTAGCACGTCCTGTAATACCGCAAGTGTGACGTAGAACGTCATCTAACGGCGAGGGCAGAAACTGTGCGAGAGCCCTCTTAAGCTACCTATGGCATGAAGACTGCCAGAACCGAGACCCCCGTTAAGCTATTAGCAGACAAGGCAAATGAAATAAGGAGCTCGTTTGACAAACATATTAAAGGGACACTGAGGAGAACCCTATCAAAATTTTTTTGTTAGTAATATCTGATAGTTCGGCATTTCATGGCTTTGTTGACGCTTGTCCGGGAGCGAAAAATGCATTTATTTCAAAGAAATTTGGATTCGAAGTTGAAATATTTTTTCCCGCCGCTCCGATTCAAACTCGAGAACTCTTGTGACGCCACGCAGAACTCTTATGGCAACACAGGACACAGTGACGTGAAACATGACGTAAACGCAGACTCCTTGATTTCTGGCCGCTAGCGGTGCAGTCTAGCAGCTGCCAATTTAAAACTACCGCCGCCGCACGTTGAAGGCATCTATCGGGGGTCGCTACCTTCGCTTCATTTACGTTTGCACCGGCGTCTTGCCAGCGTTAAGTTGGATCCCGTTCCCGAACCCGACGACGTAGTTCTCGCAAAAACTCTGGCCTGCATTTCAGCGACCTCAGCCCCACAGAGCGTGCGATGCTTTTGAGGGAGCACGGTTAGGTTAGGCGCCGGCGGGTGATCTCCCCCTTCCCCTGAGAGCAGCCGTTGGAAGCTAAATATCATAACCCCAGTGCGGGGAGTCGCAAGGGGCCAGGACAAGGTCGGCGCCTTGCGCCCATCGCAGGCTGGCCGGGGCTTTGGGGCCAACGGTTTGTGATTCCTTGAACGGCGCGGTTGCACGGAGCAGCAGGCGGCGTCGAGGTCTCCCACGGTTGCAAGGGCCATGTGATTTATTTATTTTTTGCCACAAAAAACAAATGGGTGCTCGAGGGCGGTCGCGTTTAAAGTCGGCGGCTTGAAACCAAAACCGGCGCACGACGCTCCAACGGCTTCCGCTATATCCAACGGAACCACTGGATCTGGCTCTCTCGCCAACTTGCAAGTACCTTCAGATATGTACTGTGAATGGATTAAAATAGCCGAGCTCGAAAAGAACAGCTCCGCCCAACTGCCGCCGCTATTGTATATAACGTGCACCTCGCCGCGGAGCCAAATCAGTCGTCCGGGCCGGCGGCGGCTGGCGCACTCGGCGCGAAATAGATACATGCTCCAATCTCCCCGCCAGTGCGGTCAGAGTGCGCCGAAGCCGCCGAACGCGTCGGCGGTCAAGCGCAGTTGGAGTATAGAGGGTCTCGCTTTGAGCGACGTGACATCGCCATGCAGCGCGCGCGCGCGCCTGTCCTCGTCCTGTTCGCTCGTCCTGTTCCCTTCCTTGTCCGTGTTGCCAGTTTGCGCTCTTATGTCTTTCACGAATATGCACCAACAAGCCCAGTTGCAAGTACTTATGCGCCTTAACAGAGCCTGCGCATAACCGCTAACCAACGTATTCAGCTGCGGCATCCATTGGAACCGCTGAAACCCCCCGCCCAGTCACTGAATAAAAGAAAAGAAGTGCGGTGCCGAGGTACGGTTCGGAATCGAAACAGGGTCTTCGGCGTTTGAGGCCGAAACGCTACCGCTCCGCCGCGACGGCGCATCTAGTGAATGTACTCTTCTGATGCAGAAATCTCCGCGCTTTCGCTAGGTATATCCTGGCCTAACAGAGCTAGGCCATCAGCAACTTTTCTGAACTGCCTTGTACCTTGTCTCCCGTCCCTAATAAACAATTTCCGTTAAGTAGATTGAAGTTGACTGGTACAGCCGGTAATGTTTCGCCGGGCAAGCGTGCGAGTGCACAAGTGCTGCCTTGTACGATCACCGACAATCGTGCCATCATAGCTTTTCATCGACCGTGGCGATCATCTGAGAAGCCTTAACAGGCTCCTTCAAAGGTTAACTAGTACTTGAAGCGGCACTTGGAGTTCCTCTGCTGTTCGGCGCTTGTAAATCGATGTGCGTCAAAAACAAAACCACGGGGCACACAAAGCTCATAGACACGAAGCGCCATAGAAAATCGAACTCTCCTGGCCGCCTGTGGCGCCGCCACGCATCCGTTTTCGTTGCTTCCAACATTCAGGTTGTCTTTTGCCTGCCTTCCTTGTCTGATAAAAGTGCACTATTGGTTTTAAAACAAAACCTACTTCGATATCGATCTGCGCAACCTACCTTTGTAAGCCTCAGAGATTCGCGACCCCCAGTAGGATGGAAAATTCCCCCAAGGTGGCGTCTCTTGTCCTATGGCGTCACCACGCTTGTACTTCCGAGATTGGCCTGCGGTGGCGATACCTGTATTTTGGTTCTTGCTATTTTCTACCTTACAAGAGCTTTGTTCTCAGTAAGAGCGGCATCTTTCTGATCAGGAGCTGGTATTCTATCTATACAAGCCAACTTCAATTTCTCCTCAGTGTCCCTTTAAGGAAACCAACAGTCACCGAAATCAAGATGCATAATGGAATGTTTTCTTTTTTTAAATTTCTATTGCCAATCAATTGCATTTTAAAGAAAATTACTTATAAAACAGCAGAAAAAACAACCATGCCACCGGTTGAATCTGAACCCACGACCTCCAAATATCGCGTCCGGTGCTCTTACCAAGTGAGCTACGGCGACGGCTGTCCAAACTGCTGCTTTCGTGGGTATTTACGTTTTGCGTGTGAGCAAACCTTGAGAATGTTCATCAGCGCCACCCTCGTCTATAGCGGTGGACGTAGCACGTCCTGTAGTACCGCAAGTGTGACGTAGAACGTCATCTAACGGCTTTGGCCTCGGTCCGTGACCACAGCAGTCGACTGCCCTCAAGGTATACAAGGCACTCTTTGCCTACTTGAGAGCGACTCGATTGAGCGACAAATTGTGACAGCGTAGTGCGTGTGTGTGGTATGCCTTTTTTCTCTTCTCTCTTCCTCCTTTTAGTCACCTAATCCCTCTTCCCCAGTGCAGGGTAGTCAACCGGAACCCCTATCTCGTTAACATCCCTGCCTTTCCCTCTTTCTCTTTATCTATCTATCTACCTATCATCTAACGGCGAGGGATGAAACTCTGCGAGAGCCCTCTTATGCTACCTATGTCATGAAGACTGCCAGAACCGAGACCTCCGTTAAGCTATTAGCAGACAAGGAAAATGAAATAAGGGGCTCGTTTGATAAACATATTAAGGAAACCAACAGTCACCGAAAACAAGATGCATAATGGAATGTTTTCTTTTTTTTAATTTCTTGTGCCAATCAATTGCTTTTTAAAGAAAATTGCTTATAAAGCAGGAGAAAAAACAACCATGCCACCGATTGGATCCGACCCCACGACCTCCGAATATCGCGCCCGGTGCTCTTACCAACTGAGCTGCGGCGACGTCTGTCCAATCTGCTGCTTTCGTGGGTATTTATGTTATGCGTGTAAGCGAACCTTGGGAGTGTTCACCAGCGCCACCCTCGTCCATAGCGGTGGACGTAGCACGTCCTGTAATACCGCAAGTGTGACGTAGAACGTCATCTGACGGCAAGGGCAGAAACTGCGAGAGCCCTCTTATGCTACCTATTTCATGAAGACTGCCAGAACCATGACCCTCGGTAAGCTACTAGCAGACGAGGCAAATGAAATAAGGGGCTTGTTTGACAAACATATTAAGGAAACCAACAGTCACAGAAACCAAGGTGCATGGGGGAATGTTTTCTATTTTTTTTTAATTTCTAGTGCCAATCAATTGCTTTTTAAAGAAAATTACTTATAAAGCAGCAGAAAAAACAACCGCGCCGCCGGTGGGATCCGAACCCACGACCTCCGAATATCGCGTCCGGTGCTCTCACCAACTGAGCTACGGAGACGGCTGTCCAAACATCTGCTTTCGTGGGTATTTATGTTTTGCGTGTAAGTGAAACTTGAGAGTGTTCACCAGCGCCACCCTCGTCCATA
Organism: Amblyomma americanum; assembly: GCF_052857255.1. Lineage (NCBI taxonomy): Eukaryota > Metazoa > Arthropoda > Arachnida > Ixodida > Ixodidae > Amblyomma > Amblyomma americanum. The sequence goes on from NC_135499.1 coordinate 7,409,836, forward strand.
GCGGTGGACGTAGCACGTCCTGTAATACCGCAAGTGTGACGTAGAACGTCATCTAACGGCGGGGCCAGAAACTGTGCGAGAGCCCTCTTATACTACTTATTTCATGAAAACTGCCAGAACCGAGACCCCCGTTAAGCAATCAGCAGACAAGGCAAATGAAATAAGGGGCTTGTTTGACAAACATATTAAGGAAACCAACAGTCACAGAAACCAAGGTGCATGGTGGAATGTTTTCTATTTTTTTTTAATTTCTAGTGCCAATCAATTGCTTTTTAAAGAAAATTACTTATAAAGCAGCAGAAAAAACAACCGTGCCGCCGGTGGGATCCGAACCCACGACCTCCGAATATCGCGTCCGGTGCTCTTACCAACTGAGCTACGGCGACGGCTGTCCAATCTCCTGCTTTCGTGGGTATTTATGCCTTGTGTGTAAGCGAACCTTGAGAGAGTTCACCAGAGCCACCCTCGTCCATAGCGGTAGACGTAGCACGTCCTGTAATACCGCAAGAGTGGCGTAGAACGTCATCTAATGGCGAGGGCAGAAACTGTGCGAAAGCCCTCTTATGCTACCTATGGCATGAAGACTGCCAGAACCGAGACGCCCGTTAAGCAATTAGCAGACAAGGCAAATGAAATAAGGGGCTTGTTTGACATACATATTAAGGAAACCAACAGTGACAGAAACCAAGGTGCATAAGGGAATGTTTTCTATTTTTTTATTTCTAGTGCCAACCAATTGCTTTTGAAACAAAATTACTTATAACGCAGCAGAAAAAACACTCATGCCGCCGGTGGGATCCGAACCCACGACCTCCGAATATCGCGTCCGGTGCTCTTACGAACTGAGCTACGGCGACGGCTGTCCAATCTCCTGCTTTCGTGGGTATTTTGTCTTGCGCGTAAGCGAGCATTGAGAGTGTTCACCAGCGCCACCCTCGTCCCTAGCGGTGGACGTAGCACGTCCTGTAATACCGCAAGAGTGGCGTAGAACGTCATCAAATGGCGAGGGCAGAAACTGCTCGAAAGCCCTCTTATGCTACCTATGGCATGAAGACTGCCAGAACCGAGACGCCCGTTAAGCAATTAGCAGACAAGGCAAATGAAATAAGGGGCTTGTTTGACATACATATTAAGGAAACCAACAGTCACAGAAACCAAGGTGCATAGGGGAATGTTTTCTATTTTTTTTAATTGCTTGTGCCAATCAAATGCTTTTTTAAGGGAAATTACTTATAAATCAGGAGAAAAAACAACCATGCCGCCGGTTGGATCCGAACCCACGACCTCCGAATGTCGCGACCGGTGCTCATACCAACTGAGCTACGGCGACGGCTGTCCAATCTGCTGCTTTCGTTGGTATTTATGTTTTGCTTGTAAGCGAACCTTAGGAGTGTTCACCAGCGCCACCCTCGTTCATAGCGGTGGACGTAGCACGTCCTGTAATACCGCAAGTGTGACGTAGAACGTCATCCAACGGCAAGGGCAGAAACTGTGCGAGAGCCCTCTTATTCTACCTATTTCATGAAGACTACCATAACCGAGACCCTCGTTCAGCTATTAGCAGACAAGGCAAATGAAATAAGGGGCTCGTTTGACAAACATATTAAGGAAACCAACAGTCACAGAAACCAAGGTGCATAGGGGAATGTTTTCTATTTTTTATTTCTAGTGCCAACCAATTGCTTTTGAAACAAAATTACTTATAACGCAGCAGAAAAAACACTCATGCCGCCGGTGGGATCCGAACCCACGACCTCCGAATATCGCGTCCGGTGCTCTTACCAACTGAGCTACGGCGACGGCTGTCCAATCTCCCGCTTTCGTGGGTATTTATGTCTTGCGTGTAAGCGAACCTTGATAGTGTCCATCAGCGCCGCCGTCGTCTATAGCGGTGGACGTAGCACGTCCTGTAAAACCGCAAGTGTGACGTAGAACGTCATCTAACGGCGAGGGCAGAAACTGTGCGAGAGCCCTCTTATGCTACCTATGGCATGAAGACTGCCAGAACCGAGACCCCCCGTTAAGCTATTAGCAGACAAGGCAAATGAAATGAGGAGCTCGTTTGACAAACATATTAAGGAAACCAACGGTCACCGAAACCAAGATGCATAAGGGAATGTTTTCTTTTTTATTTATTTCTCGTGCCAATCATTTGCTTTTTAAAGAAAATTACTTATAAAGCAGCAGAAAAAACAACCATGCCGCCGGTTGGATCCGAACCCACGACCACCGAATATCGCGCCCGGTGCTCTTAACAACTGAGCAACGGCGAAGGCTGTCCAATCTGCTGCTTTCGTGGGTATTTATGGTTTGCTTGTAAGCGAACCTTGAGAGTGTTCGCCAGCGCCACCCTTGTCCATAGCGGTGGACGTAGCGCGTCCTGAAATACCGCAAGTTTGTCGTACAACGTCATCTAACGGTGAGGGCAGAAACTGTGCGAGAGCCCTCTTATGCTACCTATGGCATGAAGACTGCCAGAACAGAGACCCCCGTTAAGCTATTAGTAGACAAGACAAATGAAATAAGGGGCTCGTTTGACAAACATATTAAGGAAAGTATGAGGAAAACCAGCGAAAAGGACGCATTCACAAGGAGGAGAAGTACACAGGACAACGCTGTGTACTTCTCCTCCTCGTTAATGCGTCCTTTTTGCTGGTTTTCCTCATACCATGCACCAACGGGCCCAACAAGCTACGCTTCTTCAATATTAAGGAAACCAACAGTCACAGAAACGAAGGTGCATAGGGGACTGTTTTCTATTATTTTAAAATTCTAGTGCATATCAATTGCTTTTTAAAGAAAATTACTTATAAAGCAGGAGAAAAAACAACCATGCCGCTGGTGGCATTCGAACCCACGACCTCCGAATGTCGCGTCCGGTGCTCTTACCAACAGAGCTACGGTGTCGGCTGTCCAATCTGCTGCTTTCGTGGTTATTTATGTTTTGCGTGTAAGCGAACCTTGAGAGTGTTCGCCAGCGCCACCCTTGTCCATAGCGGTGGACGTAGCGCGTCCTGAAATACCGCAAGTTTGTCGTACAACGTCATCTAACGGTGAGGGCAGAAACTGTGCGAGAGCCCTCTTATGCTACCTATGTCATGAAGACTGCCAGAACCGAGACCTCCGTTAAGCTATTAGCAGACAAGGCAAATGAAAAATAAGGGGCTCGTTTGACAAACATATTTAAAAAACCGACAGTCACCGAAAGAAAGGTGCATAGGGGAATGTTGTCTATTTTTTTTTAATTTCTAGTGCCAATCAATTGCTTTTTAAAGAAAATTACTTATAAAGCAGCAGAAAAAACAACCATGCCTCCGGTGGGATCCGAACCCACGACCTCCGAATATCGCGTCCGGTGCGCTTACCAACTGAGCTACGGCGAAGGCTGTCCAATCTGCTGCTTTCGTGGGTATCTATGTCTTGCGTGTAAGCGAACATTGAGAGTGTTCACCAGCGCCACCGTTGTCCATAGCGGTGGACGTAGCACGTCCTGTAATACCGCAAGTTTGACGTAGAACGTTATCTAACGGCTGTGGCCTCGGTCCGTGGCCACAGCAGTCGACTGCCCTCAAGGCATACAAGGCACTATTGGCCTACTTGAGAGCGACTGGATTGAGTGACAAATTGTGACAGCGTTGAGCGTGTGTGTATGTTATGCCTTTTTTCCCTTCTCTCTTCCTCCTTTTAGTCCCCTACTCCTTCTTCATCAGTGCAGGGTAGCCAACCGGAACCCCTTTCGGGTTAACATCCCTGCCTTTCCCTCCTCCTCTTTATCTATCTATCTATCATCTAACGGCAAGGGCAGAAACTGTGCGAGAGCCCTCTTATGCTACCTATGGCATGAAGACTGCCAGAACTGAGACTCCGGCTAAGCTATTAGCAGACAAGGCAAATGAAATAAGGAGCTCGTTTGACAATCATATTAAGGAAACCAACAGTCACCGAAACCAAGATGCATAAGAAAATGTTTTCTTTTTTTATTTAATTTCTAGTGCCAATCAATTGCTTTTTAAAGAAAATTACATATAAAGCAGGAGAAAAACAACCATGCCGCCGATTGGATCCGAACCCACGACCTCCGAATATCGCGCCCGGTCCTCTTACCAATTGAGCTACGGCGACGTCTGTCCAATCTGCTGCTTTCGTAGGTATTTATGTTTTGTGTGTAAGCGAACCTTGGGAGTGTTCACCAGCGCCACCCTCGTCCATAGCGGTGGACGTAGCACGTCCTGTAATACCGCAAGTGTGACGTAGAACGTCATCTAACGGCAAGGGCAGAAACTGTGCGAGAGCCCTCTTATGCTACCTATTTCATGAAGACTGCCAGAACCGAGACCCTCGTTAAGCTATTAGCAGACAAGGCAAATGAAATAAGGTGCTCGTTTCACAAACAAATTAAGGAAACCAACAGTCACCGAAACCAAGGTGCATAACGGAATTGTTTTCTATTTTTTTTTAACTTCTAGTGCCAATCACTTGATTTTTAAGCAAAATTACTTATAAAGCAGCAGAAAAATTAACCATGCCGCCGGTGGGATCTGAACCCACGACCTCCGAATATCGCGTCCGGTGCTCTTACCAACTGAGCTACGGCGACGGCTGTCCAATCATCTGCTTTCGTGGGTATTTATGTTTTGCGTGTAAGCAAACCTTGAGAGTGTTCACCAGCGCCACCCTCGTCCATAGCGGTGGACGTAGCACGTCCTGTAATACCGCAAGTGTGACGTAGAACGTCATCTAACGGCGAGGGTAGAAACTGTGCGAGAGCCCTCTTATGCTACCTATTTCATGAAGACTGCCAGAACCGAGACCCCCGTTAAGCTATTAGCAGACAAGGCAAATGAAATAAGGGGCTCGATAGACAAACATATTAAGGAAACCAACAGTCACAGAAACCAAGGTGCATAGGGGAATGTTTTCTATTTTTTTTTTATTTTCTAATGCCAATCACTTGCTTTTTTAAGGAAAATTGCTTATAAAGCAGCAGAAAAAAACAACCACGGCGCCGGTGGGATCCGAACCCACGACCTCCAAATATCGCGTCCGGTGCTCTTACCAACTGAGCTACGGCGACGGCTGTCCAATCTGCTGCTTTCGTGGGTATTTATATTTCGCGTGTAAGCAAACCTTGAGAGTGTTCACCAGCGCCACCCTCGTCCATAGCGGTGGACGTAGCACGTCCTGTAATACCGCAAGTGTGACGTAGAACGTCATCCAACGGCAAGGGCAGAAACTGTGCGAGAGCCCTCTTATTCTACCTATTTCATGAAGACTACCATAACCGAGACCCTCGTTCAGCTATTAGCAGACAAGGCAAATGAAATAAGGGGCTCGTTTGACAAACATATTAAGGAAACCAACAGTCACAGAAACCAAGGTGCATAGGGGAATGTTTTCTATTTTTTATTTCTAGTGCCAACCAATTGCTTTTGAAACAAAATTACTTATAACGCAGCAGAAAAAACACTCATGCCGCCGGTGGGATCCGAACCCACGACCTCCGAATATCGCGTCCGGTGCTCTTACCAACTGAGCTACGGCGACGGCTGTCCAATCTCCCGCTTTCGTGGGTATTTATGTCTTGCGTGTAAGCGAACCTTGATAGTGTCCATCAGCGCCGCCGTCGTCTATAGCGGTGGACGTAGCACGTCCTGTAAAACCGCAAGTGTGACGTAGAACGTCATCTAACGGCGAGGGCAGAAACTGTGCGAGAGCCCTCTTATGCTACCTATGGCATGAAGACTGCCAGAACCGAGACCCCCCGTTAAGCTATTAGCAGACAAGGCAAATGAAATGAGGAGCTCGTTTGACAAACATATTAAGGAAACCAACAGTCACCGAAACCAAGATGCATAAGGGAATGTTTTCTTTTTTATTTAATTTCTCGTGCCAATCATTTGCTTTTTAAAGAAAATTACTTATAAAGCAGCAGAAAAAACAACCGTGCTGCCTGTGGGATCCGAACCAACGACCTCCGAATATCGCATCCGGTGATCTTACCAACTGACCTACGGAGACGGCTGTCCAATCATCTGCTTTCGTGGGTATTTATGTTTTGCGTGTAAGCGAACCTTGAGAGTGTTCACCAGCGCCACCCTCGTCCATAGCGGTGGACGTAGCACGTCCTGTAATACCGCAAGTGTGACGTAGAACGTCATCTAACGGCGAGGGCAGAAACTGCGCGAGAGCCCTCTTATGCTACTTATTTCACGAAAACTGCCAGAACCGAGACCCCCGTTAAGCAATTAGCAGACAAGGCAAATGAAATAAGGGGCTTGTTTGACAAACATATTAAGGAAACCAACAGTCACAGAAACCAAGGTGCATTGGGGAATGTTTTCTATTTTTTTTTAATTTCTAGTCCCAATCAATTGCTTTTTAAAGAAAATTACTTATAAAGCAGCAGAAAAAACAACCATGCCGCCGGTTGGATCCGAACCCACGACCACCGAATATCGCGCCCGGTGCTCTTAACAACTGAGCAACGGCGAAGGCTGTCCAATCTGCTGCTTTCGTGGGTATTTATGGTTTGCTTGTAAGCGAACCTTGAGAGTGTTCGCCAGCGCCACCCTTGTCCATAGCGGTGGACGTAGCGCGTCCTGAAATACCGCAAGTTTGTCGTACAACGTCATCTAACGGTGAGGGCAGAAACTGTGCGAGAGCCCTCTTATGCTACCTATGGCATGAAGACTGCCAGAACAGAGACCCCCGTTAAGCTATTAGTAGACAAGACAAATGAAATAAGGGGCTCGTTTGACAAACATATTAAGGAAAGTATGAGGAAAACCAGCGAAAAGGACGCATTCACAAGGAGGAGAAGTACACAGGACAACGCTGTGTACTTCTCCTCCTCGTTAATGCGTCCTTTTTGCTGGTTTTCCTCATACCATGCACCAACGGGCCCAACAAGCTACGCTTCTTCAATATTAAGGAAACCAACAGTCACAGAAACGAAGGTGCATAGGGGACTGTTTTCTATTATTTTAAAATTCTAGTGCATATCAATTGCTTTTTAAAGAAAATTACTTATAAAGCAGGAGAAAAAACAACCATGCCGCTGGTGGCATTCGAACCCACGACCTCCGAATGTCGCGTCCGGTGCTCTTACCAACAGAGCTACGGTGTCGGCTGTCCAATCTGCTGCTTTCGTGGTTATTTATGTTTTGCGTGTAAGCGAACCTTGAGAGTGTTCGCCAGCGCCACCCTTGTCCATAGCGGTGGACGTAGCGCGTCCTGAAATACCGCAAGTTTGTCGTACAACGTCATCTAACGGTGAGGGCAGAAACTGTGCGAGAGCCCTCTTATGCTACCTATGTCATGAAGACTGCCAGAACCGAGACCTCCGTTAAGCTATTAGCAGACAAGGCAAATGAAAAATAAGGGGCTCGTTTGACAAACATATTTAAAAAACCGACAGTCACCGAAAGAAAGGTGCATAGGGGAATGTTGTCTATTTTTTTTTTAATTTCTAGTGCCAATCAATTGCTTTTTAAAGAAAATTACTTATAAAGCAGCAGAAAAAACAACCATGCCTCCGGTGGGATCCGAACCCACGACCTCCGAATATCGCGTCCGGTGCGCTTACCAACTGAGCTACGGCGAAGGCTGTCCAATCTGCTGCTTTCGTGGGTATCTATGTCTTGCGTGTAAGCGAACATTGAGAGTGTTCACCAGCGCCACCGTTGTCCATAGCGGTGGACGTAGCACGTCCTGTAATACCGCAAGTTTGACGTAGAACGTTATCTAACGGCTGTGGCCTCGGTCCGTGGCCACAGCAGTCGACTGCCCTCAAGGCATACAAGGCACTATTGGCCTACTTGAGAGCGACTGGATTGAGTGACAAATTGTGACAGCGTTGAGCGTGTGTGTATGTTATGCCTTTTTTCCCTTCTCTCTTCCTCCTTTTAGTCCCCTACTCCTTCTTCATCAGTGCAGGGTAGCCAACCGGAACCCCTTTCGGGTTAACATCCCTGCCTTTCCCTCCTCCTCTTTATCTATCTATCTATCATCTAACGGCAAGGGCAGAAACTGTGCGAGAGCCCTCTTATGCTACCTATGGCATGAAGACTGCCAGAACTGAGACTCCGGCTAAGCTATTAGCAGACAAGGCAAATGAAATAAGGAGCTCGTTTGACAATCATATTAAGGAAACCAACAGTCACCGAAACCAAGATGCATAAGAAAATGTTTTCTTTTTTTATTTAATTTCTAGTGCCAATCAATTGCTTTTTAAAGAAAATTACATATAAAGCAGGAGAAAAACAACCATGCCGCCGATTGGATCCGAACCCACGACCTCCGAATATCGCGCCCGGTCCTCTTACCAATTGAGCTACGGCGACGTCTGTCCAATCTGCTGCTTTCGTAGGTATTTATGTTTTGTGTGTAAGCGAACCTTGGGAGTGTTCACCAGCGCCACCCTCGTCCATAGCGGTGGACGTAGCACGTCCTGTAATACCGCAAGTGTGACGTAGAACGTCATCTAACGGCAAGGGCAGAAACTGTGCGAGAGCCCTCTTATGCTACCTATTTCATGAAGACTGCCAGAACCGAGACCCTCGTTAAGCTATTAGCAGACAAGGCAAATGAAATAAGGTGCTCGTTTCACAAACAAATTAAGGAAACCAACAGTCACCGAAACCAAGGTGCATAACGGAATTGTTTTCTATTTTTTTTAACTTCTAGTGCCAATCACTTGATTTTTAAGCAAAATTACTTATAAAGCAGCAGAAAAATTAACCATGCCGCCGGTGGGATCTGAACCCACGACCTCCGAATATCGCGTCCGGTGCTCTTACCAACTGAGCTACGGCGACGGCTGTCCAATCATCTGCTTTCGTGGGTATTTATGTTTTGCGTGTAAGCAAACCTTGAGAGTGTTCACCAGCGCCACCCTCGTCCATAGCGGTGGACGTAGCACGTCCTGTAATACCGCAAGTGTGACGTAGAACGTCATCTAACGGCGAGGGTAGAAACTGTGCGAGAGCCCTCTTATGCTACCTATTTCATGAAGACTGCCAGAACCGAGACCCCCGTTAAGCTATTAGCAGACAAGGCAAATGAAATAAGGGGCTCGATAGACAAACATATTAAGGAAACCAACAGTCACAGAAACCAAGGTGCATAGGGGAATGTTTTCTATTTTTTTTTTATTTTCTAATGCCAATCACTTGCTTTTTTAAGGAAAATTGCTTATAAAGCAGCAGAAAAAAACAACCACGGCGCCGGTGGGATCCGAACCCACGACCTCCAAATATCGCGTCCGGTGCTCTTACCAACTGAGCTACGGCGACGGCTGTCCAATCTGCTGCTTTCGTGGGTATTTATATTTCGCGTGTAAGCAAACCTTGAGAGTGTTCACCAGCGCCACCCTCGTCCATAGCGGTGGACGTAGCACGTCCTGTAATACCGCAAGTGTGACGTAGAACGTCATCCAACGGCAAGGGCAGAAACTGTGCGAGAGCCCTCTTATTCTACCTATTTCATGAAGACTACCATAACCGAGACCCTCGTTCAGCTATTAGCAGACAAGGCAAATGAAATAAGGGGCTCGTTTGACAAACATATTAAGGAAACCAACAGTCACAGAAACCAAGGTGCATAGGGGAATGTTTTCTATTTTTTATTTCTAGTGCCAACCAATTGCTTTTGAAACAAAATTACTTATAACGCAGCAGAAAAAACACTCATGCCGCCGGTGGGATCCGAACCCACGACCTCCGAATATCGCGTCCGGTGCTCTTACCAACTGAGCTACGGCGACGGCTGTCCAATCTCCCGCTTTCGTGGGTATTTATGTCTTGCGTGTAAGCGAACCTTGATAGTGTCCATCAGCGCCGCCGTCGTCTATAGCGGTGGACGTAGCACGTCCTGTAAAACCGCAAGTGTGACGTAGAACGTCATCTAACGGCGAGGGCAGAAACTGTGCGAGAGCCCTCTTATGCTACCTATGGCATGAAGACTGCCAGAACCGAGACCCCCCGTTAAGCTATTAGCAGACAAGGCAAATGAAATGAGGAGCTCGTTTGACAAACATATTAAGGAAACCAACAGTCACCGAAACCAAGATGCATAAGGGAATGTTTTCTTTTTTATTTAATTTCTCGTGCCAATCATTTGCTTTTTAAAGAAAATTACTTATAAAGCAGCAGAAAAAACAACCGTGCTGCCTGTGGGATCCGAACCAACGACCTCCGAATATCGCATCCGGTGATCTTACCAACTGACCTACGGAGACGGCTGTCCAATCATCTGCTTTCGTGGGTATTTATGTTTTGCGTGTAAGCGAACCTTGAGAGTGTTCACCAGCGCCACCCTCGTCCATAGCGGTGGACGTAGCACGTCCTGTAATACCGCAAGTGTGACGTAGAACGTCATCTAACGGCGAGGGCAGAAACTGCGCGAGAGCCCTCTTATGCTACTTATTTCACGAAAACTGCCAGAACCGAGACCCCCGTTAAGCAATTAGCAGACAAGGCAAATGAAATAAGGGGCTTGTTTGACAAACATATTAAGGAAACCAACAGTCACAGAAACCAAGGTGCATTGGGGAATGTTTTCTATTTTTTTTTAATTTCTAGTCCCAATCAATTGCTTTTTAAAGAAAATTACTTATAAAGCAGCAGAAAAAACAACCATGCCGCCGGTTGGATCCGAACCCACGACCACCGAATATCGCGCCCGGTGCTCTTAACAACTGAGCAACGGCGAAGGCTGTCCAATCTGCTGCTTTCGTGGGTATTTATGGTTTGCTTGTAAGCGAACCTTGAGAGTGTTCGCCAGCGCCACCCTTGTCCATAGCGGTGGACGTAGCGCGTCCTGAAATACCGCAAGTTTGTCGTACAACGTCATCTAACGGTGAGGGCAGAAAACTGTGCGAGAGCCCTCTTATGCTACCTATGGCATGAAGACTGCCAGAACAGAGACCCCCGTTAAGCTATTAGTAGACAAGACAAATGAAATAAGGGGCTCGTTTGACAAACATATTAAGGAAAGTATGAGGAAAACCAGCGAAAAGGACGCATTCACAAGGAGGAGAAGTACACAGGACAACGCTGTGTACTTCTCCTCCTCGTTAATGCGTCCTTTTTGCTGGTTTTCCTCATACCATGCACCAACGGGCCCAACAAGCTACGCTTCTTCAATATTAAGGAAACCAACAGTCACAGAAACGAAGGTGCATAGGGGACTGTTTTCTATTATTTTAAAATTCTAGTGCATATCAATTGCTTTTTAAAGAAAATTACTTATAAAGCAGGAGAAAAAACAACCATGCCGCTGGTGGCATTCGAACCCACGACCTCCGAATGTCGCGTCCGGTGCTCTTACCAACAGAGCTACGGTGTCGGCTGTCCAATCTGCTGCTTTCGTGGTTATTTATGTTTTGCGTGTAAGCGAACCTTGAGAGTGTTCGCCAGCGCCACCCTTGTCCATAGCGGTGGACGTAGCGCGTCCTGAAATACCGCAAGTTTGTCGTACAACGTCATCTAACGGTGAGGGCAGAAACTGTGCGAGAGCCCTCTTATGCTACCTATGTCATGAAGACTGCCAGAACCGAGACCTCCGTTAAGCTATTAGCAGACAAGGCAAATGAAAAATAAGGGGCTCGTTTGACAAACATATTTAAAAAACCGACAGTCACCGAAAGAAAGGTGCATAGGGGAATGTTGTCTATTTTTTTTTTAATTTCTAGTGCCAATCAATTGCTTTTTAAAGAAAATTACTTATAAAGCAGCAGAAAAAACAACCATGCCTCCGGTGGGATCCGAACCCACGACCTCCGAATATCGCGTCCGGTGCTCTTACCAACTGAGCTACGGCGAAGGCTGTCCAATCTGCTGCTTTCGTGGGTATCTATGTCTTGCGTGTAAGCGAACATTGAGAGTGTTCACCAGCGCCACCGTTGTCCATAGCGGTGGACGTAGCACGTCCTGTAATACCGCAAGTTTGACGTAGAACGTTATCTAACGGCTGTGGCCTCGGTCCGTGGCCACAGCAGTCGACTGCCCTCAAGGCATACAAGGCACTATTGGCCTACTTGAGAGCGACTGGATTGAGTGACAAATTGTGACAGCGTTGAGCGTGTGTGTATGTTATGCCTTTTTTCCCTTCTCTCTTCCTCCTTTTAGTCCCCTACTCCTTCTTCATCAGTGCAGGGTAGCCAACCGGAACCCCTTTCGGGTTAACATCCCTGCCTTTCCCTCCTCCTCTTTATCTATCTATCTATCATCTAACGGCAAGGGCAGAAACTGTGCGAGAGCCCTCTTATGCTACCTATGGCATGAAGACTGCCAGAACTGAGACTCCGGCTAAGCTATTAGCAGACAAGGCAAATGAAATAAGGAGCTCGTTTGACAATCATATTAAGGAAACCAACAGTCACCGAAACCAAGATGCATAAGAAAATGTTTTCTTTTTTTATTTAATTTCTAGTGCCAATCAATTGCTTTTTAAAGAAAATTACATATAAAGCAGGAGAAAAACAACCGTGCCGCCGATTGGATCCGAACCCACGACCTCCGAATATCGCGCCCGGTCCTCTTACCAATTGAGCTACGGCGACGTCTGTCCAATCTGCTGCTTTCGTAGGTATTTATGTTTTGTGTGTAAGCGAACCTTGGGAGTGTTCACCAGCGCCACCCTCGTCCATAGCGGTGGACGTAGCACGTCCTGTAATACCGCAAGTGTGACGTAGAACGTCATCTAACGGCAAGGGCAGAAACTGTGCGAGAGCCCTCTTATGCTACCTATTTCATGAAGACTGCCAGAACCGAGACCCTCGTTAAGCTATTAGCAGACAAGGCAAATGAAATAAGGTGCTCGTTTCACAAACAAATTAAGGAAACCAACAGTCACCGAAACCAAGGTGCATAACGGAATTGTTTTCTATTTTTTTTTAACTTCTAGTGCCAATCACTTGATTTTTAAGCAAAATTACTTATAAAGCAGCAGAAAAATTAACCATGCCGCCGGTGGGATCTGAACCCACGACCTCCGAATATCGCGTCCGGTGCTCTTACCAACTGAGCTACGGCGACGGCTGTCCAATCATCTGCTTTCGTGGGTATTTATGTTTTGCGTGTAAGCAAACCTTGAGAGTGTTCACCAGCGCCACCCTCGTCCATAGCGGTGGACGTAGCACGTCCTGTAATACCGCAAGTGTGACGTAGAACGTCATCTAACGGCGAGGGTAGAAACTGTGCGAGAGCCCTCTTATGCTACCTATTTCATGAAGACTGCCAGAACCGAGACCCCCGTTAAGCTATTAGCAGACAAGGCAAATGAAATAAGGGGCTCGATAGACAAACATATTAAGGAAACCAACAGTCACAGAAACCAAGGTGCATAGGGGAATGTTTTCTATTTTTTTTTTATTTTCTAATGCCAATCACTTGCTTTTTTAAGGAAAATTGCTTATAAAGCAGCAGAAAAAAACAACCACGGCGCCGGTGGGATCCGAACCCACGACCTCCAAATATCGCGTCCATTGCTCTTACCAACTGAGCTACGGTGACGGCTGTCCAATCTCCTGCTTTCATGGGTATTTATGTTTTGCGTGTAAGCGAACCTTGAGAGTGTTCACCAGCGCCACCCTCGTCCATAGCGGTGGACGTAGCACGTCCTGTAATACCGCAAGTGTGACGTAGAACGTCATCTAACGGCTGTGTCCTCGGTCCGTGGCGAAAGCAGTCGACTGCCCTCAAGGCATACAAGGCACTCTTTGGCTACTTGAGAGCGACTGCATTGAGTGACACATTGTCACAGCGTTGTGCGTGTGTGTTTGTTATGCCTTTTTCCCTTCTGTCTTCCTCCTTTTAGTCCCCTACTCTCTCTTCCCCAGTGCAGGGTAGCCAACCGGAACCCCTTTCTAGTTAACATCCCTGCCTTTCTCTCCTCCTCTTTATCTATCTATTTAACTATCATCTTACGGCGAGGGCAGAAACTGTGCGAGAGCCCTCTTATGCTACTCAATTCATGAAGACTGCCATAACCGAGACCCCCGTTAAGCAATTAGCAGACAAGGCAAATGAAATAAGGGGCTCGTTTGACAAACATATTAAGGAAACCTACATTCACAGAAACCAAATTGCATAAGGGAATGTTTACTATTTTTTTTAATTTCTAGTGCCAATCAATTGCTTTTTAAAGAAAATTACTTATAAAGCAGCAGAAAAAAACAACCATGCCGCCGGTTGGGTCTGAACCCACGACGTCCGAATATCCCGCCCAGTGCTCTTACCAACTTAGCTACGGCGACGGCTGTCCAATCATCTGCTTTCGTGGGTATTTATGTTTTGCGTCTAAGCAAACCTTGAGTAGGGAGCCTACATACATGCCGCCTGCCGCCTGGCTTAGGGTGGTGACATCTCTCCCAGTGTTGCCGAAAACGGCCGCTAAACATGACGGGCAGCCATGTTGTTCCCCTTGAAGAGAGCATCCCCGGCTTTCAGTGGCGTGGTCGCTGGGGCGATCTACAACATTAGTTTATATTCTAGTTTATCGGCGTTTCTTTCGAAGTTAGTACCAACAGATGACGCCGTTCCGACGACATAGAGCAGTTCTCAGCGACGGTGCATTACATTCCGAACGGGTCTCTCCTCTGCGCGCGTCATCGCGCCAAATGGCAGCGCTTATCAATTACGTAAAAAGGGTTCCTCCTCACGATGAGCACTAACCGAGCTTAGGTGTTGGGCGTTCAGAATTTAATGTTATGACGGTAATCAAAAGATTACGCAGGCCCACTTTTTAATGCTTATCAATTACTTGGTTCATGCGCGGCCTGTACAGAATGTGGCCGTAGTGGCTGTGTAGGTTATGTCGGGCATAATCGCCGCAAGTGTTCTATCGTTGGATAGCTTATGTCGAGTATAATTGCACCGGACTAATTGTAGGTCTCAATTAATTACCGGTAATTAGTTAATTGTAATGTAATTGAAATTTACGCTACATCACTAAGTCGCTGGATAGCTTATGTTGAGTACAATTGCACTGAACTAATCTTGTCTTACCGACCATTAATTAGATAACCGTGATTAAAAATCAATCGTTATGCTCCATCATCAAGCTATATATCGTTGGATAGCTTATGTCGAGTATAATTCCACCGGAGTAATCGCAGGTCTTAATTACCATTAATTATTTATTTGATTTAAAATTGAACCTAATGCTATAGCATCGTCATATATCGTTGAAAGGTCTCGATGAGTAGAATCGAAAATGTAACGGTAAACCGAGCTAACGCTGGTCTATGTAGGTTCAAAATAAAACCACGCAACAGAAGCAAAACAGTAGCACCTAATGCTTATGCATTCACAGCACGGGAAGAGACTTAAGTGCCCCAGTAGTTCTATTACCGACATCACAATGGCATTTGCGTGTGCAATGTACCATTAGTTTGTGCATTTTGCTCTTCTGTGAGCAATTACACATGCTCTACGCAATGAGCTATGCGACCCCATACTAGCACACTGTAGCTTCAGCAAAAGGTATAAACATACTTAAAAAAATATAGGGAATCTTGAGGCTGATGTTAACAAATTAAGATCGAGTGTTGTAAGCGTCTTAGTTTTGTACAGATTGCCATTGAGTTAACATTAAAGCAGTGCTTCATTTCACATTGCCTACCATTTTTCCACGTGTGCTGAGAAACTAACTTACACAGGGTGTTCAGTAGGAGGCTCAAATGTTCAGAGTGTAACATGAGACTTGCTGGAATGGAATCAGAGAAAGAGGAGCAATACAAACAATGGGACAAGTGAGAAAACCTAAAATCAAGAAACCAAATGACATTTTCAGACGCCTTCGTGTAAACATTCAAGAAGCTTCTTTTATTGCCGACACACTTCTGGCAACTGTCAATTAAAGGGGAGGTGCTCATATTCTTTCTCAAGCAAACTGACAGAATATATAAGCATCCGCAGCCAGCTAAAGTGCATATGAAATTACATTCTTCCATTATCAGCATCTGTGAAACCAGTGAAATTTTTGTACACATATCAGTCACTCCTGTAAAACATATCTGGTGCGCACACTGATGGTGTAATTGCAAACAGGCTTATTATTTTTAAACATTGACCGAAGTAAAGCAGCTTCGTTGCTCAATGAACACTTCTACATAAAACAAAATATACTGATAGCCATGAAAAAATTGCATGAGTGCAGTACAGAGGACACAATAAATGGGCTAAATTAGCAGGACTAGTAATGCAAACAACTCAAATGATAATGAGAAACACCACGGCAACTCTGTGGGAGCGTATGTTTTACAGCCCCTAAATAATGCAAGGCATGGTAGTGATGCTCCAGCCACAAAAATAAGACTGTTATGCACTTCACAAAAGACTTGAAACAGTGGTTTACACATTTGCATCTAGTTCCAACACTTGCTCCTAAAAACTTCACCTTTGATGAACACACTAGTGGCACGCACTGTAAATCAGTTTGCTATTTCCAAATGCTGACTGAAGCAAAGCAGCTTCATTGGTTAGTGCACACAATCTGCAAGCAACAGCTTGCTACAGAGAGGTGACAAAAATATGCTGAAAGACGTGAACAATTTACAGGCGAGCAAAGTACACACGACATACACAGTGAAAGTGTCAGAGTGCTATATTCGGGTACAACCCAAGGAAGTAGTGGCAGATGCCCCCCGACCGTTTCCCTCCAGCCAATAGCAGTGACCGATTTTCATGACAACGCGGTCAATCCGATTAAGCCACGGTTAACTGCCGTTCATCTGCCACTCCCAGCGATGCAACTTCCCAGCATTAAACATGGTGTCATGAAAATCGGTTGGCGCCATTGGCTGGATAGAATTCTTTAAGGACATCTCCCCTATTTTCTTGAGTTGTGTCAAACTATAGAAAAACAACGAAAGCAAGGCCAAATCATTAACTAGCTGACTGCAAGCATCTAAGCATATGATGTTACCATCCTTCTCAGAGTTCAGACCAGGTTTGTTGCGGCACATGTTTTGCTAGACATTCCATCCACCCTCTGTGCATGCTGCTGTCGTAGATGGATCCTCAGTCTTGTCCTCACATATTTTGTCAGGAGGACCTTCCCTGCCTGAGCATGATGTGTTTCACAGCAACCTAAGTTCAACTTGACAGCCTTGCACAGGGCATTCAGATTGCTAGCAAATGGGGTTTTGAGCACCATGATTTCCTTCATATCTGCAAAAGTCTTAAACTGCTCCTCACATTCTATAAGGACATTAATCACTGCTTGCGTTGGATAAATGAGGTTCTCAGAATTTTTCACGTACTCTTTAAGCTTAATAAGATTGCTATACTGATTTGTAGCATCTCCAACAAGGGCATTTTTGCAGTCACTACAGTTACCAATGGACTTCATGACAGACTTGACCAGGAATCCTCCTAGATAAGCAAGAATGTCACATTCTGCTTCTGTGAGAGCACACATTAACAGGTTTTCTAGCTCTTCAGGCTCTTGGTTTTGTCCTTCATGTCTCTGGATAGTTGGGTCAAGGAGGTCAGCTAGATGCAAGCTGTCATCAACCTCGTAGCTAGAATTTGTAGGTGTGTGCATGAACTGTCCAACACAAATCAGCTTCAGTGCACACTTAACGTCGTATGCACTAGGGACCGGCTTCTTGAGTCTCAACACAGAGAATATCTTTTCGAGACAATCTTGTACGAGCCGGCCAAGAAGCACATACTTGTAGCTTTGGTTGTCCAAGAGGTCTTGCGACAGGCTGAGAGCAACAGTGGTCGATGCCAGAAGGCCAGCTTGTGAAGGCTTCCAATGTGCCGTTGCTCCCATTTTCATTTGACGGAAAGTGCTGCACGTCAGTTCCAAAAGCGCAGTGGCCTCTTTATGCTTTGAAGGATCTATATCGCTCAGAGCAACAACCGGATGTCTGGCCGACATAAGGGTGTACCACCTGCTCACGAGGTTAAAAAACCACGCTGTAGCCTCTGCTTCGGGGGGCAAAATTTTTTGTTGGAATAAATATCGGATAGCAGCAGGAGCCTCACGGAACAATTGCACAGCAATGTTCACTTTCATGGTAGTGAAATGTCCACTGCTGATGTGGATTTCCGACAGCCTATTTGCAATCTTCAGCTCACTTTGGCAGTCGTACTTCAACACTGCTTCAACATGCTCCACCTTGACAGTGCCAGAAGGAAGACTTTGTTCCTTAACAGTTTCTTCACCCAGAGTGAATTCTCCCACTCGGAGTAGTTGGGCACGAATGTTCTTCAAGACGTGGGCGGGGTCAGCCATAAAGAATAGTTGCCTGCCACGGAGGTGCGGGTGCGGAATACAGCAGACAGTCTGTGAGTTTCTGTGGTTGGACAAGCCAAGCAGGCGCCAAACTGCACGGTTGGCAGCTCCCATGTCACTTGTGACAACAAGCACTCTAAGCGAGATTTGAAAACAAAGCTCAATCAAGTGGAACACAATGTCCTTCAAAATAGAGCCATCTATCGACCTTCCAGTGAAGTGATAGGCGATAACCTGTTTCCATGTCGTGTTCACGCCACCAACCATGAACACAAGAGCATGGTTGGCAACATCTGTAGCGGACTCCGGCAATGTAGTGCTCCCAAAAAAGCAATCAAGCGAGCGATCGTGGTCAAATCCTTGGGAGATTTCCATCTCATCCATGAAGAGCACACAGTCTTTTTCTATGTCTTGCATTGTGGCTACTTTGGATTTCAGGACATTAAAAACTTCATGAAGAACTCCAGGCAAAAATTTAATATTTTGAAGCCTTCGTATTAATGTCCTATTGCATGGCAGTGGATATGATAATGATCTTAATAATTCATAGCCTGCTGTTCCACATGCGTGCTTTATTTGAAGGGCCTCTCGAATAGTCTTCTCAGACCACTTAAGGCCCTTCGTAGTTTTCACCGTCAAAGCCCTTCTCTGGTCGTGTTTGAGGAACGGTAATTGTTCCAAGGTTATCATTTTTTGTTGTAGCGACTGTGACTTCTTTGCAAGACTGCGCAGTTTTCTCTTTGTTTGCTCGTGAAGCCTCTGTAGGTTTCTGTACTTTTGGGCCAAGTCCTTATTTCTCTTTCTCAGCTCAGCATTCTGTCTTTGAAGAGACAAGTCAGTTGAAGCCGTACTTGAACCAAGTGTGAATGCAGCTTGAGGTATTTCTTTACTTGATCGCTCATTACTATGCTGTGACCTTTCAGCGCTTAAGGATTCGGCCTCCATGGGTGAAGCTGCGGGCAGAGGAAGTCGACTTGCATCAGTGGAATCTTCCCCACTGGCTTTATCTGTTCTCAGAAAGGAATGGGCAACGCTGTCTGCATAGATAACAGTGTCGACAGCTTTGGGCGGCAGCAAGGTGGTTGTTAAAGGTAGATCATACCCTGGTACCTGAGCACATTGTAGTGGACTGACAGTGTCCTGGGAACTCATGCTGTCACTCACAGCCGAGTCTTGTGTTTGTTCGGCTGTTGATGCGAAGACAGGCTCTAGAGCAGCCCTACCACATGGTTCATTTCCGGTGGGGTCAAGTACTGGGCTTTGCGTTGGCGTGGCCGGACGAAAGCAAGACCGCTTCTTCGGAGGCTTCCGGTGTTTCGGGATGGCTGAAATAAAAAATTCAGTCAATAGGGTAGCACTACACTCAAGAACTGCAGAAATTCTGCATTTACAGAAGCGCAACCTAGTACCTGCATAAAACTTCCAAATAAACTTCAGGAGTAGTAATATCAGTTGGGTTTTAAGATCCCAAAGCTGTACTGGGGGGCTTTAGATTTCTTACCGCCAGTGCATATTTAACAGCGTCGGAAAGCATGCTACAACTGGCAATGATTCAGTCGTGCAAAATTGTGCTCAACAGCAGGTTGTGTTAGCAGCTGAGGTACCATTGATGCAACTAGAATTACTAATCGTCCTGAATTTTGCCATTTTAGCTTCTGTGCCAGGTGACATAGAACAAATGAGACAGCACAGTATGCAGTCTGCTTTAGGATATTTGTTTGATTCTAGACGCCCCCTTTCTCGCAGGCGTCGGGTGAATTATAAAAAAAAAACGATGCTATACAAAGTATAAACACACTATAGGTGGCCTTGTGCTCTTTGAATACAAGGCTATATCTGTGTGTTACGTTTTGGATCTTAGTATCATATATATGAGTGCATTCAATGTGTAGAGAAGATAAACAGTAGTCCCTTAGGGAAGCAGTGGGTGTTCAAGAAAAGCAAGTATAGTAGGGGTAGGCAGAGAGTTAGGTGGCAAAAGTTTTGTTTAGTGCCATACTTTATACCTTTATGGCTTACACGGAAGATTTCAATTGTCATTCATTCATTTTTTTTTCAATCTACAGTGAAAAATGAGCCAGAGGTAATGCAGAAGCCGTTAAAACACGGCTTAAGGTGATTTTATGTTTGAAGGTGCTGTTCGAATGCATGATCCTACAATACCGTGCAATATACATATTTTTTTATGCCCGCGATTTAGTTTTACAAGAAATGAATTGCATGGATCCCAACAAATTTCTAGCTAGGGATCTAGATGCTGATGCAAACATGCGCTGTAGGAATGCTTGGATATAAAAGCCATATCAATAGACCAAGAAGTTTGTGTGGATAATGTGGCCACAGATGGCACAGGAACCGGTTAAAGGGAAGTCAGTAGGATAGGCTTCGTCCTGCTATGGACCTTGAAATGCTGATGGTGATGAACCTTTCTTTGCAGCCTTCTAAAAGCAGATGAGCGCACATTTTTGAGCTTGCACAAAGCAACCACAGCACTACCGTATACGTGTAGACAAATTTCTTTGCAAACATTTCATATGAATGAGGCAGAGTTGTATTTAAGAGATGGATCAAAATTAGAAGCTTACCTCGATAAGTAAAAAGTGTGGGAACCGCATCTGGCCTTAGCTTCTTTAAGCCATCCTGTCTGTTTTGCTCGAAACTTGTTTCTTCAAAATGTGCCTGAAATGAATGGCAGCAAGTACTTCATAAGCATCAAGAAGTATATTCATACCTGCACATAACTGTGACAAATGCTGCAAACCGGAACATGACTAGCGTTACAACTACAGAGCTGTTTCTACCTGCTGTAATGTTTTCACATGCTGTCTTTTACCAGGCTATAGTGCCAAGCTAAAAAAACTGGATAAGGGCTTCCTAAAGGCTTCATATGCATGCCAGTAACCGGGCATATACAAAATGTGTTCTTTTAGTCTGATCTTGGGTTTCCAATCTTTTTCTACCGAATAGCGTCGTACAGCAGAACGGTGCCTAGATAACCAGACCTGACTGAAAATAAGTTCCTCCGACCACAGCGCTCACGAAACAGCGAACGCGTACAATGTCAGAGAGATGTAGAAATTTATTTTCACTACCTCAGTCATGTTCTCTGACATGAGTCTTGGCGCATGTATTACAGCGCAAACAAGGAAGCGGGCGCCAATATATCGTGAGTGCACTCGCGTGAGAATTACAGTCAGCGAGGGCGAATGCGAACCGTTGCTTCTCGCCCTTGGTGCTCGAGACACGCCGCCAGCGCATCTAAAAACTAACGAGAAGATTGCACCCACGCCCGCAATGCGTAGCCTGTTATCAAACCCACGCCGCGTACGCCGTTCGAGGCGGCCGTGGTTTAATTATCGTAAACGTGAAGCACAGTACACCAAACATAACAAGCGAGCAGGTAACAAAAGAGAAAAAGGTACGGTACTCACAGAAGAAGAAGAAGAACGTGAGGATCGATGCGGCGGTCGTGACGTTCCTCCTAAGAGCTCTGTCTCGACGCGTTCGTCCTGTTCATCGCTGCCCCGACGGATCTGCTCTGCTGGGAACGATCGGCTAAGTTTCGGGTGGCTGATTGTGGCATTTTCTCTCTGCGTCTTTGCGCGGTAAGGCAGTAAGTCTGGACTATGTCCACCCAGTCTCCCGGCCAGGGGAGTTCCCTCTGGTCGGCTTCTCTGTCAACTGATCTCCTACCGTTGGAAGCTTTTTTGCGCAGTGGTGTCGGCAGTATCCCTGTCGCGCTGGTGCCTAAGGATGGTGGTGCTATCAGGATGAACAACCCTGGTGCTGTTCGGGCTGCTCTCCAGTCGACGACTTCTCATTATGAATCAATCTCAGAGGTTCGCCAGTTTGGACGCGGTGGCATTCTGTGCAGATCGCCAGACCTCGCCTGTGTAAGAGATTTACTAAAATCCTCATCCTTTGCCTCCCTTCGGGTAAGTTCTTTCATCCCTTCTCATCTGGCGTGCACGAAAGGTATTGTACGAGGTGTAGACTCTTCCCTGTCTCCGGCAGAGACTTTTGAGCTTCTGTCGGCTGCAGGTGTTGTTGCTGTGCACCGCTGTAGCCGGGATGTAAACAACGTGCGGATGCCCACTGAATCAGTGATTGCTACCTTTGCCGGCACTTCCTGCCCCTCTGAAATCAAGGCATGGCCTCTAATTTTTCGAGTAGACCCATTATCATCTCGGCCTCTGCAGTGTAACAACTGCTGGCGCTATGGACATAGCGCTGGCGGTTGCAAATCCAACTTGAGGTGTTGCAACTGTGGGGATGGTCATTCAACAAGCACCTGCAATGAGAAGAATAAGAAGTGTTGCCTTTGCGGTGGTGCGCACTCTGCAAACTACTCAAATTGTCCCTCTCGAGCTCAGGAAATTCAAATTCTGGAAATAATTGACAGGAAACGCTGTTCGCGCCGTGACGCTATTTCAGAGGTCAAAGAACGTGCCCACGGGTATGCCGGTGTGACCGCTCGGCAAGGTGTCATGTTAGACTCAACGCTGTCCCAGGCAATTGCGGCTGCTGTGGAGGCTTCGATGTCTAAAATGGTAGAAAAGATTGTCGCAAGTGTGTCGGAGTGCTTTACAAATGTTCTAGCGACTCAGATTACACATGCCGTGCAGGCTAGTTTGGCACCTCTTTCGACAACAATTCCCTCTCCTCTTATCCGGTCTCAAATTCCAGTAGCATCACAACCCCAGGAACAAATTTCTGTCACTTCCGCTGTACCTACCTCGGGTACTTCGAGGGATGTTGATATAATGTATGATTCCGAGATGGTGGAGCCTGATGCGCGGCTTCTTAAGCGCAGTGGGTCCCCCATGTCTCATTCGTTGTCTTCTCAGGGCACCCAGCCAAAATCAAAGAAGAAGCAGCTTGGCACTAAACCCAAGGATACCATTTTGGAGCAGGCAGTTGCTGCTGCTAGACTTTCGCAACCATAGCGTCGTTGCGAGTTCTGCAGTGGAACTGTCGCTCTATTCTTTCCGCTTCCACGGATTTACACTGCCTTTCTACTCAGCTCAATTCCACTCCACCGCCATGTACGCACTTACGTCTATGCGGACGACATTGCGTTTTTTGCTGCTGCGCCGGATATACATTCTCTGTATGGTCTGTTGCAGTCATATTTGAATACAATTGAGCACTGGTTGAGCGCATTACACCTGAAGTTAAATGTTGGCAAGTGCGCCACTCTTGTTTTCCCTCTATTCACTCCTGTAGTGGTATCTCTCACTTGCCAGTTAAAAATAATACCGCAGGTTCAATCCCTAAAATACCTAGGGGTCATTTATGACAACAAACTCACCTGGCGACCTCACATTGACCATGTCGCGGCGAAAGGGGCTCGTGCCGTGGGCATGTTACGGAGATTATGTCATCACCGGTACGGCATGCGCAGAGATGCGCTATTAATGATCTACATAATGTATGTCAGGCCAATTTTAGAATTTGGATCAGTGTTGTTTTCAGGCTCGGCTACATATAAACTTCGCCCTCTCGTCCTTTTAGAGAGGGAAGCACTTCGCATGTGCCTCGGCCTTCCAAAATTTGTGGCTATCAATGTGCTGTACCTTGAAGCCCGCATTCCGTCTCTCTTATCACGACTTCAATTTTTAACTGTGCAAACTTACCTCAGGATCTATGAATCCCATTTCCACCGTTCCCAAAGCATTTTCTGTTCTCAGCCGACCTCCTTTTTTGGTGTCCCCTGGTCTCGTTTCAATTCCCCTCAGGTAGTGTTTGTGCAAAGATTACTTCAGCCTTTAGATGTAAACATTTATGATATCCTTCCTGCGCTTCGGAATGGGCCCACTATCCACATTGTTTTCGACGACATATTCCCAAAAAATGCAAAACTTTTGCCACCGAGTATTCTAAATGGTCTTCTAGAAGATCATCTGAAGACCCTACCAACAGATATAGCAATAGCCACTGATGCATCGCTATGCAATGAAAAAGCAGGTGTGGGAATATTTTGCTCGCATTTAGGCTGGTCCTTTTCTCTGCGCCTTCCAGATTTCACCCCTATTTTTCAAGCAGAGTTCCTAGCAGTTGTACTTGCTCTACGCAAGCTAGACCCCTCTATTACAGCAGTTGCAGTAATTACTGATTCTTTATCTTTGTGTTCGTCTCTCGCTGCACAGGTTGACGGTCCCATTTTATCAACTTTCTTATCCCTACTTCCTCCGCATTTGAGCCTTGTTCATTTATGGGTTCCCGGCCACAGCAGTGTGACAGTAAATGAGATTGCTGATAATCTCGCAAAGGCTTCCCTCAGCGGCCCCGTGTTGCCAATCATCCCGGCTACAGCCTACATTACAGCATCTAGATTTCGGCGACGTGCGTTTTTAAGCACGCAAGACACATCACTTTTAACATCGGTGGATTATGAGCACCTTAAATATTATTGGAACAGGAAAATTTGTTGCTCTCGGCAGCTTGAAGTATCACTGACGAGGCTTCGCTGCCGCATCCCCCCTCTAAATTTCTATTTACACAAGTCGGGTTTGGCGCTCTCTCCCCTTTGTGCATTTTGCCGTGAGCCAGAATCTATCGAACATTTTTGGCTGTATTGTCGCCGATTTAACTCACTGAGAAAAAGGTTGCTGGAGGAGCCCTTGCAGCATCTTGGCCTTAGTTTGAGCAGCCCGCTCTTGCTATCATTTGGCGCCACCACATTTGGGTTCAGCCACAGATCTGTTTGCACCGCTGTTCAAAATTTCCTGATAGAATCTCACCGACTGCCTTGCTAAGTGTTCCAACCTTTTCTTTTCTATGAATTATTACATTTTGACTAAATCATTAACATTTAATCACACTATTATTATTCTTAAAATTTTAAAATCAAAACACTCATCCCTTTTCTGTTCATGACGAAAAATTCACCGGTGTTGCGCTCCCACGTGCTTTTCCTTTTTGTAAACTGCTTTCATGTGAACAGCCACCCGATTCTTGGCCGATCCCCCAGTGTGGGTATGTGCCATCTTTTGATAGGCTAACAACAACAACAACAACATATGCGAGAAGCAGCAGTGGGTTCCCAGCAGTCTCGCTTTACTTGTGCCAGCCAACGTTTTCTTCGGTTGGAGTCAGCCGGGAAACGAAACATCCGTGTGCCCTTCCTGCAGTGGTTCGAGCACTGCGGAACGCAACACCCGGGCATTGCTGCTGCGTAAGCTTCCTGGCGCACTTAGTGCAACAACCGACAACATATGACTGTCCCACTCAACGATGAACGGCGATGAAGACGCAACTGCTGCAGCAGCTAATGCGCGCCTATGCACGGCGGGGGAACAAGATGGCGCGGCGTCTCCCAGTAACCATGACAACACACGCGCTGGCAACATGGGTCTTAGCGGGAGGCGGCATGTGCTGTGTCAAAGGAAGTCACCACCCTAAGCCGGGAGGGGGCGCGACATGTAGGCTCCCTAACCTTGAGTGTTCAGCAGCGCCACCCTCGTCCATAGCGGTGGACGTAGCACGTCCTGTAATACCGCAAGTGTGACGTAGAACGTCATCCAACGGCGAGGGCAGAAACTGTGCGAGAGCCCTCTTATGCTACCTATTTCATGAAAACTGCCAGAACCGAGACCCCCGTTAAGCTATTAGCAGACAAGGCAAATGAAATAAGGGGCTCGTTTGACAAACATATTAAAAAAAAGCAACAGTCACCGAAACCAAGGTTCATAGGGGAATGTTTTCAATTTTTTTAATTTCTAGTGAAAATCAATGGTTTTTAAAGAGAATTTCTTATAAAACAGCAGAAAAAACAACCGCGCCGCCGGTGGGATCCAAACCCACGACCTCCAAATATCGCGTCCGGTGCTCTTACCAACTGAGCTACGGCGACGGCTGTCCAATCTCCTGTTTTCGCGGGTATTTATGTTTTGCGTGTAAGCGAACCTTGAGAGTGTTCACCAGCGCCACCCTCGTCCATAGCGGTGGACGTAGCACGTCCTGTAATACCGCAAGTGTGACGTAGAACGTCATCTAACGGCTGTGTCCTCGGTCCGTGGCGAAAGCAGTCGACTACCCTCAAGGCATACAAGGCACTCTTTGGCTACTTGAGAACGACTGCATTGAGTGACACATTGTGACAGCGTTGTGCGTGTGTGTTTGTTATGCCTTTTTCCCTTCTCTCTTCCTCCTTTTAGTCCCCTACTCTCTCTTCCCCAGTGCAGGGTAGCCAACCGGAACCCCTTTCTAGTTAACATCCCTGCCTTTCTCTCCTCCTCTTTATCTATCTATCTAACTATCATCTTACGGCGAGGGCAGAAACTGTGCGAGAGCCCTCTTATGCTACTCAATTCATGAAGACTGCCAGAACCGAGACCCCCGTTAAGCAATTAGCAGACAAGGCAAATGAAATAAGGGGCTCGTTTGACAAACATATTAAGGAAACCTACATTCACAGAAACCAAATTGCATAGGGGAATGTTTACAATTTTTTTTTATTTCTAGTGCCAATCAATTGCTTTTCAAAGAAAATTACTTATAAAGCAGCAGAAAAAACAACCATGCCGCCGGTTGGATCCGAACCCACGACGTCCGAATATCGCGTCCGGTGCTCTTACCAACTGAGCTACAGCGACGGCTGTCCAAACTGCTGCTTTCGTGGGTATTTAGGTTTCGCGTGTAAGCGAACCTTGAGAGTTTTCATAAGCGCCACCCTCGTCCATAGCGGTGGACGTAGCACGTCCTGTAATACCGCAAGTGTGACGTAGAAAGTCATCTAACGGCGGGGCCAGAAACTGTGCGAGAGCCCTCTTATACTACTTATTTCATGAAAACTGCCAGAACCGAGACCCCCGTTAAGCAATCCGCAGACAAGGCAAATGAAATAAGGGGCTTGTTTGACAAACATATTAAGGAAACCAACAGTCACAGAAACCAAGGTGCATGGGGGGAATGTTTTCTATTTTTTTTTAATTTCTAGTGCCAATCAATTGCTTTTTAAAGAAAATTACTTATAAAGCAGCAGAAAAAACAACCGCGCCGCGGTGGGATCCGAACCCACGACCTCCGAATATCGCGTCCGGTGCTCTTACCAACTGAGCTACGGAGACGGCTGTCCAATCATCTGCTTTCGTGGGTATTTATGTTTTGCGTGTAAGTGAAACTTGAGAGTTTTCACCAGCGCCACCCTCGTCCATAGCGGTGGACGTAGCACGTCCTGTAATACCGCAAGTGTGACGTAGAACGTCATCTAACGGCGGGGCCAGAAACTGTGCGAGAGCCCTCTTATACTACTTATTTCATGAAAACTGCCAGAACCGAGACCCCCGTTAAGCAATCAGCAGACAAGGCAAATGAAATAAGGGGCTTGTTTGACAAACATATTAAGGAAACCAACAGTCACAGAAACCAAGGTGCATGGGGGAATGTTTTCTATTTTTTTTTTTAATTTCTAGTGCCAATCAATTGCTTTTTAAAGAAAATTACTTATAAAGCAGCAGAAAAAACAACCGTGCCGCCGGTGGGATCCGAACCCACGACCTCCGAATATCGCGTCCGGTGCTCTTACCAACTGAGCTACGGCGACGGCGGTCCAATCTCCTGCTTTCGTGGGTATTTATGTCTTGTGTGTAAGCGAACCTTGAGAGAGTTCACCAGAGCCACCCTCGTCCATAGCGGTAGACGTAGCACGTCCTGTAATACCGCAAGAGTGGCGTAGAACGTCATCTAATGGCGAGTGCACAAACTGTACGAAAGCCCTCTTATGCTACCTATGGCATGAAGACTGCCAGAACCGAGACGCCCGTTAAGCAATTAGCAGACAAGGCAAATGAAATAAGGGGCTTGTTTGACATACATATTAAGGAAACCAACAGTGACAGAAACCAAGGTGCATAGGGGAATGTTTTCTATTTTTTTATTTCTAGTGCCAACCAATTGCTTTTGAAACAAAATTACTTATAACGCAGCAGAAAAAACACTCATGCCGCCGGTGGGATCCGAACCCACGACCTCCGAATATCGCGTCCGGTGCTCTTACCAACTGAGCTACGGCGACGGCTGTCCAATCTCCTGCTTTCGTGGGTATTTTTGTCTTCCGCGTAAGTGAGCATTGAGAGTGTTCACCAGCGCCACCCTCGTCCCTAGCGGTGGACGTAGCACGTCCTGTAATACCGCAAGTGTGACGTAGAACGTCATCCAACGGCAAGGGCAGAAACTGTGCGAGAGCCCTCTTATTCCACCTATTTCATGAAGACTACCATAACCGAGACCCTCGTTCAGCTATTAGCAAACAAGGCAAATGAAATAAGGGGCTTGTTTGACAAACATATTAAGGAAACCAACAGTCACAGAAACCAAAGGGCATTGGGGAATGTTTTCTGTTTTTTTTTAATTTCTAGTGCCAATCAATTGCTTTTTAAAGAAAATTACTTATAAAGCAGCAGAAAAAACAACCATGCCGCCGGTTGGATCCGAACCCACGACTTTCGAATATCGCGCCCGGTGCTCTTACCAACTGAGCAACGGCGAAGGCTGTCCAATCTGCTGCTTTCGTGGGTATTTATGTCTTGCGTGTAAGCGAACATTGAGAGTGTTCACCAGCGCCACCGTTGTCCATAGCGGTGGACGTAGCACGTCCTGTAATACCGCAAGTTTGACGTAGAACGTTATCTAACGGCTGTGGCCTCGGTCCGTGGCCACAGCAGTCGACTGCCCTCAAGGCAAACAAGGCACTATTGGCCTACTTGAGAGCGACTGGATTGAGTGACAAATTGTGACAGCGTTGAGCGTGTGTGTATGTTATGCCTTTTTTCCCTTCTCTCTTCCTCCTTTTAGTCCCCTAATCCTTCTTCATCAGTGCAGGGTAGCCAACCGGAACCCCTTTCGGGTTAACATCCCTGCCTTTCCCTCCTCCTCTTTATCTATCTATCTATCATCTAACGGCAAGGGCAGAAACTGTGCGAGAGCCCTCTTATGCTACCTATGGCATGAAGACTGCCAGAACTGAGACTCCGGCTAAGCTATTAGCAGACAAGGCAAATGAAATAAGGAGCTCGTTTGACAATCATATTAAGGAAACCAACAGTCACCGAAACCAAGATGCATAAGAAAATGTTTTCTTTTTTTATTTAATTTCTAGTGCCAATCAATTGCTTTTTAAAGAAAATTACTTATAAAGCAGCAGAAAAAACAACCATGCCGCCGGTTGGATCCGAACCCACGACTTTCGAATATCGCGCCCGGTGCTCTTACCAACTGAGCAACGGCGAAGGCTGTCCAATCTGCTGCTTTCGTGGGTATTTATGTCTTGCGTGTAAGCGAACATTGAGAGTGTTCACCAGCGCCACCGTTGTCCATAGCGGTGGACGTAGCACGTCCTGTAATACCGCAAGTTTGACGTAGAACGTTATCTAACGGCTGTGGCCTCGGTCCGTGGCCACAGCAGTC
This sequence comes from Amblyomma americanum, assembly GCF_052857255.1. Lineage (NCBI taxonomy): Eukaryota > Metazoa > Arthropoda > Arachnida > Ixodida > Ixodidae > Amblyomma > Amblyomma americanum. The sequence continues at coordinate 7,439,494 of NC_135499.1, forward strand.
GACTGCCCTCAAGGCAAACAAGGCACTATTGGCCTACTTGAGAGCGACTGGATTGAGTGACAAATTGTGACAGCGTTGAGCGTGTGTGTATGTTATGCCTTTTTTCCCTTCTCTCTTCCTCCTTTTAGTCCCCTAATCCTTCTTCATCAGTGCAGGGTAGCCAACCGGAACCCCTTTCGGGTTAACATCCCTGCCTTTCCCTCCTCCTCTTTATCTATCTATCTATCATCTAACGGCAAGGGCAGAAACTGTGCGAGAGCCCTCTTATGCTACCTATGGCATGAAGACTGCCAGAACTGAGACTCCGGCTAAGCTATTAGCAGACAAGGCAAATGAAATAAGGAGCTCGTTTGACAATCATATTAAGGAAACCAACAGTCACCGAAACCAAGATGCATAACAAAATGTTTTCTTTTTTTATTTAATTTCTAGTGCCAATCAATTGCTTTTTAAAGAAAATTACATATAAAGCGGAGAAAAACAACCATGCCGCCGATTGGATCCGAACCCACGACCTCCGAATATCGCGCCCGGTCCTCTTACGAACTGAGCTACGGCGACGTCTGTCCAATCTGCTGCTTTCGTGGGTATTTATGTTTTGTGTGTAAGTGAACCTTGGGAGTGTTCACCAGCGCCACCCTCGTCCATAGCGGTGGACGTAGCACGTCCTGTAATACCGCAAGTGTGACGTAGAACATCACCTAACGGCTGTGGCCTCGGCCCGTGGCGACAGCAGTCGACTGCCCTCAAGGCATGCAAGGCACTCTTTGGCTAATTGAGAGCGACTGGATTGAGTGACACTGGTGACACATTGTGACAGCGTTGGGCGTGGGTGTGTGTTATGCCTTTTTTCCCTTCTCTCTTCCTCCTTTTAGTCCCTTACTCTCTCTTCCCCAGTGCAGGGTAGCCAACCGGAACCCCTTTCTAGTTAACATCCCTGCCTTTCTCTCCTCCTCTTTATCTATCTATCTATCTATCATCTAACGGCGAGGGCAGAAACTGTGCGAGAGCCCTCTTATGCTACTCATTTCATGAAGACTGCCAGAACCGAGACCCCCGTTAAGCAATTAGCAGACAAGGCAAATGAAATAAGGGGCTCGTTTGACAAACAAATTAAGGAAACCAACAGTCACCGAAACCAAGGTGTATAACGGAATTGTTTTCTATTTTTTTAATTTCTAGTGCCAATCAATTGATTTTTAAGCAAAATTACTTATAAAGCAGCAGAAAAATTAACCATGCCGCCGGTGGTATCTGAACCCACGACATCCGAATATCGCGTCCGGTGCTCTTACCAACTGAGCTACGGCGACGGCTGTCCAATCATCTGCTTTCGTGGGTATTTATGTTTTGCGTGTAAGCAAACCTTGAGAGTGTTCACCAGCGCCACCCTCGTCCATAGCGGTGGACGTAGCACGTCCTGTAATACCGCAAGTGTGACGTAGAACGTCATCTAACGGCGAGGGTAGAAACTGTGCGAGAGCCCTCTTATGCTACCTATTTCATGAAGACTGCCAGAACCGAGACCCCCGTTAAGCTATTAGCAGACAAGGCAAATGAAATAAGGGGCTCGATAGACAAACATATTAAGGAAACCAACAGTCACAGAAACCAAGGTGCATAGGAAATGTTTTCTATTTTTTTTATTTTCTAATGCCAATCACTTGCTTTTTTAAAGAAAATTGCTTATAAAGCAGCAGAAAAAAACAACCATGGCGCCGGTGGGATCCGAACCCACGACCTCCAAACATCGCGTCCGGTGCTCTTACCAACTGAGCTACGGCGACGGCTGTCCAATCTGCTGCTTTCGTGGGTATTTATATTTTGCGTGTAAGCAAACCTTGAGAGTGTTCACCAGCGCCACCCTCGTCCATAGCGGTGGACGTAGCACGTCCTGTAATAGCGCAAGTGTTACGTAGGACGTCATCTAACAGCGAGGGCAGAAACTGTGCGAGAGCCCTCTTATGCTACCTATTTCAAGAAAACTGCCAGAACCGAGACCCCCGTTAAGCAATTAGCAGACAAGGCAAATGAAATAGGGGGCAACAGTCACAGAAACCAAGGTGCATAGGGGAATGTTTTCTTTTTTTAATTTCTAGTGCCAATCAATTGCTCTTTAAGGAAAATTACTTATAAAGCAGCAGAAAAAACAACCGTGCCGCCGGTGGGATCCGAACCCACGACCTCCGAATATCGCGTCCGGTGCTCTTACCAACTGAGCTACGGCGACGGCTGTCCAATCTCCTGCTTTCGTGGGTATTTATGTTTTGCGTGTAAGCGAACCGTGAGATTGTTCACGAGCGCCACCCTCGTCCATAGCGGTGGACGTAGCACGTCCTGTAATACCGCAAGTGTGACGTAGAACGTCATCTAACGGCGAGGGCAGAAACTGTGCGAGAGCCCTCTTATGCTACCTATTTCATGAAAACTGCCAGAACAAAGACACCCGTTAAGCAATTAGTAGACAAGGCAAATGAAATAAGGGGCTTGTTTGACAAACATATTAAGGAAACCAACAGTCACAGAAACCAAGATGCATTGGGGAATGTTCTCTATTTTTTTTAATTTCTAGTGCGAATCAATGGCTTTTTAAAGAAAAAAACTTATAAAGCAGCAGAAAAAACAACCATGCCGCCGGTTGGATCCGAACCCACGACCTCCGAATATCGCGCCCGGTGCTCTTACCAACTGAGCTACGGCGAAGGCTGTCCAATCTGCGGCTTTCGTGGGTATTTATGGTTTGCTTGTAAGCGAACCTTGAGAGTGTTCGCCAGCGCCACCCTTGTCCATAGCGGTGGACGTAGCGCGTCCTGAAATACCGCAAGTTTGTCGTACAACGTCATCTAACGGTGAGGGCAGAAACTGTGCGAGAGCCCTCTTATGCTACCTATGGCATGAAGACTGCCAGAACCGAGACCCCCGTTAAGCTATTAGTAGACAAGGCAAATGAAATAAGGGGCTCGTTTGACAAACATATTAAGGAAACCAACAGTCACAGAAACCAAGGTGCATAGGGGACTGTTCTCTATTATTTTAAATTTCTAGTGCCAATCAATTGCTTTTTTAAAGAAAATTACTTATAAAGCAGGAGAAAAAACAACCATGCCGCCGGTGGCATCCGAACCCACGACCTCCGAATGTCGCGTCCGGTGCTCTTACCAACAGAGCTATGGTGACGGCTGTCCAATCTGCTGCTTTCGTGGGTATTTATGTTTTGCGTGTAAGCGAACCTTGAGAGTGTTCACCAGCGCCACCCTCGTCTATAGCGGTGGACGTAGCACGTCCTGTAATACCGCAAGTGTGACGTAGAACGTCGTCTAACGTCGAGGGCAGAAACTGTGTGAGAGCCCTCTTATGCTACCTATGGCATGAAGACTGCCAGAACCGAGACCCCCGTTAGCTATTAGCAGACAAGGCAAATGAAATAAGAAGCTCGTTTGACAAACATATTAAAGGGACACTGAGGAGAACCCTATCAAAATTTTTTTGTTAGTAATATCTGATAGTTCGGCATTTCATGGCTTTGTTGACGCTTGTCCGGGAGCGAAAGATGCATATATTTCAAAGAAATTTGGATTCGAAGTTGAAATATTTTTTCCCGCCGCTCCGATCCAAACTCGAGAACTCTTATGACGCCACGCAGAACTCTTATGGCAACACAGGAAACAGTGACGTGAAACATGACGTAAACGCAGACTCCTTGATTTCTGGCCGCTAGCGGTGCAGTCTAGCAGCTGCCGAAATGAAAGCTACCGCCGCCGCACGTTGAAGGCATCTGTCGGGGGTCGCTACCTTCGCTTCATTTACGTTTGCACCGGCGTCTTGCCAGCGTTAAGTTGGATCCCGTTCCCGAACCCGACGACGTAGTTCTCGCAAAAACTCTGGCCTGCATTTCAGCGACCTCAGCCCCACAGAGCGTGCGATGCTTTTGAGGGAGCACGGTTAGGTTAGGCGCCGGCGGGTGATCTCCCCCTTCCCCTGAGAGCAGCCGTTGCAAGCTAAATATCATAACCCCAGTGCGGGGAGTCGCAAGGGGCCAGGACAAGGTCGGCGCCTTGCGCCCATCGCAGGCTGGCCGTGGCTTTGGGGCCAACAGTTTGTGATTCCTTGAACAGCGCGGTTGCACGGAGCAGCAGGCGGCGTCGAGGTCTCCCACGGTTGCAAGGGCCATGTGATTTATTTATTTTTTGCCACAAAAAACAAATGGGTGCTCGAGGGCGGTCGCTATTAAAGTCGGCGGCTTGAAACCAAAACCGGCGCACGACGCTTCAACGGCTTCCGCTATATCCAACGGATCCACTGGATCTGGCTCTCTCGCCAACTTGCAAGTACCTTCAGATATGTACTGTGAATGCATTAAAATAGCCGAGCTCGAAAAGAACAGCTCCGCCCAACTGCCGCCGATATTGAATATAACGTGCACCTCGCCGCGGAGCCAAATCAGTCGTCCGGGCCGGCGGCGGCTGGCGCACTCGGCGCGAAATAGATACATGCTCCAATCTCCCCGCCAGTGCGGTCAGAGTGCGCCGAAGCCGCCGAACGCGTCGGCGGTCAAGCGCAGTTGGAGTATAGAGGGTCTCGCTTTGAGCGACGTGACTTCGCCATGCAGCGCGCGCGCGCGCCTCGCCGCAGCATAAACGCGCCTAAACAGAGCCTGCGCATAACCGCTAACCAACGTATTCAGCGGCGGCATCCATTGGAACCGCTGAAACCCCCCGCCCACTCACTGAATAAAAGAAAAGTCCGGTGCCGATGTACGGTTCGGAATCGAAACAGGGCCTTCGGCGTTTGAGGCCGAAACGCTACCGCTCCGCCACGACGGCGCATCTAGTGAATGTACTCTTCTGATGCAGAAATCTCCGCGCTTTCGCTAGGTATATCCTGGCCTAACAGAGCTAGGCCATCAGCAATTTTTCTGAACTGCCTTGTACCTTGTCTCCCGTCCCTAATAAACAATTTCCGTTAAGTAGTTTGAAGTTGACTGGTACAGCCGGGAATGTTTCGCCGGGCAAGCGTGCGAATACACAAGTGCTGCCTTGTACGATCACCGACAATCGTGCCATCATTGCTTTTCATCGACCGTGGCGATCATCTGAGAAGCCTTAACAGGCTCCTTCAAAGGTTAACTAGTACTTGAAGCGGCACTTGGAGTTCCTCTGCTGTTCGGCGCTTGTAAATCGATGTGCGTCAAAAACAAAACCACGGGGCACACAAAGCTCATAGACACGATGCGCCATAGCAAATCGAACTCTCCTGGCCGCCTGTGGCGCCGCCAAGCATCCGTTTTCGTTGCTTCCAACATTCAGGTTGTCTTTTGCCTGCCTTTCTTGTCTGATAAAAGTGCACTATTGGTTTTAAAACAAAACCTACTTCAATATTGATCTCCGCAACCTACCTTTGTAAGCCTCAGAGATTCGCGATCCCCAGTAGGATGGAAGATTCCTCCAAGGTGGCGTCTCTTGTCCAATGGCGTCACCACGCAAGCTTGTACTTCCGAGATTGGCCTGCGGTGGCGATACCTGTATTTTGGTTCTTGCTATTTTCTACCTTACAAGAGCTTTGTTTTCAGTAAGAGCGGCGTCTTTCTGATCAGGAGCTGGTATTCTATCTATACAAGCCAACTTCAATTTCTCCTCAGTGTCCCTTTTAGGAAACCAACAGTCACCGAAACCAAGATGCATAATGGAATGTTTTCTTTTTTTAAATTTCTAATGCCAATCAATTGCTTTTTAAAGAAATTTACTTATAAAGCAGCAGAAAAAACAACGATGCCACCGGTTGAATCTGAACCCACGACCTCCAAATATCGCGTCCGGTGCTCTTACCAGCTGAGCTACGGCGACGGCTGTCCAAACTGCTGCTTTCGTGGGTATTTACGTTTTCCATGTGAGCGAACCTTGAGAGTGTTCATCAGCGCCACCCTCGTCTATAGCGGTGGACGTAGCACGTCCTGTAATACCGCAAGTGTGACGTAGAACGTCATCTAACGGCTGTGGTCTCAGTCCGTGGCCACAGCAGTCGACTGCCCTCAAGGCATACAAGGCACTCTTTGCCTACTTGAGAGCGACTGGATTGAGCGACAAATTGTGACAGCGTAGTGCGTGTGTGTTTTATGCCTTTTTTCTCTTCTCTCTTCCTCCTTTTAGTCTTTAGTCCCCTACTCTCTCTTCCCCAGTGCAGGGTAGCCGACCGGAACCCCTTTCTAGTTAACAACCCTGCCTTTCTCTCCTCCTCTTTATCTATCTATCTATCATCTAACGGCGAGGGCAGAAACTGTGCGCGAGCCCTCTTATGCTACTCATTTCATGAAGACTGCCAGAACCGAGACCCCCGTTAAGCAATTAGCAGACAAGGCAAATGAAATAAGGGGCTCGTTTGACAAACATATTAAGGAAACCAACAGTCACAGAAACCAAGGTGCATAGAGGAATGTTTTCAATTTTTTTTTTTAATTTCTAGTGGCAATCAATTGCTTTTTAAAGAAAATTACTTATAAAGCAGCAGAAAAAACAACCATGGCGCCGGTGGGATCCGAACCCACGACCTCAGAATATCGCGTCCGGTGCTCTTATTAACTGAGCTACGGAGACGGCTGTCCAATCTGCTGCTTTCGTATGTATTTATCTTTTGCGTGTAAGCGAACCTTGAGAGTGTTCACCAGCGCCACCCTCGTCCATAGCGGTGGACGTAGCACGTCCTGTAATACCGCAAGTGTGACGTAGAACGTCATCTAACGGCGAGGGCAGAAACTGTGCGAGAGTCCTTTTATGCTACCTAAGGCATGAAGACTGCCAGAACCGAGACGCCCTTTAAGCTATTAGCAGACCAGGCAAATGAAACAAGGGGCTCGTTTGACAAACATATTAATCAAACCAACAGTTACCGAAACCAAGATGCGTAAAAGAATGTTTTCTTTTTTTTCAATTTCAAGTCCAATCAATTCCTTGTTAAAGAAAATTACTTATAAAGCAGCAGAAAAAACAACCATGCCGCCGGTGGGATCCGAACCCGCGACCTCCGAATATCGCGTCCGGTGTCTTACCAACTGAGCTACAGGGACGGCTGTCCAATCATCTGCTTTCGTGGGTATTTATGTATTGCGTGTAAGCAAACCTTGAGAGTGTTCACCAGCGCCACCCTCGTGCATAGCGGTGGACGTAGCACGTCCTGTAATACCTCAAGTGTGACGTAGAACGTCATCTAACGGCGAGGGCAGAAACTGTGCGAGAGCCCTCTTATGCTACCTATTTCATGAAGACTGCCAGAACCTTGATTTGAAGAAAAATAGCGCCAGAGCATGCAAACCACGAAAAGACAAGGACGAGACACAAAGCGCTAACGAAGTGGCCAATAGGCATGGGGTGGGTGTCGTTTTTTCCGCCCCCAACAAACTAAAAAAGCTGTGCCCCCGTATTTGCAGCCCAAGAAAGCGGGGTTGCCAGATAAGGCACGACTCTCCATTCATCATGTGTTCCACAGGAGTGGTCTACGCTAACCCCTTAACGTGTGGGAAGACCTTTGTTGGCCAGACTGGGCGCTGCATCAACGAGCGCTTGGGGGAACATGCCCGAAATTTATCAGATTTAAAGGATAAATATGCACATTTGGTAGCGCATATTATGGGTTGCGACGGTTGCGAGGCACGATTGACTAGGACTAAGATTCTTGGCAAAAGCACAGATAAGAAGGCACGTGAATGTCTGGAGGCTTTTTACATAAGGAAACTTGGCAATAGGTGTGTCAGCACCCCATCTGTTTCACTTTTTTCGTCCGAGTTCGAATTTTTAGATGCCGCCCTTAAATAATCTTTGTTAACATTTTTGTTTTAGTTTTGGTTAACGCTTGCTCATGTGTGTTCGCTGTGATGGTCGCTTAGATTTGTTTACCTTTCCTGCCCTCCTCCTTCTTCTTTTTTCAGTGAAACGTCGCCATATAAAGGCGCTGCCTGGTTTCAATAAAATTAGTTGTGAGTTAGCGCTTTGTGTCTCGTCCTTGTCTTTTCGTGGTTTGCATGCTCTGGCGCTATTTTTCTTCAAATCAAGTATGCACCAACTCGCCCAAAAAAAAGTGTTAATGCAGTATCTTTCTTGTACAGTGGGCCCTTTCTTTTGTGTTCCTCCTTCTTCTGGCTTAGCCGACCTTTTACTGACGCACATCGTGGACGCGACATGCCGAGCAAGAAGGTACGCTTTCTGCATCCGCAAGGGACTCGTGTCCCAAGAAGTAAGTGCGCTCTTCGGCCCTGTCAAACCTTCTTGGGGACATGTGAAAAGAATTTGCAAGTTAATGCGCTCAGAACTTTGGCGACAAGTTCGTCTGTACCAAGGCTGGCTTCGCATGAAGTGCTACCTTCTACACCCCGAGTGGCTGGCCGCGATGAAGCTTTCTGCTTTGAGGAGAACAGCAGCTCAACTCGCAGAAGTCCATTGGAGAGGCATGTTGAACCAGCTACTTTTGTGCCTGGGGAAGAAATCGACACCGGAAAAGAAGAGTAACGTAACCGTCCTGGGGGATGTCTTTTTGCCCAACAAGGTCCAGTGGCTTCTTCAGAAAGGGCCAAAATACAGTTTGGAGCCTGGTGTTTCGGCGCACGAGCTGATCGCTGCGAACAGGAAGATGGCCCTTAAAGTAGGCGTCGCTGAACACCAGGACCGCTGCCTCCTAGAGGGTGTGGATTGCTTAAAAAACAGTGCTTCTGACTGCGCTAGAGCACAGGGTGACAGAATGTTAAACGGTGTAGTGACCTTCTTTGGGCAGAACCGCCTTAAGCTGGTTCAAGCTGACAAGGAGACTGGTTTTGTTGTTCTGCCAGAGGATCTGTACAATCAGAAGGCGTACGCGGCAATCAATAAGAACTTTGTACAGGTGAAAAAAGTACTGTCAGAGTTAAAACAAAATTCAGCAACTTCTGCAAGGGTTTAAATTTAGATTCTCTCGCTAAAGATATAAAAAACTGCCGAGGTAATAGCCTAAATGCTTTCGTTACTGCCAAAACTCATAAACCCGATGTACCTTTCCGGATTATCGTGAGTGAAGAAGGTTCTTGGCAAAAGAACGTCAGTACTTTCTTGCAAAAGCAACTTAAATTACTACGGATGGACGATCCCTTCTTCACAAAAAATTTGACAGCTGTAGTTGAATACTTACAGAGTACCGAGGATATTGGTTTTGGTTTTTCCATAGACGTTCAAGATTTGTTTTATTCGATTCCTCAAGACCAGCTCTTGGCGGCAGTAAAGGAATGCATAGAAGCAAACGGTGACGTTTCTTTCCAAAATTCTTGAGGTTTGTCGGTTGACAACTTTATCGCATTATTGCAGTTTTATCTTAGTTCTACTTTTATAAGATTTGACAACCTGCCTTTTTTGCAGCGCAAGGGTGTGTGTATAGGTTCCTGTGTGGCCCCCATCCTTTGCGATATTTTCTTAGCGAAAGTTGACCAGTCCTTAGACATAGTTTTTAATGGGGGGGGGGGGGGGCGGTTTTAAAGGTTTTTAGGTACGTGGACGATTTTTTAGTGCTTTTAAAAAAGCAGACTTCCTTCACCTACCCCTATACAGTAGGTGAAGCTTTAAATGCTTTTAATAAACATGGACTTGGGCTCACGTTCACCCATGAAATTCCTGACACTAACGTCTTACAATTTTTAGACCTAAACTAACCTTTCTTGAGAGACATGTTTGCTGGCGCTATTACCCGCACGCGAAAAGAGATCTTTTGGCTTATGATTCCATGCACTCAAAGACAGTGAAAAGAGCAATAGCGTCGCATTGCTTGGAGTCTTTGAAAAAGTCGTGCCCGCATCAGTTGCAGGCTAGCTTCCAGAATAAGGTGAGCCGGCTTTCGGCGGCTGGGTTCCCCTGCTCAGTGTTGACTGCTGTCTGCGAGACCCTTCTAAAAAAAACTTAAGCAAGGAACACGAAGAAACTCCGGAGAGGTTCGTTGCAGGTCACAGAAGCCGTTGGTGGTGCCTTACTTGCACAAAACTGCTCACAACTTGAAGAAAGTGGCCAATAGGCATGGGGTGAGTGTCGTGTTTTCCGCCCCCAACAAGCTGAAAAAGCTGTGCCCCCGTATTTGCAGCCCAAGAAAGCGGGGTTGCCAGATAAGGCACGACTCTCCATTCATCATGTGTTCCACAGGAGTGGTCTATGTTATCCCCTTAACGTGTGGGAAAACCTATGTTGGCCAGACTGGGCGCTGCATCAACGAGCGCTTGGGGGAACATGCCCGAAATTTATCAGATTTAAAGGATAAATATGCACATTTGGTAGCGCATATTATGGGTTGCGACGGTTGCGAGGCACGATTGACTCAGACTAAGATTCTTGGCAAAAGCACAGATAAGAAGGCACGTGAATGTCTGGAGGCTTTTTACATAAGGAAACTTGGCAATAGGTATGTCAGCACCCCATCTGTTTCACTTTTTTCGACCGAGTTCGAACTTTTAGATGCCGCCCTTAAATATTCTTTGTTAACCTTTTTGTTTTAGTTTAGGTTACCGCTTGCTCATGTGTGTTCGCTGTGATGGTCGCTTAGATTTCATTACCTTTTAGCCCTCCTCCTTCTATTTTCAGTGAAACGTCGCCATATAAAGGCGCTGCCTGGTTTCAATAAAATTAGCTGTGAGTTAGCGCTTTGTGTCTCGTCCTTGTCTTTTCGTGGTTTGCATGCTCTGGCGCTATTTTTCTTCAAATCAAGTATGCACTAACTCGCCCAAAAAGAAGTGTTACTGCCACAACCGAGACCCCCGTTAAGCTATTAGCAGACCAGGCAAATGAAACAAGGGGCTCGTTTGACAAACATATTAAGGAAACCAACAGTCACCGAAACCAAGGTGCGTAGGGGAATATTTTCTTTTTTTTTCTAGTGCCAATCAATTGCTGTTTAAAAAAATAACTTATAAAGCAGCAGAAAAAAACAACCATAGCGCCGGTGTGATCCGAACCCACGACCTCCGAATATCGCGTCCGGTGCTCTTATCAACTAGCTACGGCGACGGCTGTCCAATCTGCTGCTTTCGTGGGTATTTATGTTTTGCGTGTAAGCGAACCTTGAGAGTGTTCACCAGCGCCACCCTCGTCCATAGCGGTGGACGTAGCACGTCCTGTAATACCGCAAGTGTGACGTAGAACGTCATCTAACGGCTGTGGCCTCGGCCCGTGGCGACAGCAGTCGACTGCCCTCAAGGCATGCAAGGCACTCTTTGGCTAATTGAGAGCGACTGGATTGAGTGACACATTGTGACAGCGTTGGGCGTGGGTGCGTGTTATGCCTTTTTTCCCTTCTCTCTTCCTCCTTTTAGTCCCTTACTCTCTCTTCCCCAGTGCAGGGTAGCCAACCGGAACCCCTTTCTAGTTAACATCCCTGCCTTTCTCTCCTCCTCTTTATCTATCTATCTATCTATCATCTAACGGCGAGGGCAGAAACTGTGCGAGAGCCCTCTTATGCTACTCATTTCATGAAGACTGCCAGAACCGAGACCCCCGTTAAGCAATTAGCAGACAAGGCAAATGAAATAAGGGGCTCGTTTGACAAACATATTAAGGAAACCAACAGTCACAGAATCCAAGGTGCAGAGGGGAATGTTTTCTATTTTTTTGTAATTTCTAGTGCCAATCAATTGCTTTTTAAAGGAAATTACTTATAAAGCAGCAGAAAAAACAACCATGCCACAGGTTGGATCCGAACCCAGGACCTCCGAATATCGCGCCCGGTGCTCTTACCAACTGAGCTACGGCGAAGGCTGTCCAATCTGCTGCTTTCGTGGGTATTTATGGTTTGCTTGTAAGCGAGCCTGAGAGTGTTAACCAGCGCCACCCTCGTCCATAGCGGTGGACTTAGCGCGTCCTGTAATACCGCTAGTGTGACGTAGAACGTCATCTAACGGCGAGGGCAGAAACTGTGCGAGAGCCCTCTTATGCTACCTATTACATGAAGACTGCCAGGACCGAGACCCCCGTTAAGCTATTAGCAGACCAGGCAAATGAAACAAGGGGCTCGTTTGACAAACATATTAAGGAAACCAACAGTCACCGAAACCAAGGTGCGTAGGGGAATATTTTCTTTTTTTTTCTAGTGCCAATCAATTGCTGTTTAAAAAAATAACTTATAAAGCAGCAGAAAAAAACAACCATAGCGCCGGTGTGATCCGAACCCACGACCTCCGAATATCGCGTCCGGTGCTCTTATCAACTAGCTACGGCGACGGCTGTCCAAACTGCTGCGTTCGTGGGTATTTATGTTTTGCGCTTAAGCGAACCTTGAGAGTGTTCATCAGCGCCACCCTCGTCCATAGCGGTGGACGTAGCACGTCTTGTAATACCGCAAGTGTGACGTAGAACGTGATCTAAGGGCTGTGGCCTCGGCTCGTGGCCACAGCAGTCGACTGCCCTCGAGGCATTCAAGGCACTCTTTGCCTACTTGAGAGCGACTGGATTGAGTGACAAATTGTGACAGCGTTTTGCGTGTGTGTGTGTTATGCCTTTTTTCCCTTCTCTCTCTCTCCTCTTAGTCCCCTAATCCCTCTTCCCCAGTGCAGGGTCGCCAACCGGAACCCCTTTGTGGTTAACATCCCTGCCTTTCCCACCTCCTCTTTATATATCTATCTATCATCTAACGGCGAGGGCAGAAACTGTGCGAGAGCCCTCTTATGCTACTCATTTCATGAAGACTGCCAGAACCGAGACCGCCGTTAAGTTATTAGCAGACAAGGGAAATGAAATAAGGGGCTCGTTTGACAAACATATTAAGGAAACCAAAAGTCACCGAAACCAAGGTGCATAGGAGAATGTTTTCTATTTTTTTTTAAATTTCTAGTGCCAATCTATATATTTCTTGTTAGCTTGTCCTGGCTATGATAATTCACTGATGGTGATAATGCACTGGCGTATAAAAATGGTGTTTCCGCAATAAACTCATTTGGTAGTAGGCGCTCTTTCTGCCTGTGTGTCTTCCTGTGTTCGTTCCCTTGGGCCATTCAACTTTACGATGAACCAACTAGCCCACGGCAAGTACTTCTTCGGGGGAGCAGCACTGACCAATGCAATCAGGCGACAAAGAATCGCACAACAGCGGGGATCGCCAAGCCATTGGCGCCAAACAGCCGAACAGTCGGGCTCGCCGCGACCGGGCAGGCCGGCCACCGCAGCACTGGTAATAGAACTATCTCATCAATAGTGCCTGACGTCGCCAGAAGGGGCCCCGCATGGGCACCCCGCCGACGACGCAAGTCCGAATACATGTAAGTATGCAGGGAATCGGCTGTTCCCAGTCAAAAGGGCTACGATGGGGCGTGGGGGCGGAAAAAATGATGGTATGCAAAAGACGTCGGGCACCGAGGAGAAGATTGCGGTGCCCTCGTTGTTATCACGCCACCAGGAGGCTCACCTGGCGCGCACGACGGCGCAAAACGTAGTCCGCGAAGCGACCCTGGATCGCAGGACGGTCCTCACCCGCGGCGACAAGCTGACGCGGGAGGTCACGATGTCTGCAATCTCGTTGCCGGGTACACCCGCAACGCTCGGCACATGAAAGAGGCTAGCTGATCTTGTATATGCGAGCGCAGAAAGGTTAGATTTTATGATGTCAGTTTTGGTGTCACGCGTGGCGTATGCTGCCAACGCGGAAAGTAGGGATTGTGAATCGGTGTAAAAATAAACAGGCGCAGTTTCCGGAAATGACCGCGCAAAGCGGACCGCCTCCGTAAAGGCCACCAGCTCCGCAGTGTAAGAGCTGGTCGCGCCCTCCACCCGAAAGCGACCGACCGCCCGGAGGTCACCACGCAGACACAAATGCCGCGCCCGCAGAAACAGAGGTGTACGCACCATCAGTATAAACGTGGTGCGCCGGCAGCAACGCCGAGGCCGCCGCCGTCTCCACGTCCAAACGGCAGTGCTTGAAATCAACAGCCTCCGAAGGGTGCCGGAGGGAATCCTCGAAGGGCTCCTGCACCTCGACAGCGCGGAAGGACCTCGTCCCGAAAGCGGTATCGCGCCGACGGGAAAAAAAAGGTCAACCTCCGCGTTGAGCCAGTCGCGGTCTATCGCCAAGGGTGGGGCGTGCAGAAATATGTGCAACGCCCTCGTGCCCGTCGTGGAATAGGCCCCCGCCAACGCCAAAAGCGGAGACCTCTGCACAGACACGAGGCGAGAGGAGAGACCCGAGTGGGATCACTCAGTCCACCATTACGGGCGATGCGTAGGCAAGCGTCAGCAGCACAACCTGGCGGTAAAGCACCCTCAGACGAGCAGGCGCCGGCGTGCCGCTAATGCGCAAGAAAGTCGCAAGGCGGGCGGACAGCGTCTCGGCACACTCCTTGAGATTTTCGGCATGGGAATTAAACGAGAGAGTGCGATCGATGACGACGCCGAGCGCCTTGACGGCAGGCCTGTAAGACAGGCGGGCGCAGCCAAGGTGGACTCCGGATATGGTGCGACCCATCCCCTTCCTGGGAGAAGAAAAGAGCACGCACACCGTCTTGTCGCGGGAGATGGTTATTCTCGCCTCACTCGCCCACGCAGCGACTCAGCCGAGCGCATATTCCGCCAATTGCTCGAGCTCCCACCTAATGGCTCCAGGCCCCAGAACGACGACGTCGTCCGCATACGCCTGGAGCGAAACACCCTCCGGCATGCCCACCGCCAAAATGCCACGCACTGCTATATTCCACAGCAACGGAGACGAGGCAGCGGGGATCCCTGCGGGCTGCCCAGGGTAGGACACGCAACCGCGGCTCCCGCGAAGGAGCGGAAAGCCACCTGTTGGTCAGAAAGAAATGACCGGAGCAACGCGCAGAGGTTCCTCGGGCACCCCTATTCGGCGACAGAGCTCAGGACCAAGGGGTGCCACACGCTGTCAAATGCACCCAGGAAATCTATAGAAACAAGCATTACGTGCAGGCCGGCGTCCCGTATCTGCCTTACTTTTGAAACGAGGGCGTAAAGGGCCTCAACAGCCTCCCGCCCTCTCGTGAATCCGAATTGGGCCTCGTCGGGTGAAGAAATGATAAAGGCGATTGAATAACAGCCGCTCGAACACCTTCCCCACGGCAGAGTTTATGACGATCGGTCGGTACGACGTAGGGGCCTCGGGCGGCGGGCCGGGCTTTAAAAGGAAGACGATTCTTCCCCGCCGCCAGATTCGGGGAAGTGACCAAGGCACAGCGCGGCGTTGCAAATATAAAGAAAGAAATTTGATTGTGTCACCCAAAGCGCACGCAGCACGTGGGGACTAATCTCGTCAAGGCCCGAGCCCGTTCCCAGTTTGGCGCGGGAGACCACCAACTCGCCAAACTTGAAGGGAATGTCCTCTGGGCCGCCCAAAACCAGACGGGCCGCCGCAGCACGCAATGCCACATGCACAGGCGTGTCGACCTCGGTTATGTCGCTAAGGGCCTGCGCCTCGAGCAGGGCCCCGACCGTGTCCAAGACAGAATCTGTAAAATCTCCGTCCGGCTTCAAAACCGGAGGGAGCAGGCGGGGTCCACGCAAACGTCCGAACGCCCTCCTGAAAGGTCTTGCAAGCAAGTTTTGCAGCGTGGTCTCACGGGCGAGCTCGTGCGCGGCCGCCTCCCTCGCAGCCGCGACGCGGTTCCTGAATCGGGCCAGGGCTCCGTTGAAGACGGTCCTCAAAAAGGCCCGAATGGAATCGTCGCGCGCCGCTGATACCGTCTGCGCAGCGCACACACGCGTTTGCGCTCAAGGGCCATTTCATCCATCAACCACAACGCCGCAGTAAATTTAAAGATGGTTCTTTGCGTTTCTTCGGAGGGGCACAGGACCTCTCCAAACGTGAATTCGACGGTGTTAAAGGAGCAGACGATGATTGATGCAAGATGACGGAGACAAACAGAAAATATATTTACAGGATGTACATTGGCAAACTGCGTTACAAGTTGAGTCACACAGAGTCAAACTAAGTTAAAAGAGAATATCTCACACAGAGAAACTCGACAAGACATTACTCATCGACCCGAGGATATAGTCTAGGTCTGTAGAATTACGTGCCACTGCACAGAGCCTCTGGCTCAACTAGACAAGACTGCCCTGCAATGATTTTACATGTAATTTTAAAGCTTTTTCAAACAAAAGAAGTAGGGCGGGCATATTTCGAGGCCCGCCCTAAACTTCGATAACCAATGGAGGTAGTAGCCACAGCCCCTGAAGGTTGGACCCAACTTTGAGTCCGGGACTTGGCTAAAAAAAAGAAATACATACAGAAAACATTCTGAAAACCCTCTCCCCGGGGGGGAGTTCTCGCCCTTATTGCTTGATGCTTTCCCCTTCCCTGCCGCACCCGCGCGTCGCCTATCGAAGGATGAAAAGTTGTTTTTCAGCTAATTGGCGGGACCACTGATCCACTGGCTCACCGCAGGAATGTCATACGGCGGAGAACCGCGACACTTCGGTGCCATCGAGAATGCCAAAAAAAAAAAGAAAAAAGGGGCCCATCGCGGAATGCGAGGTGGTCCGCATTCTGCCGCCGTGGGAATGCTACCTAAGACCAAGCGGCACCACGTGCTCGTTGTGTGTGCCTCGCATGCTTTCCTGATGCGCTTAACAAAGCCTGGTGTCTTCGGCCGTCACAGCGGTGCTGTCAAGCAGCCAGTGCCTCCTGCGCCTGTGCCACTGCTTGCAGGGGAGTGGGGGGAGGGTATGGGGCACACAGTATGGGGCAACATACCGGGACAGAAGTTTTGTAGCGATAGCTACATTACGCTAGCATTTCAAACCTTCAAGTGGGCACCCAATGGGCCCGTGGCTGGTCACGTGATTGGTCACGTGGTGCGGAACAGCTGCCGGCGGCGCGACCCGCCGGCGAAACCGTGTAGGGGGAGTCGAGAGGGGAAGAGAGCGGAGAGAGTGAATCCACGTCCAGGCACGATGACGAAGGAGCGCCCAGCGAAACGGAGCGGCGAAAGACGGATTTTGCCATTTGAGCGAGATCCACTCGGCCAGCTTTAGCTATCGCGTCACTCCAGGTTTAACCAGAGCTAAACCACAGCCATTTTTGTAGCAAGAGCTACATTGAGCTACCAGTCGAGCATTACGCGGTACATGGGAGAGGAAAGTTGTGCGCATGCGCCGTTGCCATGGCAACCGAAGGCGAGCAAAGTACAGCGTGCGCTTCGCAATCGCCGCGGCTGCGCGCCCGCTCCACCGTCAAAGCCGAGCGTGACGTCACGTGGATGAGCAGTTGTGCGCATGCGCCGATACCATGATACCCCACAGCTTCGCCGCGTTCTTCGTCGCCGCCTTGCCGCACACCGCTATATCCCCCGAACCCCGCGTCGTATGCGCATAATCGCTTATAAAAGGTGATGTAGTGGGCGTCTTTACCACAACGCTTGATATGCATGCAGAGAAGGAGAGTCCAGCCACTGCTAAATGGCGGTATTGACAAGAGGAGATGAACTCTAACGATCCTGAGGTTGTGGCCTGGCAGTTGGCTTGAACCAAATAAGAACGCTGGGGTCTGTGTGTACGTGAAACAAGGTATCACCGCTGTCAGACATCTCCTTTCGATCACGGTGAATAATGACGAAGCCTGCTGCGTTCGGCTTCTGGAAAGCGGCATAATAATCCAAGGAGTTTACGTGGCGTTGGGAACAACTGTCAAGAAGACGATTGTTGTGGTTGCCACGTGTATACCAGTCTACGGCACGGTTTCACAGTTATGTATCTTTGGGTGATTTCAACAGGAAACAGGACTCTCTTGGTGTATGAAAGAAAAGTGACTTTAATTGAGCTTCGGACCCTCACGTCCAGATTACACAATGGGGAACTACTATAGAGCTTGTATACTAAAGAGGCTCTACCAAATCGAAAAACTGTATCGACAAAATTGAGACCGCTGTTTGCTACTTCACAGATCATCGGCCAGTGTTCGTCATTGTCATGCAAAATGAATAAATGTTTGTCATTGCTAAACATACGTTGTGCACAAGCTCAGCCAGAGAAACGTACCTCTCGCTAAGTATATCCTGGCATAGCCGAGCTAAGCCGCTGACAATTTTTTGCAAACCCCGACGCGGAGAGATGGCGACCAATGCAAGACGAGAGCGCGAGGGGAGAAAGTGACCATGCGATGGCGGCGGTCGTAGTAGTCCTGCTGTGAGGCCTGCGATAATAGGAGTCGGGATCGCGCAAGTTGACGGGCGTGGTCGGCTAGGCAATTGCGTCATGTCCGTATTCAGAAGGTTGAGAAGTAGATGCGGAAGCAGCGTGTGCAAAGGTAATTGGGGCTCGCGGCCGTACAAAAGATAGAACGGTGAGTAACAGGAAGTTCCATGACGGGAAGTGTTGTAGGCGAAAGTCACGTATGGAAGGGCGATATCTCAGTTCCGATGGTCTGGGGAAACGTACATTGCGAGCATATCCGTGAGAGTGCGGTTAAGGCGCTCTGTGAGGCCGTTGGTTTTGGATGATGGGCGGTGGTCAGGTTATGTTTAGTCGAGCAAGAACGGAGAATGTCATCGACAACTTAGACAGAAAGCAGCGGCCGCGGTCGGTAAGAAGTTGGCGGGGTGCGCCATGACGGAGGATGAGGTCGTACAAGAGAAAGACGGCAACGTCAGTAGCAGTACTGGTGATGAGGGCCCGCCCTGTTGCGTAGCGAGTGACGTAGTCTGTAGCAACGGCAACTCATTTGTTTCCGGAGGTGAACTCAGGAAACGGGCACAAAATATCCAAGCCATTACGATAGAAAGGTTCAGGGGGCACATCAATAGGTTGAAGCATACCCGCTTAGAGAGTGGCAGGACGTTTCCGCCGCTGGCACGGGTCGCAGGCACGAACATAGCAGCGCACAGACTGGTAGAGGCGGGCCCAAAAGAAGCGTAGACGCACGCTGGCGTAAGTACGCGAGACACCCAGATGTCCAGCAGTGGGGAGGTCGTGGAGCTCGTGGAGGACATCGGTGCACAGGTGCTTGGCCATAACGGGGAGGAGTTGAGGCGGTCAATAATAGAGCGAAGCTCGAGATCCCGGCTCTGCTCATCGCCAACGTGAGCAATAAGAGAGCGAGAACAGATCGGTGTCGCGGTCACTGCCAGGATGGCCAGAAGGGTCAGCGGGATATCGGGAGAGGCATCAGCATCTGAGTGTAGCCGACCGGACTTATAGACCACGGTGTAGTCATAGTCTTGTAGGTTGTAGGCGTAAAGCCCAGCGACCTAGCCGGCTAGTTGGATCTTTCAGAGACGAGAGTCAGCAGAGCGCATGGTGATAGGTGACAACCGTGAATGGGCGGCCGTATAAATACGAGCGAAATTTTTAAACGGCCCACACGAGGGCCAAACACTCAAGTTCCGTGATGGAGTACTTGCGCTCTGATGTAGAGAGGAAGCGGCTGGCGTACGGGATGACAAAGTGAGACCCAGATTGCCGCTGAGAAAGGAGAGCGCCGATTCCATGACCGCTGGGATCAGTCCGGACTTCAGTGGGTGCAGCCACATTGAAGTGTGCCAAGACTGGCTAGGTGGTCAGCTTCATGGTTAGAATTGCAAAGGCATTTTCTTTAGCGGTCCCCAGGTGAAAGCAATGTCCTTTTTGAACAGCTCACTGAGGGTGCGGGTGATGTCAGCAAAGCCGGGACGGAATCGACGGAACTTGGAGTACAGGCCCCGTAAGCTCCGTACGTCGTTGCAGGAACGCGGCACGGGGAAGTCTTTGACGGCTTGGATCTTAGCTGGATCCGGGTGAACACTCGTGGCATCGACGACATGGCCCAAGATTGTGATCTGACGGCGTGCGAAACGGCATTCGGAGGAGTTGAGCTGCAGGCCGCCATGACGGAAAAGTTAAAAATCTTGGGGAGGTCATCGAGGTGAGAGGAAAAGCTGGGGGAGAAGTCAACGACATCGTCGGGATAGCAGAGGCACGTGGACCATTTGAATCCGTGCTGAAGGCCTTCCATCATACGCTCAAAGGTGGCCGGCGCGTTGCATGAGACAAAAGGCACGGCTCTGAACTGATACAGCCGGTCAGGTGTCACAAACGTGGTCTTCTCACGGCCCTGTTCATTCACTGCTATCTGCCAAAAACCGGAGCGAAGATCTATGGTGGAGAAGAATTTGGCACCGTAGAGGCAATCAAGGACATCGTCGATGCGCTGGAAGGGGTACTCGTCATTTTTGGTTCAGATGGCGATATTCAACACTAAAACGCCATGAGGCATCATTTTTCTTCACAAGGACGACTGGCGATGCCCAAGGGCTGTAGGAGGGTTCGATAATGTTCATAGCGAGCATCTTCGTAACCTCGGCGTTAAAGACCTGGCTCTCAGCGTGGGAGGCTCAGTATGATTGACGACGGATAGGAGAGGCATTCCCGGTGTCGATGCGGTGCTTGACAGAGACAGCTTCGCCCAGCGGGATGTTATTGAGGTCGAAATGCCCAGAAAAGATCCTAGAAGACATCGAGGTTGTGCAGTTTGGGCGGGACACAGGGCAGAAGGCATCATAGTCTCGAAAACGTCCGTAGAAAGAAAGGTGGGCTGGGGCTTGGCTGCTGGGTGATGAGAAGGGGCTGTGTCAAATGTGACGACTTGACACAGTGCAAGGGGAGAGATCGTAGCAGCGCAAATGCTAGAAGGAAAAGCTTGAGGAGAGAAGCCGAAGTTAGGGAATGAAAATGACTGTGCGTTCGCCATGAGGGAGGCGATCGTATAGCTCTGAGCAATGTTGCGGGTCAGCAGGAGATCGGTACTAGGGGAAACGAGCTGGTGGTGGTGGTGAAAACATTTATTAATCACAGAAAGAGGTGTTGGGGGTCGTGATCTGAAGAGTCACGCCCTTGATGAGGTTCACTGGTCACTGACCAAGGTCAACAAAAAATGACGTTTCGGGAGCGCTACGGCTCCCTTGTTCACAATGAGGAACCACCTGGACGTCCCGGGCTTTTTGTAGCGGTTACTATCGTTCTGAGGCATTTCGCGTAGATAGGGTGCAACGTGCCGTCATTCTTATTTATTGTGTGGGGCGTAGTCTGGATGATTAATGACTCGAGATTTCGGCGGGCTGATACATTCTTTTGTGTTGTCACTATATCTGCTTCATCCCAGTTAATTTCGTGACCAGTCTCTTGTGCATGCTCCGCGATTGCGTTCGTTGTCACTTTTCCTTTTCGTACATCGCACTGATGTTCTTTCAGGCGTCTCTTGAAGTCTTTCGTTTCCCCTATGTAAACTGATGAACAGTCGGCGCAGGCAATCTTGTAAACCACGCCGGGAAATGTGCACGAGGGAGCTGGTCTTTCACGTTTACAAGTTCATTTCTTATCTTGCTTGTTGGGACATGTGCAACATGGACGCCGTGCTTGCGGAACATCCGCGCCAGCGCCTCGCTGATCCCCGGTACATACGGGATAGCGGCTCGTTTTGGTGCGTTAGCACTTTCGTCTTCCCGGGCAGCAGGCTTACTTGATACAGCCACTCTTTGCGTGTTCCGAATGAAGAAAAGCGGGTAGCCGTTTCTTTTCAAATCTTTTTTCACGGTCTTCATTTCGTGGTTTAAGGCGGCGTCTTCCCTGCATACTTCCCTGGCACGGTTGATTAGAGATGCCACCACTGACCGCTTATGACTGACAGGGTGTGCTGAATTGAAATTTAGGTACCTTACGGAATGCGTCGGTTTCCGGTAGACGCGAAAACTAAGACCTGTTGGAGTACGGGTTACCACGGTGTCGAGGAACGGAAGACAGATGTCCGTCTCTTCCTCAACACTGAAGTTGATTGAGGGTTCAATGGCATTAAGGTGATCGAGGCAAGTGCGGGTGTGCTTCCGGTCTATGACGTAGAAGCAGTCGTCCACATACCTAAAAAATACTTTTGGTCGCGGTTGGAAGGTGGCCAGAGCATTGCTCTCGATGGCTTCCATAG
This sequence comes from Amblyomma americanum, assembly GCF_052857255.1. Classification (NCBI taxonomy): domain Eukaryota; kingdom Metazoa; phylum Arthropoda; class Arachnida; order Ixodida; family Ixodidae; genus Amblyomma; species Amblyomma americanum. Next base: position 7,461,373 of record NC_135499.1, read on the forward strand.
CGATGTTAGCCGCTGTGACCGAGATGGCTGCCCCCATTGCTGTGCCAAAGGTCTGTTGGTAGAAGTTGCCGCTGTACGTAAAATATGTGTTGGTGAGACAGAACTGCAAGAGTTGGCAAAGTTCCGCTGCTTCGAACGGTGTCCGATCCTGCCACGAGGTGTCATTCTCGAGACGTTGCTTACATGTCTCAACTGCGAGATCAACAGGCACGCTTGTAAAAAGCGAGCAGACGTCGAAAGAAACGATCTCATCTTTGTCTTCTAGGACGACCTCTTTGACCTTGTTGATGAAGTCGAATGAATTCTTGATGTTTGTGCCTGTCTAGCCCACCAGCGGTGAGAGAACGCCATGAAGGTACTGTGACAACGAGTATAAAGGAGACTTTCTAAAATCCACTATTGGGCGCAGGGGAATCCCTGGTTTATGCACCTTTGGTAGTCGGTATATGGCGGGCGCTGAGCAGTTTGTACATAGCAAGTGATAATAAAGCCGTTTCATAGACGGAGGGATGACCTTGAAGATCTCTGCTAGCATTTTTTGAAGAGATGTGTGTGCACTTTGGGAGTAGGGTCTTTCGGGATCCGGCAGTAAGTGGTCTCGTCCTGAAGCATGGCCTCTATTTTTTCCTTGTAAGAAGACCGGTCAAGGATAACAGTGACATTCCCTTTATCTGCCGGTAGGTCGGCTATATCCTTGTTAGCCTGGAGGCTTCGGATTGCTGAGCGTTCATCTTGACCAAGAGGGCGGTTTGATAACGTCTTCTTCATGCGTGACAACACACCTATCGCCTTCGTTCGAACTTCGTCCTGAACGTCTCGTTCCAGAAGTCGTACGGCCCCTTCTACGGCACATGCAACCTTTCGTGGGTGCGGTGCCTTCCCTTGGTTGAAATTTAAACCTAGGCTGAGCACCTTGGCTTCGGATGGATTCAGTTTGTAGGACGACAGGTTCAGTGTTTCGAAGATTGGTGCGGCCCTGGTCGCTATCCCCTTTTCAGCAAGTAAAGTCTGCAGCTTTTGATCCTGCGATTTCAGATGTCTCTCCTCTCTTCTGTACATTTCTTGGTTTGCAACCAACTGAACACTGGCGAGGACATCCGGAGCGATAAATTCCAATTGTCGCTTTGTAAAGAACAGTTCAGTTTCTAAGCGCTTCTTTGTCAGCTTGCATTCTTCAATCCTTGCTTGAAGGAGATTACGTTCAGCTTTTGCAACCACATGCAGACCAAAACGTGTCTTTACCGGTTTATTTAGACGCAAGGATCTTGGAATTACGTAGTTAGACTTACAATCGAGGTTGAAACGCAGGTGCGTGGAGTAAGCAGCAAGTCTTGCTGAGGTGCTTACAAAACGGCGTATTCCGGTGACGGCCGGTTGTCCATATTGATGGCGTAAAGTGATGTAGTCGAGGGTTCGACGGCATACCGTCTGGTCAGGAATCATGGCTTGATGAGGTTCACTGGTCACTGACCAAGGTCAACAAAAAAAAATGACGTTTCGGGAGCGCTACGGCTCCCTTGTTCACAATGAGCAACCAGCTGGACGTCCCGGGCTTTTTGTAGCGGTTACTATCGTTCTGAGGCATTTCGCGTAGATAGGGTGCAACGTGCCGCCTTACAGCCACTACAACGCCACTACACAGCCACTGCGACGTGCCGCCCTTACAGCCAACGTCACGCCCTTACAGCCACTAGGTGGGATGCCTAGTCAGGCACCCGATTTGCGGTTGCCGCAGCCCGGGCGCTCTGCGTTAAGGCCCTTTGGGCCTCGAGGGTGCAGCAGCCGGACATGGTCGCCTCCCACTCCTCTCGGGTGGGGTTTGGGATAGGGGGTAGGGATAGGTTCTGCTGAAAGGCCCACACCATGTGGTAGGTGTCAGATACCTGCCCACAGTGTGAGCACCGCCCGTCGAATTGAGGATCGAAATGCTTTAGAGTTGCCGGGCACAGCATCGTGTTAGTGAGCAGGCGCTGGAGTACCCGCTTGTTGGCCTTCACCAGCCCTTTGCACGGGGTGGGAAAGTTTGGTGCGTGGATTTGTAATAATCGCATATTTCCATAATAGTGTAAACTGGATTGAAATCAGAGTCCTGGTCGGCGTCGGATCCCGTGGGAAATTCCCGGAGAAAGAGCGCGCGGGCGGCAGCGTCGGCTGCTTCGTTTCGGCGAAGGTGTTGATAACCTGGAGCCCAAACGAGAGTCGGTGCGCAGGATCCGAGTCTCAGCTACAGTTTTGGTAGATGCGATAAGCCAGGGCAGTAGCCCACCCTTGCTCGACATTTCGACAAGCCCCTCGGGAGTCGGTGATTATGTATTTGGAGGCGTCGGAGGCTGCCAGGGCGATGGCAACCTCTTCTGCGTGCGTTAATTGCTGACTGGGCCTTTAAAGCAAGGCCGTCTACTGTTTTGCCCTCGTGGATGACCGCGGCCGTGTACCATCCCCTGGGGTCCGGGCAGGAGACGTCCACGTAGATGACTACTGGTTTGCTCCCAAAATGGCCATGCAAGGCTTCGGCCGCGCCATTGGATGGTCCCTGCGCATGACCCCTGCGCAACGAGGTAGTCGCCATCGGGAACGGAGGGAGAATTTGTCAGTGCAACGAAGGAGGCGGCTTGAGGCGGCAGGCGAGCATAGTCCGCATTGAACAGGCGCAGCGGAGAGAGGGATCGACGCGCCCGGAACTGAGTTGTGGGAGCTCGAGTTGTAGGACACCCTGTGAGCAGTCAATCAAAGTTGAACGGTCGGAGAGGAGATCCCAGCCGCGAGTGAGGTCTTGGGTGCAGTTGGACAAAACGGTGAAGTGAGGCGGGGTACTGTGCCCGGCAACAGTGTTGTAAGCAGCACATAGTCCGTCGACAGCAGGTGTGCCTCCATCCGCCACGCGCACGCGGGACGCTGCAGGCGTGAGCACTTTGCGGAGGCGACGGCGAAGGGAAGAACTCATCACAGATACGTGCGCACCGATGTTAATGAGGGCGCTCACAAGAACACCGTCGACTGTGACGTCCAGTAAGTTCGGTCGGTTGTCAGTAGAGGATTTCTGGTCGGGGAAAGTGATGCGGCGTCACCTCCGGGGGCTGAGTCAGATAGTTTTCTAAAGTGGAGCAGACGTAGGGGCCAGCTGCCGATAGATGGGGCAATTGCAGATAGCGTGAGCTACGGCCTTTGGGCGACGGAGAGCGCGAACTGCGGAGAGTTCCAACTGGTCGGGCTGGCAACGGGGCGAGAAGCGGCGCTGAGGGTCAGGACAGTAGTTGGAGAAGCCACCGAAGGGATGCGAAGACCACAAGCTGTGGTAATGTCGAGAAATGTGTCCAACGCGGGAGCAGTGAAAGCAAATGGGTCTGTCGTCAGCCGTGCGCCATTCCACCGGATTAGTGTAACAGGGCGTGGAGTAGTAGATGGGGCGGAAAGCAGTGGGAGGAGGCTGGCGGACGGCTGGGTGGCCACACTAAAAAATCATCTACATAGCGAAACGCACACTGTTCTGCTATGTACATAGCGAAACAAAAACTGTTTCGCTATGTAGATGATTTTTTTTGTGTTTCTGAACCATGAGTCCCCCAGGAGTGTTACCGATGTCATTAAGATTTTAAAAGAGAGGAGCCAGGGTCTAGGTTTCAGGATAGAATGACCAGACTCGGGTTCTATTCGGTTCCTTGACTTAAAAGTCATCTGCAATGAAACAGGAATGCGTTGGGAATATAACCCTAGAACAGCTATGCCGCTCCTAAGTTACAATTCAGAGCACTCAAAGCTAGTCAAGGCGGGGATAGCGACTTCGTGTCTCAAGCCTTCATTGAGTAAATCGTGCTCCCACAGAGTCAAGACTAGCTTCCAGGGGCAGGTTCAGAGGCTTAGGGACGCTGGTTTTCCAGATGTGACTCTGGCTCAAATATCGGAAAGGATATTGACTAGGGGAGATAGTCTCGCAAAAGAAAAAGAAAAAGACGGCGCGCTAACACGTATAGTCGTGATTCCGTACGTACATAGAATGTCACACCGTTTGAAGAAGGTAGGGGCAAGACACGAGGTAAAAGTAGTTTTCGCAACTAAGAATAAGCTAAGGATAGTCTGCAGTGCAGTAAGGAAGGAGCTCGAGCGCCAGGATGACCGAGGGAGGAACAGATGCACAGTTTCACACAAAAACCGCTCGTCGACTGCGACACAGGAGTGGTTTATTCTATCCCGCTTTCATGCGGCAAGACGTACATCTGCCAGACAGGCCACTGTATAACCTTGCTGTGCACTGCCGGAAATGTAAAGATTGTTTCCCCTATTTGGACAGGACAAATATCTTGTTTAGTCACCCAGATCGGGCCTGCAGGGAGTTAGTTGAGGCATCTCTGATAAGGCAGGAGTCTGAAACATGTGTCGCTTCCTCTTCTATGAATCTCGTGGAAAAAGAGATTCACGCTCTCGGGGATTGTGTGGCGACAGGTTGATAGCAGGTGTATGTCCTGTGCTAAGATTGCTGGTGTACACTGTTAAAATGAGGCGATTAACCTCCCGCTGCGTGCACGTACGGTTTTACGGACTATCGCGATCTTATGATTTGTATTTTTGTGGGTGTTTTCGGTTCTTGCTTCTGGTGCCTATATAACTAACCCTTCTAGAAATAAAAGTTCAGTTGTTAGATAGCGCTCGTGTCCTCTCGTGTTTCTTCCTCTACGTCCTGTGTTTCGCGGTGCTTAAAGACGCAGGGTTTGATTGTAGGCAGCTGCTACCGCTTCATGCGCTGTACATGCGGCGTCTACCCAAACGGCATCGAGGGCTTGCCCATATTGCTTATAGAGGGCATTAGTGCGAGCTACGTGGCGAGGGATATGATATTGGGGATGGACGTTAGAGGAAGGGGTTTCACAACGAAAGGTGTATGGATGTGTCGAGCGATGGCTATAAGCGTCCACTGGTTAGCCGGTAAATTGATGCGAAGGGAGGAGAGTATATGGCGGCCAGTGGCGCCTGTGGCAAGTCTAAGGTACTGTGTCTGAAGGTGTGCGTCAACCAGTTCCTGAATGGTGTATGCATGCTGATATGCTTGAGTATCGGGACCGAGGTCTTCACCGCATGACGATGAACTCTGCGGACGAGGGAGGGAAGCCTTCAGGAGGGTTGGTAAACTTGAAGGTTTATTGACATATTTACTACAGAAGCAGGCAGACCAAAAGTCAGAGATGAAGTGCTGTGAAACCCGCCAAATTGCGGCTTAAATACAGTGGATATTCCCTAGGCACCTAGCTAGGGAATCCGGTGGTTGGTCAAGCGTCCAATGGGCAGACACACTCTTCATAGTCTCCGCCCTAACCCCGTGACCGCTCCGCCCTCACAAACACGTGCACAGGCGATAAGGAATCCTGGCGCCTTGAGGTCCTGGAATGCGGTTTCCGACGGGTTGACCAGGTGCATAAGGTCGTTGGCTTTGTAGGCGGTGATCCCCTCCGTGGAAAGATGCGTCCTGAGGGTCCCGGTGAATTCCAGAGGGTAAGATGAATCAGCCGTGTCCGCCCCCGCTTTGTCTGGCCGCGCAGGTGCTAGCGAGCGGGGAGGGTCCGGCGCCTTTGTTCGGGTCTTTCTGCCGGTCCACGTGAGGGCGCAGTTCGGGAGAAACGCTGCATTCCATACTCCGGACGAAGGGATTAGAGGCCTTTCGTCACAGCTCGCCGTCGCCAGGAGCCGTTCCTAATCCTCTTCTCAGGACGACAGCACCTTTGGTCAAACATAGTTCGATGGCGCCTGCCGGGCTCGTCTGTTCCCGCTGTCGGGGCCTCCGATAACAACAATCCGTCCGCCGCCAAGAAGACGCCACGAAGTGGTTGCAGCTGGTCGGTGCACCACGAATGGGCGTCAGAGTCCCAGTCGGCCTCGTAGTAGTCAGCCCACTTGACCTGCACAGCTGGCAAGGGTCCTCAACGGAGCATTAGCGATCAGATCTGAGCTCAGCCCCTACCTCCGGCTAGGCAGTATGCGGCCAGCCTCAGAACATTGCCAGGTCTTTAATACAGAGCAATATGGCTGCAAATTTTGGATGACTTAACCCTCGCCAACAGCTCACGCCATAAAGTCTGCTGAACCAAAACTAGTTCCTCTTTTTGTTTTTCTTTTTTTGCGCAAAAGACATGCGTCTGAAATTTGGTAAGAACCTTTTTTTTGAGCAATGAGGTAGGTACGGTGAAGCTGGAAAAAAACAAAACAAAAACCAAAAATGATAGACGGTAGCTTTTCTCGAGCATTAAGGCATTTTGCGCCAGATTATGCAGGAAAGCTACGACTGAGACCGTCGGCATTCCCGTTTTCCCGCCCTTTTCGGGTAGCTGTAGCACGACTGAGTCACTGGTAGAGGACCGACTACGTTCACCACCGAACGACGGAAGGGTTCGCTAATCACGGGCACTAGCTTCATCGGAGCCTTCCTTAAATCCCCTGGCTTTCCGACACGCTGACAGGTGTCGCAGTACTTTACAAACTGCTCGACATCCCTGAAGCAGCCAGGCCAATAAACCCCTGTAGAAGCCTAGCTTTAGTTTTCTTCACTCCAAGGTGGCAAGACCAACCCCCACCATGGCATAATTTAAGGATGCCTGCGGGGTATTTCTGCGGCACCACGATCTGATCAAACTGGACCCCCTTTTGAGTCCTTGTACTCGGCGTCGCATCTGTTCCTGCCGCGAGCCTCTCCGCTCGTCTCAGAAGCATCGCCTCCTGGGTTTGCCCCTGCCTGACCCGTCGTGGGAGAGCCTTCGTTCTTCCTACGATTTACTTCAGCTGCAATCTCGCGAGCCTTCGCACGAGTGAGCGCCTGGACGGTTCGATCGCCGAAACTACGACCCTATTCCTGAAGCATCTGCTCCGACCGATTTTAAAGGAAGTACGGAAACTTTTCCGGCAGATTCCGTGATACCGCTGCCTCCGTTTCCAGAACGCCAAACGGGCCCTCTATTCTAACTCGTTCGATCGGCAAGCATGCGCTATTCTCTTTGGCCACCTGCCTAATCCCTGCACATTCCCCAGTAAAATCAGCTGGGTTCACGTACGTGGGGTGGATTACGTCCATGGTGGCTGCGGAGTCCCTCAGAACCCGGCACGGTTTTCCATTAACCTGCATGTCTTTCAGGTATGGCTCTAGCAGGCGCATGTTCTCATCGCCCGCCTCCACCAAGGAGAGAACGATTTCCTGCTCCTGCAAGCGCGGGCGAAGTGACCGGGCTCGTGACAATGGAAACACACTGGTTTCTTTTTGGCTTCAAAAGCCTTATCTCTCTCTTTTTCGGTCGCCCCCTTTGTGGGGTTGCTTGATTCTGCTTTGTGGCCCTCGTTCCTCTCCAAGTTGCGGCTTGCTGCCCCTCCTGTCTGGATCGGTAGAAATTTTTTTTCTACTTTGCGGCTTATGGGGGCACGCGCACCCTCTGCTACCCGCTTGGCATGGAACTCTTCGGCCAGCTCTGCTGCACTTTCTAGTGTTTTATTTCCCGGCCTGTCCTGCACCCACACGCGCATTTCTTCCCTCAAAGAGCCAAAAAACTGCTCCAGGCAGATCACCTCTATTACTTTATCGTGAGTTCCGTAAGCCTGTTCTCCCTTTAACCATTCTTTCAGGTCTGCCTTAAGGTTATACGCAAAATCCGGAAATGACTGGTTACGCTGTTTTCTGGCTTCCCTGAAGCGGCGCCGAAAGGCCTCTGCGGACAGGCGATACTTTTTTAGGAGTGCTGCCTTTACTTTAGTATAGTCTGCCGCCTCTTCTTTTGCCAGACGAGCGAGTACTTGGACCGCCTCACATGGAAGAATAGTCAGAAGCTTCTGCGGCCAACACTCGGTCGGGAACTCGCAACTTTCACATGCCCGCTCAAAGTTCACGAGAAAGAGCCCTATGTCCTCTCCAAGTTTGTACGGTTGCAAGAGATCCTTTATTTTTATTTTTGATGCTGCCTGGCTTGCCACTGTGTTCGGCACCTCTAGCCTAGTGCGTTCTGCCTGTGCAGCCTGAGCTATCCGTAGATCGAGCCGTTTTTTCTCGATCTCTCTTTCATGCTCTCTTTCCTGCTCTTCGCGCTTCCTTTCGTGTCATACACGAGGAACTCCAGGACCATCTCCTCGTGTACACCGACGGCTCAGTGGCCCGCGACAGCTGCTTCCTTGCTGCGGCGACCACCATCCCCGCCCTGCGACTGCACAGCCAGCAACACGCAGCCTTCCTGGGCTCCTCCACCACGGCGGAGTTGATGGGGGATCCGGCTCGGGATGGACCTGCTGCTCACCCTCGGCCCTCCGCCGCCCAGGAGTGCTCTGCTGTGCGACTCCCGCGCCGCCCTCAGCCGCCTGAAATCTAACGGCCGCGGTACGCCACTAGTGCGGGAAATTCGTTCGCGCATCGAGCGCCTCGCGCAGAGAGGTTGTGCCGTGCGTGCACAGTGGGTGCCCGGTCACTGCGGCATCGCCAGCAACGAAGAAGCTGACGACCTCGCGACCGCTGCACACCAACTACCTGCCAGCGATCTGCCCCTTGCGCTGGAGGACGTGCGTGCGGCCATCCGCGACCATCTCCGAAAGCAGCACCCCGACCCACGCATCGCGGGCGGTGAGCGCATAGTCAGTGTCACCGGCTGTCGCGCACTTACACGGTCACAACGTGCAATGATCCTCCGCGCGCGCATTGGCTGCGTGTGGCCCGGGGAACGACGGGTGCGTCACGGAATCGCGACGAGTGATGTGTGTGGCGGATGCGGTGCAGTGGAAACACTAGAACACCTGCTCCTTCGCTGTTCCGCGTTCGCCGATGCTCGTCACGATATGCTCGCGGCCTATAGGGCGCAGGGCATACTACCAGACTCCATCAAGACGCTATTGTGGCCGCAGGGCAGTGCGCGCACCCGTGAGCGCACTTTGGTGAGCCTCTGTGCATTCCTCAAACACACGGGCTTGACGTCCCGTCTGTTCTCCGTCAGGTAGTTACACGCAGTGACCGAACGCTCCGCGAGTTCTACCTTGAACGATTAATAACTGAACGCCCCACTCCAGTTGTAACCAACACAGTGCTGTGCGCGTGTGTGATTTAATTCCTCTAAAATGAACTAATCACGCGCACAACCTGGATACATTTCTTATTGTGTAAATAGTTTGTACATATTACTTCTCCCCCTGTCCTCTATTCCTGTCCCCTCACCTCTTTCATTTCATTTCTACATTCTGCCTGCTGTCCTTTATTTCCGCTGCCCCAGCTCAGGTGCTTCAGTATCGATGGCAGATGCCGGGGCTAGCAAAAATCTTTTCCTTCCTTTTTTACTATTATTTTTTCATAAAACCACTACCACCACCACCTTCCTTTAGTGCTCCCTTTCCTGCTCTTCGCGCTTTCTTTCGTGCTCTTCGCGCTTCCTTTTTTCTTTAACCTCTCGCTTCTTTTGTTCATCCTCTCGCTTCCTTTGATCCCTTTCTTTCTCCAACTCCTCCTTAATTAGCTCCCAACATTCTACTATCTCCTCCGCGTCCGCACCGAAATCCTCAATTGCCCTAATCAATTCAGGTTTTCTACGGATCGACCCACAATCAATGCCCAATTCCCCGCATACGAGAACTAGGTCTGGTTTGCGCAGCTTCTTCCAGTCCATGACTATTTAAGCAACGGCCAGTCTCTACTCACGTGGCCAGAGGAGCCCCGGCTGCCTCTTATAACAACCTTCGATTACCTAGGCCAACAATTTAATAATAATAATTTTCCAAAGTTGTAAAACATGGCAATGATCCAAGAGAAAGACCGCGCACTTACCATACCAGAGTCAGGACCAGGCGCAGACCATACCCACCACTGCCAACCAGTTGATATGCTTGTGTATCGGGACCGAGGTCTTCACCGCATGACGATGAACTCTGCAGACGACGGAGGGAAGCCTTCAGGAGGGTTGGTAAACTTGAAGGTTTATTTACATATTTACCACAGAAGCAGAGAGACCAAAAGTCAGAGATTAAATGCTGTGAAACCCGCCAAACTGCGGCTTAAATACAGTGGATATTCCCTAGGCACCTAGCTAGGGAATCCGGTGGTTGGTCAAGCGTCCAATGGGCAGACACACTCTTCATAGTCTCCGCCCTAACCCCGTGACCGCTCCGCCCTCACAAACACGTGCACAGGCAAAAAGGAATCCTGGCGTTTTGAGGTCCTGGAATGCGGTTTCCGACGGGTTGACCAGGTGCATAATCTAGGTCGTTAGCTTTGTAGGCGGTGATCTCCTCCGTGGAAAGATGCGTCCTGACAGTCCCGTTGAATTCCAGAGGGTAAGATGAATCAGCAGTGTCCGCCCCCACTTTGTCTGGCCGCGCAGGGGCAAGCGAGCGGGGAGGGTCCGGCGTCTTTGTTCGGGTCTTTCTGCCGGTCCACGTGAGGGCGCAGTTCGGGAGAAACGCCGCATTCCATACTCCGGACGAAGGGATTAGAGGCCTTTCGTCACAGCTCGCCGTCGCCAGGAGCCGTTCCTAATCCTCTTCTCAGGACGACAACACCTTTGGTCAAACATAGTTCGATGGCGCCTGCCGGGCTCGTCTGTTCCCGCTGTCGGGGCCTCCGATCACAACAATGCCTAGTGCCAGCAGTTTGGCTGTGCTAGCGCTACGAGTTAGGTTTAGGGCTGCCTTAGTCGCAAGGCGGTTCATGGCGTTCATGCGTTTGGTTTCCGTTCGGTACAATTTAAGATATGGGGCTGCGTATAGAATGAGGCTAAGCGAAAACTCATGCACTACTTTCATGTTGTCCCCTTCGTCTAAACCCTTCTTAAGGGAGGTTACTCGGCTTAGAAGGTGCAACACGGATTGCGTGGAGGCCTTGAGTCTTTTAAGGGTATTTTCACTTCGTCCAGAATTCTGCAAGTGGAGGCCATGGATGCGGAGGGTGGGTGTGATGGGGATAAGGGATCCTTTTAAAGCGATTTGGATGAGCGAGTTAGCGCCAGATTATAGCCTAATTAGGAAGAGCGCGGACTTAGAGGGGGAACATTCTAGCCCGATGGAGGACGCGTGAGAGGAGATGGTGTCTGCGGCTAACTGATGCGTTTTCTCAATTTCCCCGTCAGAGCCATGAGTGGTCCATGTGATAATATCATCAACGTACAGGGTATGTTTTCGGTGTGGTATTAGAGCCAGTTTGTGAGCTAGGTAGATGAGAGCAACGTTAAAAAAGAGGGGAGAAAGGACCGCCCCTTGAGGTGTTCCGAGCTCGCCGAGTGTATAAGCGGGTGTGGTAATCTGATCTAAGTGCAGAGGTGCAGTGCGCCCCGAGAGGAGGCGCGACCGTAGTTGTAGGTTTTAGGGCCTACGTGTAGAGCCTACAGTTTCCGTAAGATGGCATCGTGTCGAATTCTGCCAAATGCCTTGGTGAGGTGAACTGCCAGGATAGCTTTAGTGTGGTGGGGGATTTTATCATCAAGCACCTCATGCGTAATTTGTAATAGGGCGTCGTGCGCAGATAGATGGGCACGAAAGCCGAGCATACTGTGGGGGAAAAAGTGGTTTTCCATGTACGTTGTTAGCCGAGCAAGGATTGTGTGCTTGAAGACCTTGCCTAAACAGGATGTAAGAGAAATGGGGCGAATGTTTTCTAGGGTGCTGGCTTGTAGGGTTTTGGAATAAAGGTGATTTTTTTCATGCTTCCACGATGCAGGGAGAGTACCTGCCTCCCAAAATTCGTTAAGTAGTAGACTAAGTCATAGATGGAAGCATCGTCAAGATTTCGGATGGCTGCATTAGAAATTTGACCGTTTCCGTTAGCGGTATTCCGTAATTTCAATAGGGCGGCGCGAAATTCTGATTTCGCAATAACGGCGTCAAGCTCAGGCTGGGGTGGACCCGCATAATCGGGGTACTTGCAAGGGAGACCGGGGGGGGGGGGGTGCCCGAGGAAGGCGTCGGTATCCTGTCGACGGTTGTGAGCGAGGCGGCGAATGCTAAGGAGCGCCTGGGATTTGGATTGCGTGGGGTCTAGCGTGTGCCGTAAGAGGTGCCAAACGCGGGTTGTGGAGAGATTGCCGCGGAGACCACCACAAAGCTGAGCCCAGTTAGCTTTGCAACGAATGGCGCTACATTGTTCTATTTGGGATTGCATCTGGGCAAGTTTGGGTTTTAATCTCCAATTGTGCGTCTAAGTTTTCCAACTGTGCGTTATGTTGTCCTGTGCTTGGAGGAGATGGGTGAACTTGCTGTCAATAACAGGGGTGTCTGGGATAGAGTCAAGCGTTTGAGCGTGTTTGGGAATGTCTTTGTGCAACTGAATGATCTAGGTGTCTAGGTCGAAGCGGGCCTGTGTTGGCTGCGCTTGTTTAATTTTGCGGAGCTCGTCCGAATTAGTCTGCTTAACGGTAAATTTGCTCTGAGATCGGCGATAGTCTAACGTTATGCGAATTAGGTGGTGAACGCTACCTAGTGTGGATAGCATTATTTCCGACTGCAGATGGTCCATGTTTCTACCAAGCATGAGGTCTGGGCTAGTATCGGCAGTAACACTGTTATCAATCCACGTAGGTGAGCTGAAATCATTAACGATGGTCAGGTGGAGCACCAGTGTTTCACTGTATAAAACTGTTCCTCTGTGGCTGGTGCGCTGATAGCCCGAGTCTACGTGAGCGCAATTAAAATCCCGGATAAGTGGGGGGTTTAATCCGTCCAATTGGGTTGCTCATTTGAGAAGTGAAGGTAGTAGGTTAATTGGCTGACGTGGGAGAAGGTAGCAGTTGAGAAAGAACAGGGGTGATTTCGGAGAGGTGGCGGTAAAATTTCAATAAGTCTTTGAGCGACAGGAGAGCTGATTACGTGCTCCACGCAATGCAAGGATTTACAGATGTATGTGACTACCCGAGGAAGACAAGTGGTGTCTGAGGGGATAAAAGTGTATCCTGTCAGTTGCCTGCAAACATTGGCGTCCTTAATGGCGATAATGTCTGGTGGGGACGATTAATTTGCGATAATTTGCTGCAGAAGATCGCGCTTTCGCCGAAAGCCCCTGCAATTCTACTGAATAATCTGTAAAGAATAATGGCCTGTTGGGGGAGCCATGTTGTAGGGTAGTGAGGGGAAAGAGAGGTGTGGAGAGTGGGACTGTGGGAAGATAGTTCATTGAGGATCCAGGAGTGAGGCGAGTTAAGCTCTCCTCTACCTTGGTAATGGATATTAGATGGGTAATGGTAGCTTCAATCACAAGCTGGCACTGTGTAGTGACCTGCGCAGTGATGCGCTCTGTGAGCCTGGCTTCCAAGATTTGAGCGAAAACTGAAATTTGGCGTCTAGGTCTATTGGTTGGACTGGGCTTCTCATTAGGCCTTCTTTTTAAGGGGGTGGGGTTGGGCGAGTTGGGTGGGGGAAGGGGGGTGGATGGGGAGATAGAGCAGAGGTGGCGGTTGAGAGGGCTGCCCAGAGCTGCTTTACCTCTTCCCGCAGAGCCTTCACGTCCGGGTCCTGAGAGGTCCTAGTGTTCGTCCCGGCAGCCTTGTAGACCCATGTTACAGTAGACGGGAGGGTCGTTTGCAGTGGAAAGTCGTTATTCTTCGTTGGCAGCGGATGAAAGTCGTTCTTGTTAGGGGGCATTGCCTTCTGGGGCGATGGGCTGCGTGCTTTGGCGGTGCGATTTCTTGCCTTGCACGAGCCGGTGCCCGTGAGGTGCTGGCCTCCACAGAGAATGCCGGTCGAGATTCAGGAGGGCATATCTTGCGGTTCATGCTTGTCTCCGCACCGCGGGCAGAGACCATTCTTGGAGTGCGGGCACACGTCATACCTAGGGCCCGGCCGACGACAGTTCGTGCAAGCGTCTGGACTTCCATTGTGCGGCGTGCATCTGTACACAACACTTATGTAGCGTACGGTATGGAGGACTGGTCCGTGCGCAAAGGTGATCAGTACGGAATGAGTCCTACCCATTCTGCGGTCTGAGATGATAGCGTACGGGTTACGGGTCTGGAGGTCCCGTAGCATTTGCCCCAGTGTCTCCTCCCAGTAGGCTTGCTAGATGATTCCGCGCACAGCAGCCGCCGGCGGTGCAATGTAGGCTGCGACAGGGTAAGCGGTCTCTTGGAGTACCACTTCTTTGAGCTGGACGAGGTGAAGGGTGGTTATCTCGTGCGGGGTAGCGACTGTGAAGGTGCTTTCGTAGGGTGGATCCTCAGGTGAATATCCTTGAAGTCACGGCCAGCGGCGCTGACTTGCAGGGCTTGCAGGAATGGCGGCGCCATGGTGCCTTTCAAAGCGAGGGCTCCGCTTGGTCCGTAAATAACCGGTATAGTGCCGGAGTGAGTGAAGCAATTTGTTTGCTTCGGAGTGCGACTGCGTGAGTCACGCGCAGCTGCTCTTGTTGAGACCTGTATGTAGGCTTGAAAGTCGGAGGGGTAGCGGACGCGGACGACGTAGGCATAGATAGAACAAACGCTGCTTGATGGGATATGGCCAGCGTTTCCGCGCTTGAGAGTCCACCCTTGTATGCGTGGAGTATTGAGGTCCACACACTGGGTCGAAGGTCTTCTCCCTGCGCTTGCACCTCCATGGCTGTTGGGGGTAGGTGCGCTGCCGGTGAGTAAGAAACGTAAAGCGCAGGCGAGGCTCACCTCAACGAGACGAGGCTTAGCGCAATGGCGCAGCTGGCGGAGACGTTTTCACTGGTCAGTTCTTGTGAATAATCGGGCACATCCAAAGGATGGTAACGGTTATGGCCCGCGTACTTTCCTGCATCGTTGAGGGTCTTGATGGGTCCTTGGGAAGATTTAACGGGGCACAGGAGACAGAAATTGGCGGAGTCGATGCGAAACGCGTTCGCTCACTCGGGCCCCCTAGCGGCCATCCTTGTTTACACCAATAGCAGTAAGAAGCAATGTAATTGCGGAGTTTTTGGCTTTCACGTGGAGGCATGGACAACATGGCTAGCAGGGTAGGGCAGAGAATGAGTATAAGCGGAGGAAAAGTGGAGTGGAAAAAAAGATGGAAGAAGTACAAAGAGGACGTTGCAGAGTGCGAGGCATTGATAGAGCAGGCCCCGGCGCACCAAACAAACTTATTGGCTGTATTTGTTTTACCAATTAATTACAGGCCCCGTCCACATTGAAGGTCACAGCAGAAGATGGTTTATACGAGTTTAACGTTGGAAAGCGACTCAGGATATGAGGTACGCCGTAATGAACAGCTTCGGAAATTTCGACCACCTAGAGTTTACGTGCGCTGACATCGCACAGTAGACGGGCTTCTAACGTTTCGCCTCCATCGAAATGCGACAGCCACGTCTGGGATCGAACCCGCGTCTTCTCAGTCAGCAGCCGACCTGCATAACCACTGAGCGCGCAAACGAAGCTGCAAAGCACTGGTTATTTCTAGCTGAGAGACACCGGACACTGAAATCATCTCCTCCCTGCCGGGATGGAGTTCAAATTCGAGTACTCTGGCGTTTCTAAGGCGCTCGTCGACTGAGCCAGAGTGCCCTTGTTCGAACCCGACCACGTCGGCCGCGTTTTGATAGAGGCGAATAATAATAATAATAATAATAATAATAATAATAATAATAATAATAATAATAATAATAATAATAATAATAATAATAATAATAATAATAATAATAATAATAATAATAATAATAATAATAATAATAATTGGTTTTGGGGGGAAAGGAAATGGCGCTGTGTCTCTCTCGTATATCGTTTGATGCCTGAACCGTGCCGTAGAGGAAGGAATAAACGAGGGAGTGAAAGAAGAAAGGAAGAAAGAGGTGCCGTAGTGGAGGGCTCCGGAATAATTTCGACCACGTGGGGATCTTTAACGTGCACTGACATCGCACAGCACTCGGGCGCCTTAACGTTTTTCCTCCATAAAAATGGAGCCGCCGCGGTCGGGTTCGAACCCGGGAACTCCGGATCAGTAGCCGAGCGCACTAACCACTGAGCCACCGCGGCGGGTTATATGGAAGCCGGTGATACAGTTCTCGCCAAGAGTACGAAATTCAGGCGAAACACAAAAGGCGGCCGTGCACTGTGCGATGTCAGTGCACGTTAAAGATCCCCACGTGGTCGAAATTATTCCGGAGCCCTCCACTACTGCACCTGTTTCTCCCTTCCTTATTTCACTTCCTCCTTTATCCCTTCCCTTACGGCGCGGTTCAGGTGTCCGCCGATATGTGAGACAGATACAGCGCTATTTCCTTTCCCTAAAAACCAACCAACCAAACGACATGGCCCATGAGAGCAGGAAATAATATTAAATTGGTCTGGGGCAAAGAAAATGGCGCAGTATCTGTCTCACATCTCGGCGGACACCGGAACCGCGCCCTATGGAAAGAAACAAGGAGGTACTGAGAGAGAAAAGGAAAAAAGAGGTGACATAGTGAAGTCGTAAGTGTTTATTGTAAAATAAAAATAAAAATATAGGTAAAACATTTTTGCTAACCCCGGCATCTGCCATCACTACCACGAGGCACCTGAGCTGGGGCAGCGGGCAGCGGAAGGATGGCAGGCAGCTTGAAGAAGTGAAATGAAAGAGGTGAGAGGACAGTAAAAAAGAAGGAGAGGAGATAAATACACTATTTACATAACAATAAATTTGTACAAGTTTTGCGCATGCAGAGTTAATAAGAAGGAAAAACAGACGCGCACAACACTTTGCACACAACAGCTGGGGTGGGGCGCCCAGCTGTTAAATGTCCGAGGTAGCACACGCGGAGCGTTCGGCCACTGCGCGACACTACCTGACGCAAAACAGACGGGACGCCAAGCCCGACTGTTTGAGAACTGGACAGAGGCTCAGCAAGGTTCGCTCACGGGTGCGCGCACTGCCCTTCGGCCACAATAGCGTCTTGAGCGAGTCTGGAAGTATGCCCAGCGCTCTGTATGCCGCGAGCATATCGCGACGAGCGTCGGCTCACGCGGCAAAGCGAAGGAGGAAATGCTCCAGTGTTTCCACTACACCGCACTCATCGCACACTTCCCTCGTTGCGATTCCGTGACGCACCCGTCGTTCCCCGGGCCACACGGTCACACACAGCCACTGCGCGTGCGGAGGATCAAGTGGAAGAATAATTGTTTTTGGGGGAAAGGAAATGGCGCAGTATCTGTCTCATACATCGTTGGACACCTGAACCGCGCCGTATGGGAAGGGATAAGGGAGGGAGTGAAAGAAGAAAGGAAGAAATAGGTGCCGTAGTGGAGGGCTCCGGATTAATTTCGACCACCTGGGGATCTTTATCGTGCACTGACATTGCACAGCACACGGGCGCCTTTTTGCGTTTCACCTCCACCGAAACGCGGCCGTCGCTGTCGGGTTCGAACACGGGTACTCCGGATCAGTAGCCGGATGCCCTAACCACTGAGCCACCGCGACGGGGTACGTAGCGAAAAGACTCGAACGTCCTCGCTGCCGAAGCACTCGCCGTCAGCCGTGTGGTGTAGTCAATCATGCGGCACTTCTTCGCATGTGGTTCTTTTTGCAAAGCTAATACCGGGGACAGCTGGCTGATTATTATGCGAACGTATGCGCTAAAAGCGACGCAAGAAGACAACACAACCCGCCGCGGTGGCTCAGTGGTTAGGCCCCTCAACTACTAATCCTGAGTTCCCGGGTTCGAACCCGACCGCGATGGCAGCGTTTCGATGGAGGCGAAGCGCTAAGGCGCTATATATATATATATATATATAGGCCACATAGGCCATGTCAGCCATCAGCCAGAAACGGCTTGTGCGTCGGGCTTTATGTGAAGCACAATCTCGTGGAGTCCTGGACAAGTTGGAAATAACCCTAAAAAATTTCTTTTAAGAGCATCAGCTCTTAGTGAACACGTTTCGAGATTCCATGGGGTCTGCTACCACCCTGAGATCGCAGCGCCATCTGTGGCAGCAACTAGAAGATAACACAGCTCGCATTGAGCCTTTGAGCGCCATCTACAATAGCATTGCAGAAACAATACCTGCCGCATGCCAATGATGACGTCAGGGTCCAATATGGTGTATAAAGTTGATAATAATAATAATAATAATAATAATAATAATTGGTTTTTGGGGAAAGGAAATGGCACAGTATCTGTCTCATATACCGTTGGACACCTGAACCGCGCCGTAAGGGAAAGGGAAAAGGAGAAATGAAAGGAGAAAGGAAGAAACAGGTGCCGTATTGGAGGGCTCCGGAATAATTTAGACCACCTGGGTATCTTTAACGTGCACTGACATTGCAAAGCACGCGGGTGCCTTTGGACATCCCGTCAGGGGACGAAATGGCGGCATAGTTTCGGTTTCTTGAATCCACGACGGCGGCCATTAAAATTGGTTTTGTCCTCCCATCTCTTTCCTACCTCAGGTTAGAAAATGCGACACTTGTCTCGTGAACGCGCGCAGTCGTCTGGCCTAACGTCCCCAGATCAGCTTTGTTTTTTTTTTTAGAAAAGCCCATGAAGGGATATTACTCGGGCCAGCACGGCGGCCAGTTTAACTGATGTGGTTTCGACTGACTGACTGACGTTTCTGAGGAAGAAGGAAAAGGAAAGAGCACGATCCTGCCTACTGGCTCAAGCCGAGCCACGCTCGCTGCCACGTGCTGAGACTAGGAGGGTAAAGGATAGTAGAGCAAAGAGTGAAAGAGAAGACGCGCCGTGATAATAGTCCCCGGGCCGATCGCTGAGGCAGTGCAATACCGGACCAGCCCATGCCAGAATGCTGCAAGTCAAGCACACCGCCATATTCTAAAAATAAGGTGGAAGGACCTACTGCAAATATTAAAACAGGTATCAGGTATCTACGCGGTGGCGTTCCGCTGCATATACATACCGTCTGAGCGAGTGCCGAGGCTGGTACCAGTAGGGGTTTGTCATTGGTGAGAAAATTGTGGCCCACCCATTTGGCGGAAAGGGTTTGGAGTGGTGGCAAACGAATCATCATGATTCGGAGCATAAGGTTGTTTGTCGAGTTGAAGCCTGGTGTGTGTGAGGGATTCGTATCGACGACCTTCGAAGGTGCGTAGCGGGTGAATCAGTGGCCGCCGCGGGATGCAGGTGGTGCCAGACGAATCGTCGTTTCGTGGTGTAAACTTTTGTGTCCAAGTGTGCCGAAAGTATAGCTCAAGAGAGCTTAGCTACGCTCACCGTTTGATTTCGCATTCGCGAATCATTAATTTTTTTTGTCTAATAAAAGTTGTCTCCATCAATCCATCCCGCTAGCGAGTGCACCGCGCACCGCTGCGCAGCACAGCTGTAATGCTTGACGAGGAAGCAGATGACTCACGGAGGATTGTGGCGGCGAAGTGGCGGAACACCTGTGGCAAGATTCAACTAAGGAGGGTAGATGTGCAGACCTCGATGCAACTGGTTGCAATGGGAACAGTGCATGCCGAGTAGTTACTAGCGAAACTCAGTAGTACTCACAGTAGTTACTAGCGCTACAAAATGCAGGGAGAAAGACTGGAAAGGGAAAGGCTTTCGCATTCCCACTGTTAAGCAGGCAATGCAATCCTGTCATTTTCTCCGAGGCCTGCGCTACGGCATCTCTTTCTGCCATTCGACTTGCACTCCCTCCATTATCTCTCCCCTTACGGTGCGGTCAGGGTATTTACCGAGATTCGAGACGACTCTCCCCTCAAAAAACCATTTGCATTTTATACCACCGAGTTCTCGGGTTCGAACCCGATCGCGGCGGTTGCGTTTTTGTGGAGGCAAAACGATAAGGCGGCCGTGTGCTGTGCGATGTCAGTGCACGTTAAAGATCACCAGGTGGTCGAAATTATTCCGGAGACCTCCACTACGGCACCTCTTTCTTCTTTCTTTTCCTCCTTCCTCCATTCCTTCCCTTACAGAGCAGGTCAGGCATCCAACAATATATAAGGCAGATACTGCGCCTTTTCCTTTCCCAAAAACCAATTATTATTATTATTATTTTATATCACGAATAAGATTACATTCGGACCTAGGCTCTCTTAATTGCTTCGCGCCAGCCAGCCTGTGATCGCTGTGGTAATGTGCGCTAGCGTGTAATATTTCAACATCTACTACGGTTAACTTTTATTCTTTAAATCGTTCACGTTATGCACGAGGTTTTATTTATTTATTTATTTATTTATTTATTTATTTATTTATACAAATACCTCACAGGTTCCACACTTGGAACATTGTGCGAGGGGAGGGGTTACAATATTTAGCAGACAAAAGATGGTACAAAGTGGAAAGAACAAAAAATAAACAATATTAAATACATTGGACTGCAAACAATGATTACACCGTACATGAAAAAAAAACGTAATATATTGACACAGAGGAAAAACAGCAAACAAATAGTGGCACTGCATGGATTTGACAACACATACGAAAACAATTTATGTACAATATCATGGGTGCATGAAGGTGGTCAATTCGTTTTTGAAGATTAATGGGTCACGTATGGTAGCAATGCAATCCGGAAGGCCATTCCAACACTTGATAGCACGTGGCAAAGCAGAAGAATTAAACGCGAGTGTTCGGCCGAATAGACGTTGGAAGCTAAGATTATTATGTAGGCGACGTGAAGTGCGCATTGGGCGTGTAAGTGGCAGTGTGGACGCGTGACGACTGTATATTAGTTTCTGTAGTAAGCAAAGAAGTGCGATATCCCTACGTGTCTGTAAACTTGTTAGCGATAAAGATAACTTGATGCTTGTTACGCTGGAATGACGGTTGTAGTCGTGAGAAATAAAACGCGCTGCACGGTTCTGAATTGCTTCGAGTGAATGAATTAAATAAGCCTGATGTGGTGACCAGATGGCTGATGCATATTCGATTTGGGGACGGACAAATGTTAAGTATGCTAGCTTGCTGGTAGAAACAGGTGCGCTATGAAGATTTCTTATCAGGTAGCCAAGCGTGCGCGATGCTTTAGCAGTTATGCATTGAATATGTTCCGCCCAAGAAAGATTTGAAGTCAGATAAACGCCAAGGTATTTATAGGAAGACGTGCGGGATAGTGTGACACTGTTAAGGGAATAAGTGAATAGCGAGTTTGAATGCTTCCGGCTAACTGTCATGATTTTACATTTGTCAGTATTAAGTGTCATTTGCCATGATGTGCACAAGTTACACATTCAAGGTCCTGCTGAAGAATTGCATGGTCAGTGGGTGAGCGGATTTGGCGATAAATTATGCAGTCATTGGCGAACAGTCGGACGGATTATGTAAGATGCGATGGCAGGTCATTTATGAAAATTGAAAATAATAAGGGACCGAGAACACTTCCCTGAGGGACGCCAGAAGTGACGTCACTAAGGGGTGATGAAAAGTTGTTTGTTACCGTGAACTGCTTACGAAAAGATATGAAGTTCCGGATCCAGGAGACAGTTCGCGAGTCTAAATTAAGCGACGATATTTTAGCTATAAGGCGACAATGGGCAACACGGTCAAACGCTCTGGAAAAGTCAATGAATATGCAGTCAGTCTGGTAGTTTTCATCCATGTTCTTGAATAAATCACTGGTAAGTTCAATTAGTTGTGTATCACAGGAAAACCCTTTTCTGAATCCGTGCTGGCGTGGGAAAAAGAAATCATTGTTCTCGAGATGGCGCGCGACGTTAGATGCAACGATGTGTTCAAGTAACTTACATGGAATACTCGTTAGTGATATGGGGTGGTAGTTACTGTGTTTTTGTCGCCAGATTTGTAAACAGGGATTATTTTGCCAATCTTCCAGTCATAAGGAATTTCGCCGGTTGCTAAAGATTGCCTTAAAATATGACACAGAATGATACTAGAGGGACGTATGGTGTTCGTCTACTTTACAGGAGCGCTGCCCGAGCTTTGGAAACGACCGCGGAGCCTACTCATCGGCTACATCGCTGTTCCAAGCGTTCAGAGCAACCGTATTTCAAGTCCTGGCCGGATTCTCCCCTGCTGCCATCTGTCTTCACTGAATTGAGCTTCGTCTGCTGTTTATCGGCTTCATCAGGGGGGCGTTCGTTTTCCAGTGCACTGCAGTCACTTTGGCAGTGGCAGCGGCGGCGTACAGACATTCCGTGACCGAGTTCGTCTACTTTACAGGTTGGTGGGCATTTATACTTATCACTGTTAAGGCTACCTATAGTTTTCGTCTTTGCTGCTGCTGCCGTTGTCATGATTCTGTAGTGCGAGTGTCACCTTACTTCGTTGCCTTTAGTACTTTATCCTCTGTTGTAGTCCCGTGCAATGCCGGAGAATACTATTTGTATTGCATGTAAAGAGAACCTTGATGATGGCGACGAGTGTATCACTTGTGACGAATGCAGTTGCAGTTACCACAATGGAAACTGTTCTGGAGGTTATGTAAAAAGTACAAAGGGGAAAGCCTCCAAGGCCACTTGGAAGTGTCCGACTTGCATACTTGTCAGAACCAGAGGGGGAAAGTCTAATGAAAAGTCGAAAATGAACAGGCATGTGAGCACAAGGCTGAACTATCGCAAATCAACGCCAAGTTAACTGTTCTCTTGCAGATGAAAGAGAAAGTCGACGCTCTAAGTAGCTTGAAAGAAGTTATAGAAAGTCTTGAACAGTCAGTGCAGATGATGTCAGCCAAGTATGACGAGCTTCTAGAAACGCAAAAAAGACACGATACGGAAATACAAAATCTGAACAAACGGCTTGAAGTCGTAGAATCGGTGGGATCTGAGGCTGAGGTGGGTCGATTGAAAAGGCAAATAAAGACCTTGAACAGTATGGACGACGCCAGAATCTTGAGATCCATGGTCTGAAATACACTGAGAACGAAAACGTGTTAGCTGTTGTGAATGACCTTGCATTGTCTTTGAGCCTTGAACCGGTCACTGAGAGTGAAATTGAAGGTGTGCACAGACTTCCTCACAGGAAAAATGAGGACAAAAAGCCTCCTGTGCTGATCCGCTTTGTCAGCCGGAAAACAAAAGATCAATGGCTAGCAAAAATAAAAGCTCTGAAAGCTAAGCAATCTGACATACGCCTTTTTGACAACCTGACAGCCTTCAACAGGCGACTCTTGTGGCTGGCACGTTTAAAGGCAAAGCAGTGTGGCTACCAGTATACCTGGCAGAGAAGTGGCAAAATATTTGTCAGGAACAGAACCGGAGAGAATGCAATCTGCATTGCTTGCGAAGACGACTTGGTAAACATTCGGTAGCCTTAGGTTTTCATGCGTGCTGATCTTCTGTGGGAAAAAAGAAACCTATCATGACCTATTTTGATATTGATTCTTTCAATAAGTACATGCTGAATTCTGGAAAGTCTCTCAACAATTCTCTCAGTTTTTTTCATTTAAACGCACGAAGTCTGCAAAACAAAATAGATGAAATGGTTGTGTTGCTGTCAACTTTGAGGTTAAAGTGGGATGTATTAGTATTTTCTGAAACCTGGTTTAGCAATGACAATGATGCTCCAAACATTGATAATTATAAATGCGTATCTTTGGCTCGACAACAGAAAAGAGGAGGGGGCTTATCAATTTATTTGAGGAATGAAATCGGCTATCACTGTTTACCTGAATGCTGTGAAATGAATGAAGATGTAGAAGCTTTGTCTTTGTGCTGCGGAAAAATTGTTGTTATAGGTATATACAGACACCTTCAGGTTCGGTATCTGCGTTTTGTAACTTTGTTGAAAACACTTTGGAATATGTCTCTCTTAATAATTATGAAGTGGTTTTTCTTGCTGACATAAATGTTGATATTCTGGGTCAAACGTCCGTTACGAGAAATCTGCTAGATTTGTACAACAGCTATGGATTTGTGAACTTAATTTCCTCACCAACACGAGTTACTGATAACTCTGAAACGCTTATTGATGTGTGCTTTACGAATATTTGCACTATTGATGTCCCGGCTGGCGTTTTGACATTAAGCATTAGTGACCATATGCCTATATTCTGTATAGTTCCGAGTCAACCAAAACAACACAGGAGTAAACCGGAAACTTCTACATTTAGAAGAATTGATGAAAACAGCTTATCAGAGTTTAGACGTCTTTGTGCTAGCACAGATTGGAGTAATATTTTAAGACAGGAGGATGCATGCCAATCGTACACAAATATTATATCAACTATTCAAGAACACTATAATACTGCATTTCCGCAAGCAACGCACAGAACTCATAGAAAATCAAGAAAGCCGTGGATTTCAAAACAACTATATGACCGCATATAGGAAAAGAACAGACTTTTTTCTCGTTTTGTGAGAACAAAAGACACTGACATTCTCCGTCAATTCAAAACGTTCCGCAATAAGTTAGGCGCTGACATTAAAAAGCAAGAAGTGATTATTACGCGAGAAAGTTCTCCATGTCTGATGGCTCGAAGGGAACATGGAATACACTTAACGATCTTCTAGGTAAAAACAGAACCAACGCACCCGTCTCACTCCACATTCATGGTGCGAACTATGATGGCGCTGACCTAGCGAATGAATTTAATGGGCATTTCTTATCTGTTTTTCCACGAAAATCAACTGATGGTCCACATCAAGATGCCTCAGTCTATATAACCAGTAAACAAAGTAATTCCATGTTTTTGTTACCATGCACTGACTCAGAAATAATTACCATTATTCACTCCTTACGCAGTAATAGTGCTCCAGGTGTAGATGGCATAGCTCCAGTCCCGATCAAGAAAGTAGCAGATGTCATTGCGATACCATTAGCACATATAGTCAACCTAATGTTCACGACAGGCACATTTCCACATCAGTTGAAAATAGCTCGTGTCACTGCCATTCATAAAGGGGGTGACATTAATTATTTAAATAATTATCGGCCGATCTCCATTCTTTCAGTTTTCTCTAAGATTGCGGAACTTGCAATCAACACACGTCTTTCTCAATATCTCGACAAAAACCATGTCATCTCCAAGCAACAGTACGGATTTCAAAAAAACAAAACAACTGAGGCCGCCTTACTGGAAATCAAAGAAAAGCTAATTGGAAACATAGAAAATAAACTGCTAACAGTTGGCATATTCCTTGATATGAGGAAAGCGTTTGACTCGGTTAACCATAAGATATTGCTTGAAAAAATGCAGTGTTATGGAATACGAGGCGTTCCTTTAACCTTATTTGCTAGCTACCTTGACAACCGATCTCAAACAACTATCATTAACGGTATTTCATCTGGGATTGGTCAGATTGTGTCTGGTGTGCCACATGGCTCCGTTCTAGGACCAACGTTGTTCTTGTTATATATTAATGATATCGTCAACCTTCGTCCAGCAGACAACATTATAATCTATGCAGACGATACTAACGTATTTTTTTCAGGGCAAGATAGTAATATTTTGCAAGCAGCCTCCAATAGTTGGTTATCCCAATTGTCTGTTTGGTTAAAGTAAAATAGGTTAGAACTTAATGTCAGGAAAACAAAGTACATACTGTTTAGAGCCAAAAATAAGGAAGTTCCGAAAAACTTTCAAATTCACTTCGAACAAGCTCCTATAACTCGTGTCAGCTCTACAATGTTCCTTGTAGTCATTTTTGAAGAACACTTACTCTGGACAGATCATGTAAACTACGTTTGCACTGAAATGGCTCGCTCTGTTGGTATCCTAAATAAATTTCGCACAATACTGCCTCGAAAATTCAAACTACAAATTTATTTCTCACTAGTCTTTTCGCATGTACAATATTGTTTGTTGATCTGGGGAACGACTACCTCAACCAATCTTGTGAAAGTACTTACTTTACAAAAAAGAGCTGTACGAGCGATTGATAATTTACATTACAGTGAGAGCACGGGTCCTTCCTTCCTCAACCATAGACTGCTAACCATCACGGCCGCTTACCACAAGAAGCTTGCTGTTTATATCAGAAACCTTATGAAAGGAAACTGGCAGACTTTCGAGAGCACATATTTAATGGCCCAAACAGCTTACAGTCTAAGGCACCCTCAATACCATGCATCAAAATCCCGTACAAACTATGGGTTCCAAAAACTAACTCACATAATTCCTCATACATTAAACACCTATCCATACTTAACAGAATTGTCAGTACAAAATATGTCCGAGGTCAGATTTAGGAAATCTGTTCATGAATATTTTTGTTATAGCTAGTTGTGGTGTGTTTTTACCTAATCAGTTTTTGTCTTTGTTATGTTTTGCTCTCAGTTTTGTTGTGCTTAGCTCTATGCATGACTGATTTCTGTTTCGTTGTCAATATATCCGCTGCTTTTCTAGTTTCTGTTACTTATGGAAATTTTTTACCATTGCCAAGTGCCACTTTGTTTTGTTTTGTTTTTTTTTACATGGGGAGGGCAGGCCTCTGTCAGGCGCTACTAGTCACCTTTAGCTTGCTCTCCCTTGTTTGCAGTCTCTGTACTGGCCAAACAAAACCAATAATGAAATGAAATGTTTGAAAATTTTTGTATTTATTCCGTCTACCCCTGAGGAAGTTGATACCTTAAGACTATTAATTAGAGACGCTACGCCTTCTGCTGTTATATCTATTGCAGTCATGAATGGGTAATTGAGTTCTTGGGGTTGAGGTAGGTTGGAATAGTCTTCGGTAGTGAATACTGATGTGAAGTAGTCATTAAACGTGACTGGACAATTCTCTTGGGGTATTGGAAATTTGTTTTCATCAAGCAATGAAATGGTGTCCGACGTGCGTGACGGGGAAATTGTTTTCCAAAATTTTGCGGGGTTATTTTTTATGAGCGATTGAAGGTCCTGTGATAAAAATTTATGTTTGGCCTTCCGGATGGCATGGCAGTATGGTGCTTCACACAGTCTGTGCTCAGCATGCGCAGAATCAGTGCGCAATCGTTTCGCGGCTCTGAAAAGACGTTTTTTCTTGTTTTTCAATGCTCGTAAGGAATTGTTATACCAAGGTTTAGATATGTTGACCCGTAATGTTATTCTCGGAATGTGTTTGCGCACCAGTTTCGCTATTTTTTCTTTGAACAAAGTCCAGTTTTCGTTAACAGACCGGGATTAAAAATCACACACAAAAATTTCGGAGAAATGCTCGAGACAACGATTAATAGCGTCAAAGTCAGCCTTCCTGTAATTTAGAATCTGTTTCGGTTGGGTGCGGCGTGAGTAATAAGGGGCATTAATCGATAACTGAAGAAGCTGATGATCACTGAACCCGTCATTATAAGATATATCACTAACCCTCTCGGGAGCAGATGATAAAATAAGGTCTAAAATATTAGCATCGCGTGTTGGAGCATTGACTAGTTGAACAAAAGAAAAGTCGAGTGTTAGCTGCATGAACTCATTAGAGGCAGATGAATGTGAACATAGGTTCAGCCAATCAATGTCTGGGTAATTAAAATCCCCGAACAAGAAAATGTCAGATTTAGGAAATCTGGTTCGAATAGCCGTGATATTGTCATGTAGGTCAGCGACAAACGTGGCAGGGGAGTCCGGGGGCCTGTAGCAGATGCCTAAGACTGTGTTACCGAGGCGGGATGCTATTGCTACCGATATGATTTCCAGTTCACATGGAATATCCACAAGGAAAGACAAAATGTTGTTATTAACTGCAATTAATACTCCGCCGCCCCTTTTGCTTCTTCTATCTTTTCGGTAAATTTGAAATCCGTTGCTATCAGGCAGAAGTTCCTCGTCAGCGATATCTGGACGCAACCACGTTTCCGTTAGAAGTAGTATATTACAGTTGCTATTATCAAGATATGAGCAGAGTTCGGTGCGTTTAGGAAGAAGGCTGCGTATGTTAGTGAATGTCAAATGGAGAGGTGGGCTTGGAATGCTAACTATAGGCGACTGGATCGGGTTTTTGGTAACACGTGCATTGCTTCGGCATCTTAGCTATCGTGAGACTTCTATTACTTGGTCAGTGTCAGAGTCGTACATGTATACTGAATCACCCATGCGCAGTTTGTCTACGCTGAGCTTGTAGGCCGTTTTTTTAGATTTGGCAAATTCCAAGAGCTTTTTCCTGGCGAGCCGCGTTTGTAGTGAAAAGTCCTCACGCACTGCATAATCGGTGTCTTTAAACTTCTTTCCGTTTTCGAGAATAAGTTGTTTATCCTTAAAATATGTAAGTATTACTATGATTGGCCTGCATTTCTCAGTCTGAAACTGCCCTAGACGATGCGATCTTTCAATTTGTGTAGATTGAAGATTAACCCCTAGTTTTTCGGAACAGAGGTTTATAACTTTATTTTCTGCTGTCGACCATGTTTCAGACATCACGTCCGGAATGCCAAAAAACAGCAGATTGGATCGCCTAAGTCTGTTTTCCGCGTCTTCACATCTCGATTCGATTTTTCGAAGCTGTGCGCCAATAGTACCTGACATATTCGGTCCGGACTCGGATGCTGCCGAAACCTGCTCAATCTTACGTTCCGCCATATCAACTTCGACTGTGCGAATCCTTTCAGATAGTTGCTTCAGCTCGACGTCAACACAGGCACGCCAGTGCTTAAGCGCAGTCAATTCGCTCCGAATGTCGTTTTGACCTAATTCTATTCTTTGTACCGTAGCGAGCACAGTTGACAGTACATCCTCGTTTCCGGGGTTGGGACCAGGGTTTGTCTCCACGTCGCCGCAGAGCATCAAGAGCAGGTTATTAACGCCGTGAGCGGCTTTGCCGTCAAGCAATCCTAACACATCACACAACAGCTCAGGGCACGACACCGCAAAGAAACAACGATTGCTGGATCTAACGCAACGGCAAGCGTTTAGGTAACTGACCTGGAAGAAGAGGCGAGGTGAGTGCACCATTCTGAATGCGGTGTCGTGCCCCGCAGGGGCGGCTGCTGGAGGCTGCTTATATTCCCGGTGGTCATCGCTGATAGTGGTGGAATGCGCTCGTTGTTGCCAGATTAGCCGCTGGGGATCTGTCGTAACTGGTTGCTGCGTCCAATCCTCGGGCTATTGCGTCGAAGTCAAGGCACAGGCTCGCAGGGAGGCCGTGTCAGGCGTCGCAGCAAGTATTCCGAGTACAAGGCCAGCCTGGAAGAAGAGGCGAGGTGAGTGCACCATTCTGAATGCGGTGTCGTGCCCCCAATTACAACTGCTTTCAGCTCCAATATCAAACTTGCAATAAGGATGCAAATTGGTTAATGCCATCCATCCAAGCGAAACAATATCGTTACAAATGAAGGGTATACTGTTCAACAGAAACTTCAGATTGAAAGCAAAATTTGTTCTGGTCCGGAGTTCGAACCCGGGACCACCGCTTCTCCGGAGCAGTCGCTCTAGAAGGCATCTGAAATTCGTTTTTTGGTATAGGAAATGGCGCAGTATCTGTCTCACATATAGGTGGACACCTGAACCGCGCCGAAGGGAAGGGATAAAGGAGAGACTAAGAGAAAGGAAGAAGGATGTGCTGTAGTGGAAGGCACCGCAATAAGTTCGACCGCATGGGGATGTTTAACGTGCGGCGGAGGTGGCTAGGTGGCTTGAGCCACCGCCCGATGTAAAGGGTTCAGCCGTATCCATCCATCCATCCAGGGGTGGCTTCCTGACATTACGGAGCTGGGATCTAGGGGCTCCCGCACATGTTGCTGGGGCTCCTTGTCACAGGGGGTATCTGTTGCTAAACCGTCGTCTTCGCTTTAGATGGCGCGGGTGTTGCGACGAGCGTGCTTTCCTTAACTGCTTTCCTCTCATCTCTTAACTCTCCTACTGTCTGCACGTGACAGCGAATGTGGCTCAACTTGAGGCAGTGGGCAGGCCCGTGCACTTTCCAATTCATTCTTCCTGCAGTCGCAACTACCACAACTTTCACGTGCACTCACACCGCGCAGCACACGAGCGCCTTTACGTTTCGCCTCCATTGGCCCAAACGTCGTACCCCTCCGTTAGTATGGGACGTTTGGGATCGGAGCCGTGCGGAATTGGTGCCACTTTGTGAGTTTGCCTTGGCCCCAGCGTTTGCGGGATGCGTTTGTGTGAATGGTGACACGGAGTATGTAGTGGTCGATTTGAAACGCGGCCGCTGAGCTGACTGGGACGGCAAGCTTATGTTAGGGCGAGAGCGAATTGATGATTAACTCAGTGGGAACAGTGTTGGTCAAATTTTTAGGGTGTGAATGCGTAATTTGCTAGCTTATTAAATATTTACTCCACCTTGGGGAAATCATATAAACATTTCCCCAACACTGTTCCCCTTCGAGTTGTGGACAAATTCGCTCTCGCCCTACCATGTGCAAGCCGTTCCGGTTAGCTCAGTTGCAAGGGTGGTCAAACGGGCTAGTTGGTAGCTCATATTTGGAAAAACAGCGCACCTTTAGACACGGACAGAGGCAGATATAACGACACAGCGCTGACTTCAACTAGTCCTTTATTGCAGAGTGACACAGTATATATGGCGGGAATGCCTGGAAAGCAGCTGGTATGTTTGCACGCGACAGAAAGACAGCTGAGGTGAAAAGACACGAGGTGATAAAGTGCAACTGGGAGTGTATAAAAGGTAAGGGCTGGTAGAGGATGACACCGAAAGGCAGTAACAGAATGACGCAAAACAATGCGATAACAACATGAAAAAATAAAAATATATAGTAAAAGTCAAAAGGGCATTACAAGCAGAATGAAGATAAAATGCATTAAAAGGTCCAAACCAGGCCGTTAAAAACAAATACAATTAAAGTTGACTAGAAGAGCCAAAAAGGCATAAAGCAGGAGGAAAGTTCGATGCCAAAAGGGCCAATAAGATCAAGAGGCTGAATCAGAACGCATCCAATAAAAACGTCGAGGATAGGATTCAGAGCAACCCAAAAAGACATCGAGGTTAGGAAAAGACTGCCTAATTACTTCAAGGAAACCAGGTTCAAATAATCTAATTCCCGTTTGGTTAGAGCTATGGATGGTGTGCTCACACAGTCTTCTCCCAGCTTTAAAATGTGTGCGGCTTCTATGATTTCACGTGTGAGTTGATGTGCATTCTTCGCGAGAACAGTGCATTCATGAAAAAAGGGCTCACAAGAACGCGAGGGGCATTTTAAGCAGTGGACTCCCAGGTTTCTCTTTGCAGTGTTGTAGACATTATTTGAATGCTCCATAAGATGCTCATTGAGGCAACGCCCGGTTTGGCTCACGTAAACGTTGCCACAGCTCAAACCAGTTTTATACACCACACCAACTTCGCAAGGAACGAAAGGTGCCTGGTGTTTAACAGGGCAGGTTGGCCCACGCAAGGCTGGGGCATTCACTCTACGACAGAGCTTGGATAGCTTGTTGGGCGCCCAGAAGACAACACGGACACCTGCTTTTTGCCCCATCTTTTTGAGCCTGTGCGAAAAGTTGTGCAGGTAAGGCACCACAGCAACATTATTTTGGTGGTCTGAGCCAGCACTCCCTAATCTTCCTTTGAGTTTTTTGAAGACGGAGCCAGCTGCTGAGATCAGCAAGTGCTTATGGTAGCCAGCTTTTGCCAGCTCAAGAGCTCTCACCCATGAGTTACCTGAAAGTGGATCTTTACGCTTTCTAGATTTAAGGCTATCGACCGCAGAAAACCACCTTTGTTGGTGGTTCGAACCAACAGGGGGCAAGCCCCTGTTACCATACAGTTCGGCTCACTCGAAGCTCGTTAATCGAAGTATCGTCAGCCTATGCTTCACAAATGCCTTAAAAAATCTTGCCCACACTCTATGTGCCAAAGCTTCAAAGAGCAAACCTTTCGGCTGGAAAAAGCTGGCTACCCTGAGCACTTGATCTCAGCAGCTGGCCCCGTTTTCAAAAAACTCATAAGAAGAGCAGGGAGTGCTGGCCCAGACCACCAACATAATGTTGCTGTGGTGCCTCTAGACAGCACAGCAATAGAAAGTTCTTAATCAAAATGCCCTGTGTAAAGTGCGGTAAACTGTACTCAAAACAACACTACAAGTAATGTTACTTTTAAAAGTGGTTGTGCTTTGCATGCGCTTCTTTTAAACGATTTTCTGCCACTTCTAGAAGCAGTTCCATTACTATAGATGGCGCAACAATCTGTACATTTTTTTAAAATTTAGCCTTGGTAAGGTTGTGCGGTAAACATGGCATCTCTCTGGTGCGACACCTGGGAGGTTTGTCTGTTACGAAGCCGGTGCGAGCGTTCGTAGCGTTACATCGATCTCGAGAAGCGACCAGTCTGTTCTCGAGTCCCCAGATAAGTTCGGCCTCACATCGGCGGCGAAGCGTATGTGCAAACAAGTTATATCCAGGTCTTATGTGAGATGAACTTAAGCTTCGGCGTGATTGATGCGTGCTATACGCAAACATGGCGCCTGCTCGGCAACGAAAACTTCGGGCCAATCATAATGGATACCAAAGCGCAAAAAAAGACGAGCGCACGAAAGAAAGGCTATAGACGACAAGCACTTACTAGCAGTAAGTACTTTTGTTTGGGCGAGTTTAATGCTTTCGCTTCGATTTTATATTATTCGATACTGCTGCAGGGCAAAGGCCTCTCCCATGTTTCTCCAATTAACCCTGTCCTTTGCCGGCTGCCCCACTGCAAGCCCGCAAACTTTTTAATCTCCTCCTCCCCACCTAACGTCCTGCCGCCCTCTGCTACAATTGCCTTCTCTTAAAATCCACTCCGTTACCCGCAACAAAATCGTTTTATTTCCACTTTCACTATAAATAGAAGTAAAAAAAAACGCGGAAAAAAGTGAACGAAAACGAAAACGCCAGTGAACAAGATAGATATAGATGATTAGCCGTTACTATCCAAAAATGCTAGTTCTTTGCAATGCACCTTCGTCAATCCACCGCCATGGGTATGCGCCATTGAGCATGATATCATCATTATCATCATCTTAATCAAGTTCTTTGCCCGACGCCAGGACACATGGCTCGCTGACCAGCCTCCTGTACTGACAATATGGTACGCCCCCACAATCTCTGTTGTCCTCTGATCGCGATACACAAAGTTCATCATAGTTCGCTGCAGCTGAGATTCGCAGGATGTGTCTTGTTTCCACATTTGTGTACATGACGTGCAAGGCGCGTGCCGGTGCCATTTCCTAGTACCCTGCGGTGTTCTGCGTGGCTCGTGTGGATGCAGCGATCTGTTTGGCTGACATATGCAGCCTCGCATGTGGCAGGGATCATGTACACCAAATTTCGATTGCAGATGATGAACGGATTTGCATGTCTAATGCCACGGTTTTAGCGCGCACCAGCGTTTGTTTTTACAGCGCGCTTCCGGTGTTCACAGACTTAAGTGAGACAATTACTGCGCCATTCCCTTTCCTCAAAAATTCATTTTCATTTTCTATTTTATCCTCTACGGTGCGACAAATTCTTCTGACAGGATAGGATAACATTATTGAGCTCTAGCGCAAGTGCTTTTTTGCGGTTCAGATGAGTCTATCTCTGCTACAGTCGGTTGCCCCTTTTCCAGAGCTCAGCTGGATGCTGCCGTCAGCTGAGCTCGCCGTACCAGACCAATCTGGTCATCGCGGCAGTCGCTGGAGAGCATACCCTCCCATTGGTCCGCACATGGGTTTGGTATAATTGGAACGACGCCGAATTTTTGACATGCCCATGTTATGTTATATAGTGTAGGTTTTTCATGGCATTACGGACACTTGTTTTCGCAAAGCGTGGGGTGGATTTCACTTAGTGTGCTTAGGTTTGAATATGACCCCGTTTGTAGTTGTCTCCATGTGACAACCTCTTCCTTGTTTAAGGATTTGTGCGGTGGGGGGTACCGCATCCTGCCGCCTTTGTAGTTTAGTACGGCCGAGTATTCCTGAGGTACTGGCAGGGATTCCTCAAGGTCGTTGTAGTTGGATGCTCGGTAGTTAGTATATCCTCGAGCTATCTTGTCCGCCTCTTGGTTTCCTGCAACCCCCTTGTTCCCCCGGTACACAGATGATCTTATGTTTTATCGGTTCTGCATCTGAGCGTTGTGTCTTGCAGTCTACAGAGCTGAGTATGCGGTGCGCTCTGTGGCCGACTCTGCCGCAAAGGTAGTTGCGGCAGGCTGCTTGTGAGTCATTAAGAATTGTCAGTGACCACCCAATCCGATAGCCCTCCGTTGCCGCTAGGGCCGGCCGTCTCTTCTGCCTCGGATATCGTGCAGTCTTGCAATAAGGCACTGGTAATCTCGTGTAATTCCCAGTTGATTACAGCTGCCACTGCGTTGTTGGTGTCTTGTTCCCTGGCCATGGCGAATGTGGCAGCGTCCACGTACACTGTTGTATCCAGGGATGCGTGTGTTTTCTGTAAACGGTCGGCCCTTGCCTCTCTGCGGTCTTAGCGGAAATTGGGGTTCATATTTCTTGGTATAGGTGCCACCCTACTCATCGGGGATGGTTTCGGTTCTCAATATTTCCCGAATTTGCTCGGTGTAGCCCAGTTTATTTAAGAGAACTCTGCTGGTGGGGGTCTGCCGCAGTCTGCGCATTTGGGCGATGTGCTGCGCTTCCCGTAGTTCTTCGAACGTGTTGTGCTGTCCCAAGGCTAAGACCTTTTCAGTTGAGGTGTTATACGGTAGTCGAAGCGCGATTTTATACGCTTTGCGTAAAATCGCGTCCGCCTGTTGTATTTCACTCTTGATATGGTTGCAGTACGGGAGACTGTACGTCACCCGGCTGACCACTAGGCTGCTGACCAGCTTGAGTGTGTCTTTTCGCATGCCATGACGTCTATGTGAGATGCGCGTAATCGTGCGAATCTCAAATTCTTCTGAGGTTTTACCCACCGCGGTGGCTCAGTGGTTACGGCGCTTGGCTACTGAGCTGCAACACCCGGGTTCGATCCCTACCGCGGCGGCTGCGTTTCCATGCAGGCGAAATGCTAAGGCGCCCGTGTGCTGCGTATTATCAATGCAGGTTAAAAATCTCCAGGTGGTCGAAATTATGAAATTATGAAATAATGATGCCATAACAAGCTTTGCACGGCTAGCGGAAAACTTTTTTTTAAATTGGTTTTTTAGGGAAAGCAAATGGCGCAGTATCTGTCTCATATATCGTTGGACACCTGAACCGCGCCGTAAGAGAAGGGATAAGAGATGGAGTGAAAGAAGAAAGGAAGAAGTAGGGGCCGTAGTGGAGGTCTCCGGAATAATTTCGACCACCTGGGGATCTTTAACGTGCACTGACATCGCACAGCACACGGGCGCCTTAGAGTTTTTTCTCCATAAAAACGCAGGCGCCTCGGTCGGGTTCGAACCCGGGAACTCCGGATCAGTAGTCGGAAAACTTCCCTGTTTATAATGTTCGCCATACCGAAGTGTGGTACGTCGCCAAATGCAGAACCAATTATGGACATCAGATGCTGAAATTTCTACTTCCCACACTTCTGAATCATATATTGAACGAAACTAACATTGACATATCTGATATATCACCAGAAGAACTGCGTGAAATGTTTGTATAATGATGCCATACACTGACCTTCTTTTCTTTTTTCCTGATGCTTTCCTCTTCGAATGACTTTGCTTAACTCATGCGTTTTGTCCAAGTGTACTTTAGCCGCACGCTTCTATGCTGTCCGTGTGCTAGCGGGTCAGGGCTCCTCAATTTGTTTCTCACAGCTTATACATGCCCTCCTCGTAGCTTTTTTTGTTGCGGAATAAATTTTAATTCCTGAGCCGCCCACTACGGCATTTCTTTCTTCCTTTCTTTTCTTACTCTCTGCTTTACCCTTCCCTTACTGTGCGGTTCAGTTGTCCTCCGATATGTGAGATAGATACTGCGCCATTTCCTTTCCTCAAAAACCAATTTTCATTTTCCCAATTTTGGGAGCTGTGAAAACAATATCGACGTGTTGCGACCTTCTTAAGGGCATGGGACGTCAT
Source organism: Amblyomma americanum (assembly GCF_052857255.1). Taxonomy (NCBI): domain Eukaryota; kingdom Metazoa; phylum Arthropoda; class Arachnida; order Ixodida; family Ixodidae; genus Amblyomma; species Amblyomma americanum. The sequence continues at coordinate 7,497,013 of NC_135499.1, forward strand.
GAATATAAGGAAGAACAGCCATCTCCTTGCTCTGCCTGTTCTCTGATTCGCGCTTAAGGCTTTTATTTTTGAGCCATCTTCTGGCATTCCCCGGAAATGACGTAATGAGCATAGCCAGCTGCTACCTGCCGGGCAGTTCTTCGCGTGTAGTTTTTATTTTACCGTAGAACACGTTCTGTAGCAAGTTGGTGCATAGATTGAGTAGCTGAACCACACAACAGACAGCACACAAAGAATAACACGAGACAGGGGCTACTTGCAACTGTTTATTAGATTCAAGACCTGCTTATTTATAGCCAATAGAAAGGCGTGGTGGAAGGGGAGACAAAAAATACATACAGCAAACCCCACGTAAATGACATGTGTGAGGGCAAGGATACTACAATGGTGCGTACAAAAGTGAACAAATGCTTTCTAAACTTATCTAAAAAGACACTTTCATTCTTATCAATGACAGTTGATGGGGTTGCAAACACAGGAACGCCCGCTTTTTATTAATCCGGTGGGCTTCTAGCAAAACATGGGCAGTCTTACATTTGCTTCTACGTAATATCTGAGTGTCTTGGAGCTTTTCTTGACAAATTTTCTGCTGTTCTTTCCCATGTCCTTGCAATGATGCTGAAAATGTGACCCGGCACCAGTTCCTAGCGAACGCTTACGTTCCATCTGGCGTTAACATATACATCGCCCTGTCTGGCCGATGTTCTCCTTCCCACAAGTTAGCGGGATGCTATAAACAACCCCTAGAGCACATTTCATAAAATAGTTTTCATGCTTAGTTCCGCATTCTGATGACTTGGCATTATCAGTTCCAATCTTTCGACACGTTGAAGCCAGTTTTTTGGGTACAGAGAAGACCACAGGAACTTTGTATTTCACAGCTACATGCTTAAGATTATGAGCCACTTTGTGGGAGTATGGAATCACTACCGGCTTGATTTTTTTTTAACATACTTCACCCTCCTTGCCCTTTCTATCTTTTTTTCACTTCTTTAAGCAATGATTCTGCGACAGAACTTATCACTAGGGATGGAAATCCTGCCTGTTTAAGCTTTGCATCTGTATGTCGAAACATTTCTGTAATTTAGGACAGCAAGATTTCTTTAAAGCGGATTCAAGGAACATGATGGCAATGGAACGTTTGACAGTTCTAGAGTGCGTCGAATCCTCCGGCCACAATTCCTTGCGGGCTCGAGGTAGATACATCCAGCAAACACCTTCGTAAGTAATGGCTATGTCAAAGACTGAAAACTGTAACTTGTTTCCTTTCCCGAATTCAAAAGAAAAATCCAAACCCTTGGCATGTTGTTTAAAATCAGATAAAATATCCTGCACAGTTTTCGAGTAAGTCAAGGGCGATTCTTTTGTCAATATAGTTAAAAAATTGTCAACGTACCTAAAGGTCTTGCGAACTTTGCCTGCGTCAAAGGCCCCCGATAAGGTTCTGCCGATTCCCCCCAAAAAGACGTTGCACAACACGGAAGCGACGCACGAAGCAATACATATTTCTCTCTTCTGCACATAGATTTGATTTTGAAAAGAAATGCTTGTTGAAGACAAATAAAGCTCTAATAGTGCTTTGATGTTATCTACAGATATATCAGCAGTATTTCGAAAGAAAATCAGGCCGTTCGTTTCGATGCAGGCCAACTCTGCATGCGCTATAGGGTAAAACAGATCTACCACATCTATAGAAAAACACAACCCAGTAACTTGTTCTCCCTAGAAATTCAATGACTTCAAGGCTGTTCCTGACGCCAAACGGATCTTGTGCTACCAGGGTACTGAGCTGTTTTAGAAGTTCGATAATACCATCTGTTAGGCGAGTTGGTACTCACGATGATCTACAACAGCGCGACAGACGGGACAGCGCTCTGTGTTGTGTCCTCTCTTCTCTGTCCCGTCGGTCGCGCTGTTATGGATCATCTGTTTTAGAAGGTCGCGGCTTACTTGATTTTGCCAGGCACCTCTTTCGCTCACTATGCACATGAAAGGTACACCTTCCTTTTGTTTCTTTGCAGTCAAGAAGTCATCTAGACTACTGTGCTTACTGGCCTGAATACTTTTTGCGAGCTTCTGTAAACCCAGTTGTTCACATAAGGAAATTGCCATACTTTTTACCTTTCCAGCTTTCTGTTTACTGGTATTGATATTTTTGTGGATAGCCTGGACCAATCTTTTGCTTAACATGCCTGACGGCAAGGCGATGAAGCCTCCTTCTTTGTCTACCTGCATGAGTCGTAGGTCATTGTTCTTGAAAAAATCTACATGTTTCGTTGGAATTCGTTGGTGAGATCTGTAAGTAAGTTCCGTCCTGATTAGGCTGTCAACACCGTCGAGCAAGCACCTTTCTTTGTCCTCCGGATCGGCATGTTGGAATATCGGCGATTCAGGGAAAGCAGCTCATGTTCTGGGATCCTCGGCTCGACGCTATAGTTTGGACCCTTTTTTTAGGAGCCCAACGATACCTTCCGAATTGTACGCTGTCCCGTGGATCTCAAGTGCCGTGCCGCCGTGTTGGGGTTCTTTGCTGCCTTTGGGTAGCGCAAGCAGAGTATTCTGCTACAAGGATTCTGTGGCCTGGGCTGGTATCTTCTAGGATCTGGTAGGATCTAGAGAATAGCATATTAGACGAAGCCAATCTAGAACGAGCGAACCTGTCGCCATAGCTCAGATCTTAAGATCCGGCACTTCCTTTTAACGAAGAAATAGCCAGCCAAAAAAGACCAACATATAAGGAGAGAACAACACAGGACAACGGCTGGACTAACAACTGAATTCTTTATGGAAAAACACGTAAGGCCCGCGAAATCTTTGAAGCCTTTCGAATAGCTAAACATAGCGATGCTTGCGTCAGTTCACCATCAATAGCCCTCACGATAAAAGAAATTGGTTAGTTGAATAGCATGTTTTAGTCTCTATCCTGCATTGGCGTATGCGTTGAGATTACTCGGTGGTCTGTACTCAATAAATAATTCAGTTGTTAGTCCAGCCATTGTCCTGTGTTGTTCTCTCCTTCTGTGTTCGTATTTTTTGGCTGGTTATTTCTTCTTTAACATGCCATACCAACAGGCCCACCATTCTGCCCTGCTTCAGTAATTTTCTTCTACTGTAGGCTCTTTTCTTTTACGTCAACCTCTGAGTAATCGTTCCATCGCGTGCGTCAGTGCCATTGCTTTGACTACCTGCCGTACGTGCTACCTGACACTGCATCAAGAACGACATGCCTCCACCTGACGTGATTGGGCTCTTTCGGTTCCTGGAGGCGTCCACCGGCCACTGGAGTGGTGTCTGTCGTATCCTTAAGTCGGAATGTTGGCGACAGGTGAGGTACCTGCGTGACTGGCTCCGTGTCGTGACGGCTTACAGCGCTAGCGCTGACGCTTGGGCCAACGAGAGACGTTTTCAGGGCTAATTTCGGCTGGCAGCTCGTCTCACCGAATGCCACTGGAACCAATGTCACGTCTGGCTTCTTAGAAAGAAGAAAAGAACACCGATCCCTTGACCTATGGCGTACATCGACTGCGCAGCGGGGCTAGAGAATATCGACTCCCTGTTGTCCAAACGTGCCAAGTACAGCTAGGTGCCTGAAGTGAAGACCCATGATCTACTGGCGGTTGTCAGAGGTGCCTCGGACCTGGCTCCTATGCAAGAAAAGGAAAAATGCCTGTCCGAAAGTGCTGACTTTCTTAGGATGTCAGGGAACCAAGTTGTCGCAAGGAAAATGCAAGACCTTCGGAAGGTGGTTACTTTTTTTGTGTCTTGAAGCTGGCTCTTCTACAGTAAGACAAGGAAGGCTGTTTTGTTGTGCTGCCTATGGGACAGTTCTGCGAAAAAGCTGCGGCACCCAAGGAAAAATATTTTGTAAGTGCTTCGAAAAAACCAACCAAGGTTAGGTCCGCTGCTGAGCAGCTCCTTGGAGAACTCAATTTGGACCACCTGCTAAAATCTGTAAAGAAATTTTCGCAGAATTCGATGCAAGTTTTTTTTCTCAGCGAAGACACAAGCCATCGGTACCGTTGAGGACCATCGTTACTGAAGAGGGCTCGTGGAAAAAGGTGGTCGGACACTATCTTCAACTACATCTGAATAGCGTTACGCCAAAAGACCCTTTAGGGATTAGGAACTCTGCAGCTATCGTGCAGGAGCTACAGCAAGGCCTACTAGGAGCAACCATGGCCTTCTCTGTGGACATGAGGACGTTTACTACTCTATCCCTCAAGACCAACTGTTTCATGCGGTGAGAGAACTGATTGAAGAGTCTGGTGAATTGGCCTTTCAGACAAGGTGTAGAATCCAGAGCCAAAGTTTTTTTGGAGCTCCTTGCTATGTTCCTCTCTTCTACCTTTGTCGAGTTTAACAAGTTTTATATTCAGAAGAATAGGATTTGTATAGGTGCTTGTGTAGCCCCAGTGATCTGCAACATTTTCTTAGCAAAGTTGACTGCTCGCTACTAAGTTTTAGGATGACGGGTGTGTTCTGCGAATTGTCAGATACGTTAATGACATTTTAGTGTTTTTGAACACCGGACCTAATGACTCCTATCAGATGATAGTTTAACATGTTTTGGGTTCAATAAAACGGAGAGTTGCTTATCCCAGGCGCTGCTTATCCCAGCTGAAATTTACTCACGAATTAGTCTCTAACAACTCCACCCGTTTTTTAGACATGTAACCTTTCCTGGAGAAGGCCATGTGTGTTGAATGTATACAACTAGAACACGAATAGGGCTCTTACCCTTTGACTCTAACCATTCAAAACTAGTCAAGAGAGGTATTGCTAAGGCTTGTTTCCAGAGGGATGGATGGATGGATGGATGGATGGATGGATGGATGGATGGATGGATGGATGGATGGATGGATGGATGGATGGATGGATGGATGGATGGATGGATGGATGGATGGATGGATGGATGGATGGATGGATGGATGGATGGATGGATGGATGGATGGATGGATGGATGGATGGATGGATGGATGGATGGATGGATGGATGGATGGATGGATGGATGGATGGATGGATGGATGGATGGATGGATGGATGGATGGATGGATGGATGGATGGATGGATGGATGGATGGATGGATGGATGGATGGATGGATGGATGGATGGATGGATGGATGGATGGATGGATGGATGGATGGATGGATGGATGGATGGATGGATGGATGGATGGATGGATGGATGGATGGATGGATGGATGGATGGATGGATGGATGGATGGATGGATGGATGGATGGATGGATGGATGGATGGATGGATGGATGGATGGATGGATGGATGGATGGATGGATGGATGGATGGATGGATGGATGGATGGATGGATGGATGGATGGATGGATGGATGGATGGATGGATGGATGGATGGATGGATGGATGGATGGATGGATGGATGGATGGATGGATGGATGGATGGATGGATGGATGGATGGATGGATGGATGGATGGATGGATGGATGGATGGATGGATGGATGGATGGATGGATGGATGGATGGATGGATGGATGGATGGATGGATGGATGGATGGATGGATGGATGGATGGATAATGCTGAACCCTTTAAATTGAGATGTGGCTCAAGGAACTTAGCCATGACATGGAATTTTCCTCTTGCCTTAATTTTAGCCACCAATCAGATAAGCTTCGCTTGGCTACTTCTACCCGCTTAAAATCTACTTTCCCTCCACATGTGAAAAAAAAAGTTGCTATCACACCGTGTCAACCAGTGTCACTACGCAAGCCAAATGCCTCTCTGATGCAGCTTTCCCAGCAGAAATGTTAAGAGCGGTCGCTGCATCCGTGTCAGAGATCAACGGCGGGGTCAAGAAGGGAAACAATGACGCCACTGACAAAAGTCATTCCTTATTTGCACAAAGTGGCGCACAATGTTAAGTCGCCGAGTGCCAAGGGGTCAATTTGATTTTTTCGGCTCCCGTCAAGCATTCAGGTCTTTGTGCACGAATTATGCCTGGCGGAAACAAGAAGTGTTGCACGACCAAACTTACAACTATGTATGCAAAGTGCCGGAAAGAAGTTATAAGACTCCACTGACCTGTGGAAAATTTTCAATAGGCCGGACGGGTCTGTGTGAGCGAGAGGATGCGCAAGCACAAAACAAAAGTTGGCGGTGGTGAAGATGGCAATCTTGCTTGGCACTGTAGTAGATGTCCTGGCAAACGTTCCCCACGTTTCCCTGATGTCGCCATTCTGGGCTATGGAGAATCACGGAAGGCCTGCGAAATCTTTGAAGCATTTCCAATAGCTAAACATGGCGATGCTTGCGCATGTTCACCATCGATAGCGCTGACGATAAAAGAAATTGATTATTTGAATACGCATATTATTAGTGTGTGTCCTGCATTGGCGCATGCGTTGAGATTACTCGGTGGTCTGTACCCACTAACGAATTCAGATGTTTGTCCAGCCGTTGTCCTGTGTTGTTTTCTCCTTGTGTCTTCGTCTTATCTGGCCGGTTATTCCTTCTTTAACATGAAATGCCAACAGGTCAACCATTCTGCCCTGCTTCCTTTTAACATGACAGATGGAAGGTCGGGCGAAACCAAACTATTCAGCACGTTCACCAGGTATGAGTCCCTTCCTGATGCAATGTCCAAAAACCCTCGCACGGCACCTCGCAAGGGCGTTATAGCAGATCAGCAGTGAAGGTTGTGGTGAACTTGAATACAAACATAGAAAAGGGCCCAATGTAGAAGAAAGGTATTTTGAGTAGAACACGTCCTTGGCCAAGCTGGTTCATGGCTTGAGTATATGAAGCGCCCAACAGACAGCACATCGACAAAGAATAGCACGAGACAGGCGCTACTTGCAACTGTTTATTAGATTAAAGACCTGCTGGTTTATAGCCAAGAGCAAGGCGTGGTGGAAGGGGAGAAAAAATATAATGCAACAAACACCATGTAAATTGCCTGCGCGAGGGCAAGGATAGTACAATGGTGCATACAAAATTTTATCAATTCTTTGTATACTTCCATAAAAAGATACTTTCTTTCTTGTGAATGACAAGCGATGGGGTGCAAACAGAACTCCCGATGTTTTTTTTAATCCGGTGGGCTTCTAGCAATTCATGGGCAGTCTTATCTTTGCTCCTACATAGTATCTGATTGTCTTGCAGCTTTGCTTCACAAATTTTCGGTTCTTTGCCACATCCCTTCCAATGATGCGGAAAATGTGGCCCGGTACCAGTTCCTAGCGAAAGCTTACTCTCCATTAGACGTTCATTTATACATGGCCGATGTACACCTTCCACCAGCTACTGCGATGCTATAAACAACCCCCACAGCACATTTTATAAAAGGGCTTCCATGCCTAGTGCCGCATTATGATGACTTGGCATTATCGGTTCCAATCTTTCGACGCAAGTTTTATGGGCGTCGAGAAGACAACAAAAACTTTGTATTTCAAAACTACATGCTTGAGATTATGAGCCCCTTTGTGGGAGTATGGAATCGGCACCGGTTTTCATTTTCTTTTCACATACTTCCACCTCCTCGATGTTTCTTTCTCTTTCTTTTTTCACCGTTTTCAGCAACGCTTCTGCGACATAACTTATCACCAGAGAAGTAAATCCTGCCTGTTGAAGCTTTTTGATCTGTACGTCAAACCCTTCCTGTACTTTGTGAAAGCAAAATTTCTTTAGAGCGAATTCAAGGCACATGAAGGCAATGGCACGTTTGACAGATTTAGAGTGCGTCGAATCGTACGGCAACAATTCCTTGCCAGACCCTCCATCGGTCATGTTAATAAGGTGTGCCGGATCTTTAGATCTGAGCTATGGTGACAGGTTCGCCTGTTCTACGACTGGCTACTTCCAATATGCTTTTCTTTGGATCCTATGACCATCGCCGTCAGGGAGCTGCAGTCTTGGCGGAAGCTAACAGCCCACACCACAGAATTCTTGTGGCAAAGGACTGCTTGTACTGCCCAAATGAAGCAAAGAAGCCCAAGACGGCGGCACGGCACTTAATATTCTCGATTCAGCGCACATTCCGGAAGACATCGTTGGGGTTCTCAAGAAGGGTTCAAAGTACAGCATCGAGCCGAGGATCCCGCATCATGAGCTTCTTTCCCTGAATTGCCGATATTCCAACATGCCGATGCCCAGGACAAAAAAAGGTGCTCGCTCGACGCTGTTGACAGCCTCATCAGGACGGAACCTACTAACAGACCTCACCAACGAACTCCAACGAAACATGTAGATTTTTTAAAGAACAGTGACCTACGACTCAAGCAGGTCCGGAAAGAAGGAGGCTTCGTCGCATTTCCGTCAGGCATGTTCAGCAAAAAAGCGTTCCAGGCTATCCAGAAGAATTTCAAGACGACTGAACAAACCAGGAAAGGTAAAAAGTAGGGCAATTTTATTACGTGAACAATTGGCTTTACAGAAGCTCGTAAAAAGTATTCAGGACAGCAAGAACAATAGTTTAGATGTTTTCTTCACTGCAAAGGCACAGAAGGAAGATGTACTTTTCATGTGCATAGTGAGCGAAAGAGGTGCCTGGCAAAATTAAGTTAGCCGCGATCGGCTTTCTAAAACAACTCAGTACCCTGGTAGTAGAGGATCCGTTTAGCGTCAGGAACGGCCTTGAAGTCATTGAATTTCTGCGGGAGAACAAGTCACTGGGTTGTGTTTTTTTCTTTAGATGTGGTAGATCTGTTTTACCCTATACCGCATGCAGAGTTTATGGCATCTGTCTTGGCCTGCATCGAAACGAACGGCCTGATTTCCTTTCAAAATACTGCTGGCCTTTCTGTAGATAACATTCAAGCACTGTTAGGGTTTTATTTGTCTTCGACAAGCGTTTCCTTCCTAAAGCAAATCTATGTGCAGAAAAAGAAATATATATTGGTTCATGCGTCGCTCCCGTGTTGTGCAACGTCTTTTTTGGGGGAATCGGCAGAACCTTATCGGGGGCTTTTGACGCAGGCAAAGTTTTAGGGACCTTTACGTACGTTGACAATTTTTTTACTATATTGACAAAACAATCGCCCTCGACTTACTCAAAAACTGTGCAGGATATTTTATGTGATTTTAAACAACATGCCAAGGGTTTCGATTTTTCTTTTGAACTCGGGAAAGGAAACAAGTTAGTTTTCAGTCCCTGACATAGCCATTACTGACGAAGGTGTTTGCTGGATGTATCTACCTCGAGCTCGCAAAGAATTGTGGCCGGACGATTCGTCGCACTCTAAAACTGTCAACCGTGCCATTGCCATCTTGTTCCTTGAATCCGCTTTAAAGAAATCTTGCTGTCCTTAAGTACAGAAATGTTTCGACATACAGATGCAAAGCTTAAGCAGGTAGAATTTCCTTCCCTAGTATAAGTTATGTCGCAGAATCATTGCTTAAAGAAGTGAAAAAAATAGAAAGAGCAAGGAGGGTGAAGTATGTGAAAAGAAAATCAAACCGGTAGTTATCCCATACTCCCACAAAGTGGCTCATAATCTTAAGCATGTAGCTGTACATTACAAAGTTCCTGTGGTCTTCTCTGCACCCAGAAAACTGGCTTCACTGTGTCGGAAGAATTGAACGCCAAGTCATCAGAAAGCGGAACTAAGCATGAAACCATTTTATGAACTGAGCTGTGGGGGTTGTTTATAGCATCCCTCTTACTTGTGGGAAGGGGAACATCGGCCAAACAGGCCGATGTAGAATTTAACGCCTGATGAAACGTAAGTGTTCGCTAGGAGCTGGTGCCAGGTCACATTTGCAGCATCATTGCAAAGACTGTGGGAAAGAACAGCAGAAAATTTGTCAATAAAAGCTCCAAGACACTCAGATATTACGTAGAAGCAAATATAAGACTGCGCGTGATTTGCTAGAAGCCCGCCGCAATAAAAAAAAAGAGGGAGTTCCTGTGTTAGCTCCCAATCGCTTGTCACTGATTGGAATTAAAGTGTCGTTTTAGATAAGTTTAGAAAGAATTGGTTCACTTTTGTACGCACCATTGTAATATCGTTGCCCTCGCGCGTCATTTACCTGTTTTTTGTTGTATTATATTTTTTGTTTCCCCTTCCAGCACGCCTTCCTCTTGGCTATAAATAAGCAGGTCTTGAATCTAATAAACAGTTGCAAGTAGCGCCTGTCTGTGTTATTCTTTGTGTGCTATCTCTTGTGCGCTTGATCTACTCAAGCTTTCTTTTACCGTAATATGGCAGGTCTTCAATAATGCCGCTATAATGGAGGATTCTGCTACGCCATATTTTACCCGTTTTTCGTGCCCCGAGCTGAAGTGTAGTAGTGCTTTGTCACACCTCGGATTATATTTCCGACAAACATGGTCATCCTGGAAGTGAACACATAGGTCAAGAAACTGTAGCATGTTGCCCTCGGGAAAATCAAAGGTCTAAGTGAGGCCGAATGATCTTTCCTCAAAATCCTGTTGTATGTCGACAAGGAGGCGGTTGAAAATGTTTTTATGCGCACATTAATATAATCGTCAACGTTATAAACCGTTTCAACACCATTCCACTCTTGTCCTGTTTGATACTTTCGTCAATCCTGGACAAAGGTTCTCAGCCCCGGAGCGACACACGAACAGGTGCAGACAACGGGCTTTTGCCGAATGCGCGCTTCCTGCCTATTTACATACGTCGTGGCGCGGTAGAAAGTGAGCACTTCCAAAATGCGGCGACGGAGATACCGCATCTTGTCTTAAAAAGCTGCCTCGCCATTCTCACTCATGTGTGTTCTAATGATGTGTATGAACTCTGGATGGGGCCGCGAATAAACCAAAACTTCAACAAGAATACTGAAGGCTCTGCAACAGTCGTGCATCCGCAAGTGGAGAAAAGCGGCCAAATAGAGAATTTGGCAGATTATGAAAACATATGTCAGCCTCACGGCATCCATGCTTCGCAGTTCCTATCTCTTATTGGAGACACTCTGGAAGATATGAGCCACCTGGGCTACAATTTTGGGAGCTGGTCCAATGTTCCGGCCGCGGTGGCTCAGTGGTTGGGGTGCTGGGCTACTGATCCGGAGTTTCCGAGTTCAAACCCGACCACGGCGACTACGTTTCGATGGAGGCACTAAGGCGCCCGTGTGCATGCTGTGTGATGTCAGTGCACGTTAGAGATCTCCAGGTGATCGAAATTATTCTGGAGGCCTGTGTATCGCGTGTCCAAAAGAAACGGACCCTCACTGCAACTTGAAGCTACGCCGACGAAAAGACCCGCGCGGTTTTTTTTCAGCCTTTTAAAAGCCAGCCAACGAAGGATGGGAAAGGGAACGAGGAAAGGGAAAGAGAACTGTGGGAAAGAGAACAAGGAACGACTAAGCATGACGTTTACCGTTGTGCTGATAAGTTGCAATCTGATACATCTTCTCTGGCGGAAAAATAAAAGTAGGAAACTTGGCAAAAATTGCTCTCATAGAAGAGACGTCGAGGTTCCGCACGTGGCCTGCTTGATCTTCGTAGGCCTGACGAGTTTACTTCTTGTGATGTTCCCTGCGTTACATTTGTTGGGTCTACCATGCTCCGTCTGGGCCGATGCGATTGTTCTCGAGGGCTATCAATGTCGTGGCTGGTTCCAGGTGTTGTGGCTGTAGGTCCTCCTTGTTTTGCTGGTCTCTGTGCGCATGTTTTCCAGGTCTTTAGATGCCTTTGCTCTCGCCTCCTTGCGACTTTTCTCCAAGACTGTCGAAATTCTGGCTTTTCTGCGCACTCACAGCGCTTCGGGGAGTGTGCAAAAGGTTTTGCCTGTTTCGTCGCAGGATCCGCTGGTCTTCAGCCTTCACGATGTACGACCTCGGGGCTGCTTTCTCTATTACTGTTGCTGAGCGTGACCATTTGCTGCTTTGAACGCGAACCAAACTCCCCTCTTTGAGCGGAGGAAGTACCTTGCCCATCGAAGCCTGGCGATGCTTTACTGGCGATGCTGTACTCGGGCAGTGTAGTGCGGAGGTGCCGGCCTTGCAGCAGTTCGCCTGGAGAGCGACCATCTTCTATGAGAGAAGAACGATAGGCAAAAAGACCCAGCCAAAAGTCAACGCGAGGCTCATCACTCTTCCCGGAGATACGCTTAACTATCTGCACACCCGTTTCTGCCAACCCATTTGATCAAGGAAATTCTGGACTCGATGTGATGTGCTGAAAGTCATACTTTTGCGCAAACACACGAAACTCTTGCCATGCAAACTGTGGCCCATTATCAGTACTGTCGGGTACAAGTCTCTGGACCACGTGTTCCTGAAGCAAAGCTCGCTCTGCTATTAACCGGCGGCTGGAGACCACACTTCTGGAGGTGAAATTCAAGTTTCTCCTTTCATTTCCACAAGTGCAGTCTCCTGGCGCCGGCTAATAGCAGAGCTCTCGGCTTCGATTTAGGAAAGCGTGGTGCAGAGATTTTTGTCCCTGTGACTGTACATGCTTCAACCGGGATGCCGTACCGCGAGAAGATAGCAGATATCTTGTCTATGACTTCTTTTGCGGTTGCGCCTCTTAGTTTCTCCAGATCAAAGAAGTTGGAGTGAGCATTATACACCATGAAATGGGAGACTGCCTCAAACTGGAAAAGATCAATTCCTACACAATGGCATAGCTTATCCTAGGGTGGGCTGCATGAGAAGCGGATCCCTCTGCTGGTTGCATGTATCTTTTTGGCAAGTACTACACCCCAGAACAAACGAATCAATGGCACTGCTGAGTCCAGGCCAGAACATCAATCTTGGCGCTCTGGCCTTGCACTTGTTTAGCCTGAGGTGTCCTTCGCGAATGCGTTGCAGAATTTTTGCTATTTAGGATTTAGCTATGACCACTTTACAGCCCTTAAGCAGTATTCTTTGCACCACGGACAGCTCCCTGGCAAAGGGCTTCAGTTCACCGTCGACAGCAGCACAGTTCGAAATTCGCGTTCTCACCTCACTTAGCTATGGGTCATTGCTGGTTTCTTTTTTCCAGGCGCCCTATCACTGGCGTGCTTACGATGCTGGTGACGACCGGTACTGCATGGATGTTGACGTCCGTTTCCGATGACGCACTAGGCGAGCAGGATGGCACTGGAACACGCGACATGTCCGTCTAAACAGGTCCTTGCAAGGCCCGAACTATAAAGTTTAATTATATTGTAGAAGCCTAATGAAAAAATGCTGCAATCGTGGTGGCATGTCTCCAATGCTCTTTTGGGAAATGGCAAGCAGGGGTCTATGGTCAGGATGTGTTGCTGGGCTTGTTGGTTTGACAGTCTGAACATTGTAGCGCTGGCAGACGACAGACGAAGGGAAGACGAGACACACAGTGCACTGTGTGTCTCGTCTTCCCTTCGTCTGTCGTCTGCCAGCGCTACAATGTTCAGTCTATGATCAGTTTCGATCAGTACCTTTCAGCCATAAACAAAATGATGGAGCTTCTCGCATGCGAACCCTATCCAAAGAGTTTCCTTTTCTTTGTGCGAATAACGTTCTACGCAATCTGTTAAGGTCCTTGATTCGTTCGTCACTGGGCGCAAGTCACTGCCATATTGTTGCAGTAGTGCTGCGCCTAGACCGGTCCCCGAAGCGCCCGCTGAAATCTTCGTTGTCTTCGTTTCATCAAACAGCGCGAGTAAGGAGGGCTTGCTAAAACGTCGCAAGAAGGAAAGAACAGACCTATAATAGCTAAACTAACTTTTTTTAAAGACAAGCAACGCATCTTGTCATCTGCACACAAATTAAAAGGCTTAAAATATTCAATCGGTGAAGATTTCTCCCCAGCTACGCGACAAGCTACAAAGAAGGTGCTTGACTTCGCCAAACCTCAAAAAGTTCCTTTTAAACTGTCAGTAGATCGGCTGTTTATAAGTAATCAGACTTACACGTACGACAAAAACACTGATACCGTTGTCATGTCGCAAAGATAGCTAGACATAAGCACTTGCTCACGGGCTCTTCCACAGTCAGAGTTGCCTATCAATGGGTCTTTGTTGACACTATCTTACGCAAACATACGAAGCATCATGCCCAAGCGCGAATTAGTTTGCTCTCTGCTTGACGATAACGAATCTAATATTCTTGTTCTTACCGAAACATGGCTAAATCCTGACATTACTGACGACGAAATTCTTTCTGATAACCATTCTTATAATATTTACCGCAAAGATCGAACTAGCAAGAGAGGCGGGGGCGTTCTTCTTGGTGTTAAAAAGTCATTTTCTTCACTTATTATCGACTCGAACTCATCTCTTGAGATTGTGTGGGTTGAAGTAATAATAAATACGACCAAACTACTGGTAGGTGCTTGCTACCGTCCACCTGACTACAGCCCTTCTTTCATTACAGAACTACGCAACAGCATAACCACGGCCCTCCAGCTCTGTCCTGCGCATTCTGTTTACTTATTCGGTGATTTTAACTTTCCGCTCATAAATTGGCGTAATCTATCATCTTGTCGTACGTATGTGGATTTTCTTAACTTAACTTTAGATCTTAACCTGTTCCAGGTCGTTAACAAACCAACCCGCGGTACTAACATTCTAGACCTTATACTCACCAACACCCCCGAAAAAATTGAATCTCTAGGCCATCTAAACGGCTTTAGCGATCACGACCTTCTTCAGGTAACAGTGTTCCACTACCCTTTTCAGGGATCTCAAGAAAATAATACGTGATTATAATAAAGCAAACTACTATAAAATAAACGATGAACTTGAAGTATTTTTCAACCGCACGCTACTTCCTTCTTTTTATAATCACTCGGTGGAAGATAACTGGGAATGTTTCAAGAATAAAATGTCTACTCTAATAAACAAATATATCCCGTTGATCTCGATAACAAATGACAAAACAAATCCTTGGTTTACTAATGCCTACGTAAGCTCAGGAATAAAAAGAAACGTCGGTACAATACCGCTAAACACGTCAATAATGCTCCTTCGTGGGAAAGGTAGAGCCTTTGCTTAAAAACGTACTGTTCTGCCTTAGCTGCAGCTAAAAATAATTATTTCTCCACAGATTTACCTTCTCTCTTAAATTCGAATCCAAAAAAGTTTTGGCAAGATATATCACCTGACCGTGACTCTAACCAGATAGCCTTGCACAGCGATACAAAACTCCCCTCCCTGACAATGTGTGCCCCTCTGCGTTTAATACGTTTTTTTCATCGATTTTCAGCCGCGAGGATCATACCAATGTACCTGATGTTGCTGATTTTGACTGGCAATTCATGATAATAATAATAACAATAATAATTGGTTTTTTGGGGGGAAAGGAAATGGCGCAGTATCTGTCTCATATATCGTTGGACACCTGAACCGCGCCGTAAGGGAAGGGATAAAGGAGGGAGTGAAAGAAGAAAGGAAGAAGTGCCGTAGTGGAGGGCTCCGGAGTAATTTCGACCACCTGGGGATCTTTAACGTGCACTGACATCGCACAGCACACGGGCGCCTTAGCGTTTCTCCTCCATAAAAACGCAGCCGCGGCGGTCGGGTTCGAACCCGGGAACTCCGGATCAGTAGTCGAGCGCTCTAACCACTGAGCCACCGCGGCGGGGCGGCAATTCATGGAAAGTATTGAAATCTCGGTGGAGGGAATTGCATGTCTTATTAATAATTTGAAGTTTTCTACTTCATCTGGTATTGACAATATTAGTTCCTTGATATTAAAAAATACCATTTCTATATCCAGTAACATTCTGTACCATATATTCAAGCAGTCTTTGTCATCGGGACAGCTGCCCAATGACGGGAAAATGGCCAAAATCATACCCATATTTAAAACTGGGAATAAACACTCCCCGGAAATTTACCGTCCAATTTCATTGACCTGCATTTGCTGCAAGATGCTCGAACATATAATTGCTACTCATATTTATAACCACCTAGAGTCCAATAATTTCTTTTTTCGCCATCAACATGGTTTCAAGAAAGGATTATCATGTGAGACACAGTTACTCGAATTCACGACTGATCTGCACCTTAACATGAACAATAACCAGCAGACCCATTGCATTTTCCTTGACTTTTCCAAAGCATTTGATCGTGTAGCTCATTGTCGCATTATTGCTAAATTAACTGCATTTCAAATCGACTCCTTCACTCTAACATGGCTTCGTAATTTTCTTTCGAATCGTCAACAGTTCACAGTGGTTAATAATATTGCTTCGTCTCCTACTTACGTTACTTCTGGTGTGCCTCAGGGCAGTGTTTTGGGCCCTTTACTCTTCCTAATTTACATAAATGATTTGCCACCTAATGTTTCTTCGCGCTTACGTATTTTCGCTGATGACTGCATTATTTACAGATCAATTAACAGTACTGACGACCACCTGGCCCTTCAAAATGACCTTAGCCTAATTCATAGTTGGTGTAACACCTGGTTAATGGCTTTAAATGTGTCAAAATGTCAGGTAATTTCTTTTAGTCGTAAGCGTGACAACTCACATTTTTTATACAACGTCAGTAATAACGAATTGTTACATACAGTATCGTATAAATATTTGGGTGTTCACCTAACCGATAACCCCTCCTGGACAGACCATATTACAGCTGTTTGCGCAAAAGCTTCAAGGACATTAGGTTACCTACGTCGTAATATGAGTAATTCATCTTCCCACATCCGCAAATTGGTCTATCAGACATTTGTTCGTCCTCAGCTCGAGTATGCATCATCCATTTAGTCCCCACATCCTACATACTTAATTGACATGCTTGAATCAGTCCAGAACCGAGCTGCCCGTTTCATTTCACGTAATTATAGCCATCACTCCAGCGTAACGCAAATGAAACTCGATCATTCCATACAGCCTTTAGTTCTTCGCCGTAATATCGCTCTGTTATCCTTGTTTCACAAATATGTTTATAATGCCACACAATCCACACTACATATCCAGTGCGCCTTGAACACGTCTCTTCGTTTAAATAACCACTTAGGTTTTGCGCGCATGTACGGTACGACACATGCTTTTAACTTTTCCGCACTACCTACCACCATTCGCTTGTGGAATAATCTGCCTGATCACATTGCTTCCGAGTCAGATCAAGAAAAATTTCGTCATCTCCTACACGAGCATTGTTCATAATAGCACTTACAAATAACTTTATCTTGTTTCTTACACTTGGAAATCTGCTTCGAAGTTCTTGTGATATTTGTGATGCATTATTGCTATCTCGCTCCTGTGAATTGCTATTTTATGTTGCGTCGTGTGTTCACTTGTGTGACCTATATATATAATTGCTTTTTTGCGTCTTTTTCCCTGAATATCACTTCAAGAATTGTACTCCCTGATATGTTCATTCTTTTGTGTATTTTACTTTCTAGTATTAGTGCCTTACGTTAAGTTTTACTCATGTTATTTCCTTAAGTGTACCTTTGTGGCCTTTCATTACTACAGTTCCTGTTTCATGTTTTTATCTTGTTAGTAAGGTTGATGAGCCCTGTATTGACGTGTATCTTTTGTATACCAGTTTAGAAGGCTGCTTACTTTGAAACCCCCCTTACACAATGCCCCCATGGGGCCTGTAAAGTATTTTAAATAAATAAATAAATAAAAATTACGCGTAAAAGAGAAACGCATCTGCGCGCATAAAGACCCCCAGGTCGTCCAAATATTCCGGAGCCCTCCACTTCGATGTCTCTTCCTTCGTTCTCTCAGTCTCTCCTTTATCTCTTCTCTTCCGGCGCGGTGCAGGTTTCAGCCGGCATGTGAGACCGATACTGAGCCATTTCCTTTCCCCAACAGCCAATTCAATTAAACTCTGCGCGTTCCAAATAGATAAACAGCCGTTTTCAATACCCCCCCCCCCCCCCCCCACCCCACCGCAGTGACTGTCTGGTTAGCGCGTTCCGCTACTGAGCCGGAGTACACAAGTTCGAACCCGACCGAGGCGGCTGCGTTCCTATGGAGGCGAAACGCTAAGGCGCCTATGTGCTGTGCGATGTCAGTGGATGTTAAAGATCCCCGGGTGGTCGAAATTATTCCGGAAGATCTTTGTACCAAAGGTAGTGGAAAAGTGGATCTGGGTACGACACACGTGTTACAATGAGGCGGGAAGCTGTGGTGAAAACATGAGGGAAGGTAAGGTGAAATAAAGCAGCCCGTTTTTAACCCAGGCAGCACAGAATATTGCTCCATTATCGGCAAGTCAGCGGCTCAGCGTGGCACTACATAGGACAAGACATTGCCGCGGCATGCCAACATAGTCAAGTCAAGTCAACTTTATTCCAGACATGTAAAGAAAATCACAGGGCTGAGGAGTAGGGAAAAAAAAGCCGCAATATTGCGGCTTTTTAAGGTTAAGCCAGTTCACCGATTTCTCGACATAGGCTCAAGATTTCGCACATTCGCCCAACAACGGCGAGGTCATATAAAAAGGGATACTACATTGGCCTTCGTTGTCCTTTGTTCATCTAACGTAGGCCTCACTGACATTATTTGGCTACATTGGCCCACGCTGAACTCTGTTCATCCAACGCATTCCTCGCCCTTTTTAAAAACTGGCCCCATTAGCCCACATTGACCTCCATTCTTCCAACGTAGGCCTCGCCGAGTTTTAAAACTGGGAACATAGGCCCACGTGGACCTCAGTTCTTCCATCGTAGGCCCGCCAATGGCTCAGCCTTCAGTCTGCCTGCATGTCCCTGGCATAATTAAGAAGTCTGCGATGCCGGTTAGCGGACTGAAGCAACTCGCACTTGCCTACATCTGGTCAGAATACCACAAATGTGTGAACGTCTGCACGGATGGATCTGCGTCTCAAAAAGCATCAACAGCAGCTTTCGCAATCCCTGCACAACAGACGACCCGCAGATTCATTTTGGGACACAAGTCTACTTCAACCGCTGCAGAGCTTGAGGGCCTTCGGGAATCGATTCGCCACATCTGCGGAGAACCGCCTCAGGAGTGGTACATTTTCACCGACTGTAAACCTGCGCTACACATTTTAGGATGCTTCCTACGCCACACAGCCTACCAAGCTCTGGCTCTTGATATCATTAGTCTCGTATCATTTGCTCAGGGAAACGGCCACCGTATAGTGTTTCAGTGGACCCCGGACGCTGCGGACTCGATGGAAATGAGACCGCCGACGTTGAAGCAAGGAGCGCCTTCACCGTTCTCTATAGTGGACACAACTTGTCTCCTTTCGGAATTGATGAGGAGGGCGACGGCTAGGTACTGGGCCCTGCCAGACACCCGCCACATCCGCCTTAAATGGCTTGATCCGACGATGACCTTTTCAGTTGCTCGCGGAATACCTCGCCCTATTGCATGCGTTATCCGTAGACTACGTTTAAACGTGGCATTCACGCGCAAATACTTGCACTTAATAGGACAAGCGGACTCCCCGGAATGTACCACATGTGGCGTGCTAGAGACTATAGAACATGTTTTAGTGGCGTGTCCAGCGTATGCACGTGAAAGACTCATACTAGCATCTGCTCTGAAGCCTATGGACACATCGCTCCTCTCTGAGGATTTGATCCTCGGCTCTTGGCCAGATAGTTTTAGAACTGTAAAGGCAACGCGAGCGCTCTCACGCTTGTTGAGCGACACGGACCTTGTCTCGCGTTTGTGATGTCAGAAAGTGTGTTTTTTTCTTTTTTTAAACTAGTTCTTCATCTGCCTCCTCCCATCATCATCGTCCCCCATCGTGACCTTCTTTTATCTCCTCTTCCCGTCCCCCAGAGCAGAGTAGCAGGCCAGATATTTATTTTTCAGGCCAACCTCTCTGCTTTTCCTATCAATAAACCCTCTCTCTCTGTCGCCAATTTTAAAAGCTGCTACAATGGACCACCGGATTAACTTTTTTGCCCTGAAACAAATTTGGGCTTGCTGTTCTAAGAATCGAGCTACGATGCACCAATTTAATTGTCTCGTAATCTATTGGTTGTGACATATCGAGAGAGATTAAAGGAGATGTGGCCGTCGCTGTAGCTCAGTGGTTATGGCGCTCGGCGGCTGTTCTGAAAGGCGCGGGTTCGGTCCCGGTCACAGTAGTTGCATTGCGATTGGGGCGAAATGCTATAGAGGTCTGTACGTGTACTGTGCCATGTCAGCGCACGTTAAAAAACCTCGCATATCACTTATCACAGATCACGCGATAAGTGAAGAATGCTCTAAAGCACTTTCAAGGCTGCTGAGAGCGGCACCTCCACTTCAAGACGTTGAGCGCGCACGCATGGTTCATTCAGAACGCTCTTGAGCAAGTGCTACAATAGGCTAGCCTGAGTGCGCAATCACGTTTTTTTTTTCTTTTTCATATTTCGCGAGTTTTGTTTAAATGCTGGAAAAAACCACCACGCCGAAGATATTTTGCTACAAAAAAATAAGATCGTTTCTTTCGTGACACCCTCTACAACTTAGGGAACCGCACGTGTCCCTTAAGTGAATAGTAAATGTTTTAATAATTAATCTCAGTTAATTAATTAAGTGGAATTTAAAAAGTTCTGCGAGGAGTGCCACACTACGGGAAAAAAATTACGTCGTTGGTTTCACTTAACTACGCCACTGGACACATTTTTTAATCCTCTGTTATTGTAATCTGAAACACCTATTTCGATAGAATAAACGGTGTGATTAAACCGGGAAGGAGGTTTTAT
Source organism: Amblyomma americanum (assembly GCF_052857255.1). NCBI lineage: Eukaryota > Metazoa > Arthropoda > Arachnida > Ixodida > Ixodidae > Amblyomma > Amblyomma americanum. Next base: position 7,517,543 of record NC_135499.1, read on the forward strand.
CGCAAATGAACAACAGCGCACCGTGATCACTTGCTGTAGATAAACTGCTTGAAGAGACAGTTGATGAGAAATAAAAGAGCTATAGCTTAGATTTAAAATAGCTAAAAACAGAAAACGCATCTACTTTCTCAAGCCGTGAAGCTAACGTGGCTAGCTTTTCTAATGTTGAAAATTGTTTTTGCCATTCTACTGTGCCTTCCAGTATTTGCAATTATGGCTCTTGCATACATTTAGGCTTACAAACATGGCCTTTATTTAATAAAAGCATTGGAAGTTGTTATCGGTCGCAATTGCATTCGTTTATCCTTGCTTTTTCTTTGCTACCTGAAACACGTGCTGGCAGGCCGCATGACCATTGCTGAGGCCGACCTGTCTACCTTGCTGTGCATAAAATTTACAGGATTCTTCGCACTCCCAGCGAATTATTGCATTGATAAACAGTGTTGCTTGGACATGTGTTATCGTACTTGGTTTGCCTCATGTGTCATATACGAAACACTGGAAGAATAAATTTTGTGCAGGTATTTTAGGTTATTGTTGCACATTTTTTTATTTTCATAGCAACACTTGTATCCCATCTTGAATCAAAGAGGCGACAGCACACGAGCGAAAATATTGCGCTGGTACTTAGAGCCTTTTCAGGTGAAATGGATGACCAAGATCCAAGTTCTTTGCATCAAAAGTTTCCGGCGCCGAACTCGAGGCTGGTTCTTCATTCTTGCTTTTCCTTTTGCACTGAGGCAGCAGTCCGACACCTTCGCGTCATCCTTCCCTTTCCTCTTACCATCTTGACAACTACGTGTGACGCATCCCCCAAGCATTCCGGAAACCTGTCGCTCGTTTCACCCCCTCTCATACAGTTTCATACAGCCGCCTTTTCTCCTGACCGAGCCGTTTTCTACGATGAGCGCTGGTCCCTATCGCGCCAAGCGCTATTTTTTCTTTGTGATTTTGCGTACTCACAACCTGTTTTCCCCTCACGCGCAGGTAAATGCGACACCGCACATTCACCCTTTCTGGATTTCTCTCTCGCCACTTTCAGGTGCTGTTTCTTTTGCTACAACAAAATTCTCAAAAAAAAAATGAGCCTATCCCCTCCTTGTCACTCCGGCACTCGCAATGGCGTAGTGCGATCCACTGCAATGCCGCAGCTTCGACTAGACATGCTTGGCCTGCGGATGGCACGGCGATGAATAAGCGCACAACCAGTGCGCCGAGAAATAATCTACAGTACACTCTAGGTGACGCCGCTCGTACTGTGCGCAAGCGAAAATCCACACCTGACGCGTTATGAGAACTCTGACGCGATTAAGTAGCCTGGCTTGCAAGATCTTATTTATAAGTACCATCTTCCTTTCATCTTTAAATGTATTTGAAGATGTGGGCGCGACATCGCATCGGCCATGCTCTTACCACTGTGTTTCGCCCCGTTCCTGTCCCACGCCTTTTTTTCTTGGTCGTCCATGGATATATCATCGCTGGATAAGGCACCCAAGCATGCGCCTGTCAAGTTCAACCTCAGCTCGACTGCTGCTGAAGATGCCTCGATGACAAGCTGCTGCGTACCACCTGCGCATCTACCTACCAGTCTGGCTTCGACCACTCTGTTGATCTGGCAATAAGGACGCACTAGTAGCACTATCTCCGAATGGTGGATATTTATTCGCCTGCTTCAAGTCGGCCAGCTGGTGCGCGACATCGCATCGGCCATGCGCTTACCACGGTTTTTCGCCCAGGTTAGTTACCGGTTTCCTGCTGCATGCTATTGCAGTTCCAATCGATGTATTATTGCGGTGTCGTGTACCGACGACTTGCATTGTGTTATGAAAAAGTGCGTTGCTAATTTGAAGTATGGTCATGGTCTGTTATATAAAATTTTACTGTTATTATGCAGTGGTCTTGAGAGCAACCCCTGTCCCGGTCTTGATACCGATGTGATGAATTCGGATAATGAAGCCATTGATGGCATTTACGGTATAATAAAACGACTAGAATTTCGCCAATCCCAGTTCCTTCAGGAACTGCATATGCTTAAAGAGCAGCCGGACACAAGTACGTCTTTAAAAAGGTTACTCGGCAGCATCGCTTCATTAGAGAACGACATGCATTCCTCACGGCTGGCCGCATGGCATGGTGATTCAAACGAATCATCGTGTGTTGACACCTTGACCAGGGACGTATAACATCTTATGGCCTGTTTTCAGATGTTCCAATAGGTCTCGCAGGCATAATTTGCTTATTCTATGTCTAAATGACTCCGCAACAGAGATTTGGCTTGAATCTGAAAAAAAAATGCCTTCGAATTGTTCTCGTCCCATTTTAACCAAAATGTTCCACCTGAATCCATCGAAAGAGCAAATCAAATAGGTCGCTTTGTTGAAGGCAAGCACCTACCAATTGTCGCTAAATTTTGTAGTTATAAAGTCAAAGACATTATCTTATTGTGCGGCTCTAAGCAAAAAGACACTAAGTTTGCCCTACGCGAAGACTTCACGTCCGCAGTCAGAAAGGCCCGCTCCAGGCTTTCACAATGCGCACGTGACCAGGCTTTTCCTTCCAAGTTGCGATTTGATAAGCTCCTCTGTAACAAAACGTGTTTTGTGTATTATTGTGAACATTACCGAGTCGTCGAGCTTCGAGAATAACAAAAAAGGAGGCAACTGCCCCCTCCGCTGCTCGTACCCACCTTTCATCCTATGCCCTTGGCGTCATCAAATTTTGAATTGATAACTCTCGCCGTGGATTGCAGGAGCATCAAAAATAAAACTGGTGAATTTACTACAGTTGTTTCATCTGTAAAACCTCATGTTACATGTGGCACTGAATCGTGGCTGTATAATTCCGTTCTCAGCTGTGAAGTATTTTCCATCGGTTAGGACGCGTACCTGAGCGATCAACACCTGCATGATGAAGGGGCCAGTTTACTTGTTGCCAGTGTTTTCGCTCTTCATTAATAACAGCGCTTCTCATTGGTTGCGCTGTTCTCGAGCAGCACGTCTCTATTTGGCAGCCCCTTGGTTTTTCTCCCAAAAGTTGAAGCCAACTGCGACTAAATACAGCACCTTCGGTTGAGAACAGCTCGTTGTGTACCTCGCCATCAAACACTTTCGCCACTCCCTCGAGGGACGGGACTTTCACCTCATCACGGACCATAAGCCCTTGACGTTTGCCCTCCAAAGGAACCACATCACCTACACTCCACGCGAAATCCGCCAACTGTGTTTTATCTCCAAGCTTACAGTGGATCTTCGTCACATCCATAGCCCGGAGAATGCTGCTGCTGATGCGCTTTCCCGTGTTAGTTCCATGGCGTCAGAATCATCAGTGAACATGGAGGAGCTACCCAGGTAGCACATTACAGCGGGCCAATATTACAAAACCGTTGGCAAAGCATCGCCCTAAGTAGGCTCAGAGTTCCCAATGAGCATTTTATATTGGCGGAACCAATTACTAACACATCCAATGATGCCCTGGTTCTCCATCGCATTTCCAGTTCTGACTATGCCGTCATCAAATCGTGGCTATCATGGGTCACGTTAGTCAGAATTCTCCCAATCTTAACCATTCCTGGCCGTACCATCTTGGAATCATGGCTATCACGGGCCACGTTAGCCAGAGTGTCCACACTGTTTGCCAGAATTGGCTATGCCATTCAAGAAAACGGTCTCTATTGGCCTAGCTTTGCCATCACTCATCCAGTGTTAAAAGTAAACTGGCAAACGCCGGTTAACCTTATCTCCTGCTAAAACGACATGGCCAGGTTCAATGCTGCCACACGAGAGAGAGACAGTTTATAATTTTTCGAACTCATTAAAACTGACTTTAGCTCTTTATAAGTGGTCTGAGACCTGTATAGGCCAGTTTCATTTCAGTTTAACTGTGATTGGCATGTATACGGGGCCAAAGTAGATGTTTTAAGGTGATCCTTGGACGTGGTAAAAAACAGCGCAGCGACGACGGACACGCACGAAGAAAGAAGGCGAGCAAGTGCTGACTAACATCAGAAGTTTATTGGAACAAACACATGTATTAATACACTCCAAAAAAACAACCAGGATACATGCATCTCCGAAAACACTTCTAATCATGGGAATCGAGATACTTAATCTCACAATCGTGAAGAAGCACCGAAGCTGTGCCTACACATGTTTCACCATTCACGTGGATGTGTAATGGCTCACACAGTTACCTTGTTTATTTTTGCTGATGCCTGCAAATAACTTTTGTTTCATTGAAAAGAGGAGTGAACATTTTCTTATCGGGGGAATCTGGGATATTATTCAGGGGGCAATCTCTGAAATGTGACGCAAGATTTGACGGTGATCCTTGAGACCAAAACACGTTTCTGGTGCATATTCAGTAGTAAAGCTGTGATATTCTCTACAGCTACTACTACTGAAATTCAATCATAATACATGCTACGCGGACTTTTAAGTCGCATTTGAGTCGTATGGTAAGCGACACTTCGAATGGCATTCGGACCAAAGGGGGTCCTAAGCTGCTTCAGAACAATTTCCAAACGCATTCGGAAGCATTCCAAACGCATTCGCTCGCTGCATAACGATGGTGCTGCTGCCGCTGACTTTTCTTCTGTCTGTTTGCTGATTTTGAGTTGGGCAACGACGTGACGGCGACTTCGGTGGTGATCAGTGGCATGTGAATATTCCGCCACAGAGGAACCGGTCTGTCGCATAAGGCCGACGACGACACCATCCAGGCGGACATCTACAGATCTATAGAATTCTATCATTATGTACTGGGCAACTAGAAGCGGCTGCAACTAACCACTAAATTTTCTTTTAAAAGGTCTCGTAAATTTAGTAATTAACGAATGCGCGCTGGCATGACCCACTTGTAATGGTTCGTGTAATTATATATGGCTTAGCCAGGCAACTAATGAAAAAATGTACTTTTTTTAGAAGTGCACAGACAGAGCTCACGCTGTTGCCTTTGTCCGATTTCTGGGCATAATAACCCGCCTATTTGTACGGAATTTTTTTATTTGAAAGCGTTTTTGCACGCTCTGTTTGCGCCAGTATCCACAAGCCAGGCCAAGGGGGCTTCCTTCTAAACAGATCAATTGACTTTCATTTCGTTAATTCTTTCAATTTAAAAAGCGCTTTGTTGCTTTACTCTAGAGAATTCACTGCCACACTGCGCAGTGGGTGTCTGCTTAATGGAGATCTTAATACAAACGTAATAACTTAGTGAAAATGCATTCCCTAAGCCCACTTTGGGCGAAATACAAGCAACGTCTAGAAACGAAGCAGTGAACTCATAAATTAGATTTATAATTAGCGCACGCACGAAATATTAGGCCATCGCTACATAAACACACGCGATCAGGCGGTAAGAGATTCCTACGCTTCCGTGCGTCGTTCTCTGTGATCGCGCCTTCCCCTTTGTTTCGTAATGTTGTTTGTTTTATGCATTCCGTGTTCTGTTGAGTATTTGCATTGTGGTCTGCAGCTCATGCTGACGTCTTTACTAATTTGCTCACAAATTAATTTTTTTCGCTTTCGAACATTTTCTTTATTCATGAAAAGCATCGGAAAGAGTTACGAGTCGCAATTCAATACGGTATTGTTTGTTTTTCCATTTTTGCGTGATATTTCCACAGCAACCAAAAAGGTGGAGGATTCTTCGACGACCAGCAAATAAATACACTGACAGATGGTGTTAGAGGCATGTTAACCTCGCTTATTTGCCACATGTCCCGGATATAATACTTTGAAGAGTGCGAATTTTCTTGCATATTTTTTATTGTTTTATCTGTGTGTTATTTCATGATATCATTTTAAATCGTCCTGAACTAACACACGGCCCCACAAAATGCGCGAGTGTCTGAAGTCGTTTTGGCGAGATCCATCTCGAAGCTCCACGTTTTTCGCTTGAGTTTTCCGTCACCGGACAGATGTTTCTTCTGTGGCTTTGCAACAATATTTTGACGCTTCCGCGTGTGCCACACCTTTTCCTTCTGAACTACCTATGACTCATTCTCCGACAATTCCAAACCTCTTTCACATGTTTCGGATCCCCTCTCTCTTTTGAAGTCTCCTATCTCCCCAACTCTTCTCCCAGACGTGCCCTTTTCAAGGCAGCGCGCTAAGCCCCTACCACACGAAGCGCTTTTTTTTTTGTAGCGTGAGCTACACTGGCCGAGGTTGAACAGTCTCGCGTGGCTCCTGGACAGCCGTGCTGCGCATGCGCGAGGAGCAGTGACGTCACATGGCGAACAGCTTGCGCGCCGGAGCCGCCGCCGCGCGCGCCTCGCCAGTCTGCACATTCCAGAGGACTGACGTCATTGCTGCGGCAGACGCACTGCCGCCGGCGCATGCCCAGCTCTGCGCCTCAATTGCGCAGTAGCCTAGTCTGACGCTGCGCCGGAACGGAGTGGAAAAACAGCGGCCTCTGGTCTTCAGTCCTCCAGATGTCGGTTTTCTTGCGACCCAGCGGTTCCGGGCGTGCATCAGACGGGGGACCAAACTCGTGGCATCAAGGACCAGAATCTGCAGCGTTCTGGTACTGACGATGGACGAGAGGTGGACGACGGATGGCCGCGGCGTAGCTCAGAGATGGTTCGTCGGCTGCAGCTACAAAGGGTACGTCTTCGGGCGCCAGCGCGTGTCGCAGTTCGTCCCGAGCAGCCGTCGCGACGGGACAGATGCAGACTGGTCAGGAGCTGGGAACCGCCTTTTCAGCTCCTCTCGGACGACGTCGCGGATAATTTCGCGAACATCGGCGAGGCTAACACCACTCAGGCCAGACGAAGCAGGACTTGAGACGACAGGAAGGGCGCTCAGTCGCTCAAAGTGATTGGTTCTTGTCGCCAATGCGTGCTCGATGTTGATCGCTTCAGCGACGAAATCGGCCACTGTGGTAGGATGATTGCAGATGAGGCCTCCAAAGATGTCATTCCGGACACCCCTCATCAAGGCCCGCACCTTCTCTTCTTCAGTAGCCCGAGGGTCAGCGCGGGCACTCAGACGCAGTACGTCTTCGACGAAACTTCTCACGCTCTCGGTGGAGCCTGGATACCAGTGTGGAGCAGATCTTCAGCTTGCGGTCGCCAGTGCTGGTTTGCGAATGTGCGTACCAGTTCGCTCTTGCACGTCTTCCATGATGTTAGCAAAGCCTCGTGGTTCTGGAAACAGTATTTCGTTGTGGAATCTAAGGAGAAGTACAGGTTGTGAAGACATTAGTCGGGTGTCCACCCATTATGTCGAGCGACCTGTTCATAGTGCTGGACCCAGTCTTCCACATCATCAAGGCCATCGCCACGGAGCGGGGCGATAGATCTTGGGGTGACAGGCACGTAGACGATCCTCGGCGCTACGCGGGGTCAGTTTGTTGTGACAGATACGGCATGGTGACGCTTGTCTTAGATGTCCTCGATGCCTTCGGCAAGAGTCCGAATCCAATGCGTGACCTTGCTGAAGTCGGCTAGCGCGAGTCTTTGTTTCTCCCTAGGGCTCCAAGAAAACCCGACTTAGTACCGAGCTCAAATTGCGAAAGAAGAACTGGTAATGGCGCAAGAAACGGGGACACAGAAGGCACACAAACGACAGGACTGCGAGGCGGGGTGAGTCACTCAGCACCTCGACCAAATGTCACGGCTTCATTGACGTAGAGGCCGGCGGCGAGCAGAGGTGATAGAAGGAGCACAGGAACAGGCAGGTCCGCCAGCAGCAGCGTCGTCGTCCGCACGCGTTGATGGCCCTTGGACTTTCGCTTCGCTACAATATTGATGTTTGCACTGTTCAAGGAGAAACAGCGTCTTCTTTCAGCTACTTCCTAAATAAAGAGAACTGGAATATTTATATTTTATTTATTTGTTACAGAAACCACAGGGGGTAAGGGCTGTACATGAGGGGTTGACTAGCCACCTGGTGTTAAAAAAAAACATTGTTTCAATGGCTTACTTGAAATGGACCGGGTTTGTAAGAAGGATAGTACTAGTGGGAAGACTGTTCCAGTCACGCGCTGTTTGGATGAAGAAGGAATGAAGATGGGTCATGTTGCGAGCAGGATGTGGGTAAACGGTCTTGTGGTGGCTTGTGCGGGCTGAAGAACGATGAGCAGGCTGGTAAGGACAGTTGTGAGGCAAGTTGTGATACATTTCGTGACACAAGCGTAGCCTTGCAACTATGCGGCGTTGCTTGAAGTTAGGTAGGCATCGATTATTTTCGTGGGAAGTAACGCTAGTGCAGTATAAGTAGTTTGAGTACCTGAATCGATCGGCGCGATTTCGGGAAAGTTCAATACGTTGGTTAGGTAAAGTTGAGCGGGGTCCCAGATGGCTGATGCGTACTCTAACTTTCGCCTAATTGATGTTTTATAAGCTAGTAATTTAACTGCTGATGAAGCTAGACGTAAATTACTACAAAGGTTGCCGAGAGTTTTGTTAACATTGTTAATTATCCGCATTATATGGGCAGACCAGTTAAGTGTACTCGAGATGTCACTACCAAGATACTTAATGCAGTTGCGGTGTAAGACACTAGAACCGTCCAGAAGATTATATGTCGTAGAGTAATTTCGTCGTCTGTGGAAGCAAACAAGCACAGTTTTGTTAGTGTTTAAGACAATCAGCCATCTACGACACCACTCGTCCAGCCTTAATAGTTCACATTGAAGAACATTATAATCTGCTGCACCATTAATAGAACAGCAAATGACAGAATCGTCGGCGAAGAAGCGGATGTTTGATGAAATATGATTAAGCAAGTTATGGATGTAATATAAGAAAAGGAGAAGGCCAAGAACTGTGTCTTGCGGCGCACAAAAGAGTACGTTAGAGAGTGAAGATTTGTTGTTGGCTTCAACAAACTGTCGACGGCTAGCGAGGAAATCCTGTATCCTGTTGAAGACGAGCGGGTCAAGATTTAGTTGTGAAAGCTTTAGTAGTAAGCGCTTGTGAGGGACTTTGTCGAAAGCCTTCTCGAAGTCGATGAAGAGAGTGTCAACAGGTGTGTTAATGTCTACATTAGTACTTATGTCGTGAAGAAATAGCGCAACTTCAGTGTCGCATGAAAATCCTTTTTGAAATCTGTGCTGGTTAGGCTGAAAGAACTTGACAGGTGAAAGGAAATTTGTGATTTGCGAATAAGTAACGTGCTCCATAATTTTGAAACAGACGCTGGATTGAGATATAGACAGGTATTTAGTAGAACCTGGCTTAGGAACCGGAACAATCTTACCCACCATAAAATCATGAGGGGCGATGCCGGATGAATGACTGCTGAAAAATGTGGGACAAATTAACACTGGTGACTTCCTTGGTGCTGTCGAGCACTTTGGCATTAATGCCGTTGACGCCAGCTGATAAAGTAAATTTTAAAGTTTCGATTAGTTTCAAGATTCCTTGGGGTGAAAATGTGTTACATGGCATGATGGGATGGTCATACGGGGAAACGCACGGCAGGTTATCGTCTTGTTCTCTTGTAAAAATAGATGAAAAGGTTAGATTGAGTATTTCCGCTACCTCGTCATTAATGAAACTGATTTGTCTATCTCTATATTATTTATTGCTTTCCAAAATTGTTTTCGGTTAGTTCGAAGTAAGTTAGGCAGGGTGCTTTCATAAAAGGAACGTTTTGATTTAGTAGTCTCTGAGGTATGCAATTTGGACGTGGTGCGGAATTTCTGTACGCCTCTAGACTTAGTAAATTTGGCTCTACGGAATTGGCGATTCTTCTTGTTTTTAAGACGCTTGAGTGCAGAATTAAACCAACGCGAGGAACTATGCTCGCTAATGCTTATGGTTGGAATAAAGGTATCGATTAGTTCCTTCATTTCAGGCTTAAACATTAACCAGTTTTGCTCGATAGATCGCATGCAGAAATCCACAGATAGGAATTCCGAAAGCCTTATTAGTTCTTCGTTGAAATCTCGATAATTACCTTTTTGGCACAAGGTCAGTTTTTGTAGCTTTTGGCTGGGCGGTTAAGTTTGGTGAGGAATGTTCCATGGATAATTTTATGATCGTTAAAATCATCTAGGTGTGACCGCGAAGGAACTCAATCGCGGTGGGCTGTAAGTACAATATCCAGGACGTTAGCAGAATGATGGTTATGCCTAGTCGCTGATTCAACAATCTGGGATAGCGAAAATGTTAGGCATGTGTTAAAAATTGCTTTTAGGATTACTTTTCGAGATGGAGAGGGCAAGGTCACAGCAAGTAATATCAGGAAAGTTAAAATCACCGAACATAACAATAGGGGCATGCGGATATAGAGATACTATGCAAAAGCACCGAAGTTTGGGCCCGTTGGTATTGATCCATCTTGAAAAAACGTAGCAACACGAAAAAACGGGGGCGAAATAGACACACACACGACATGACGAATGCAGCATTCGTCCTGTCGTATGTGTGTCTATTTCGTCCCCGTCTTTTTGTGTTGCTACGTTTTTCAAGATGGATGTATAGATCTTACAGAGTTAAGTGCGTTATGGAACTGGGGCACGAATGAGTTGTCGGAATTAAGTGGGCGATAGCATGCGCCTAGGATGATATGGGCGTGTGCAGCTGTATAGCGTACGAACACGATTTATAAAGAAGTAAGAATGGATACTCGGTGGCAATTCAAATCGGGATGAGTATATAGCGATGAGAACACCACCTCCGCGTATGTTGTTGCGGTCGGTACAAAAAATTTGGATGTCTGGGTGGGAAAGAAAAATCTCTGAATTATCTATAGGTGAATTCAACCCTGTCTCGGTTAACGCGATGACATTATAATCTGAAGAATCGATAAGATTATCAAGGATGTCGCGTTTGAGTAGCAGTCTCCTAATGTTGGTGGAAAGGAAGGAGAGGGATTTCTTTGTACTATCAAGGTTGGCACGTGAAAATAGCTATGTTGAATGAAGAACAAATTGTTTGCTGGCCGTATCATAATCATGTGTGTCCTTTCCTGCTTCTAGTCTGTTGTGGCAAAGAGTGCTGCGAATGCTGTTTTTTTTTTAAATTTCAGTCAGGGTTTTCCGGGTTACGTGAGTGGCTGGAGAAATGTCTTGGGCAACACTAATTTTAGAGTGCTTGTTTGCCCGGCTAGTGGCCAACAGTTTTTCTTTATCCTTGAAAAGGGCAAACTTCACTAGAATTCGTCTTGTTTTGATAAGAGATAAGGACCCAAGCCTATGGGCACGCTCTATGTCCCTCGCTTAAGTGCACAATTTCAAGTGTTCCTTGGAAAAGGCGATTACGTTTTTTCCTCAGAGCCCGCCCAACTTTCGTCGCACTCATCGTCCACCCTGTATAACACCAGGTTGTTTGGCCGCGCCCTATCTTTGGCATCGTCTGCTGGAGCAGTTATATGTTCAATGTGACGAGAGTTTGCCTCTGCGAGCGTCGATAAGTGAAGACTACTCACATCAGGTTCGGCGTTGTAGAAGTAAACTTATTGCTTATGCGCGAGAAGAGAACTTCGAAGCAAAATATAAACTTTAATGCAACAAGATAACTTTTAATGGCAAGACGTATAGTTGAGATAGTGCAACACATTCCATAAGAAAAAATATGCGATAACAAAAAATAAGCGTGAGCCGCCGCGGCTTGGAAAAAGCTTATTAGAACGCCTATCCATCGTCGTTATGAACTGCAGGATCCTAAAGAATAACGCCGATGAATTTGCGAGCCTTATGCGCATTGGGCCTGAACCTTGCTTAGAGCCAGGCATATCGGATTGACACGTTTTCGTCGGAATATTGAGTTTATCGGAAAGACAGAAATCGGCAGGGAGGAGCAGTGTTAATCTTTGTGCATAAAAAATTGCGTAGTGTGCCGTTACTACAAGATGGCGTTTCTTCAGAATGTGTTTGGTGTAGAATATTGCTTTCTAGCGGTAAAAGCCTTGAGGTGAGATCATTTCAAAGGCCAACGTCGTCAAAAAGCATAGAGCCATTTCGTAGCCTTTCACAGTCACTGTCAGCCTTGCCGTGGGAAACCATTCTACTTGGGGGTGATATTAACGTGCATGACATTGTATGGTTTAGTTTGGTTTAAGGGGGTTTAACGTCCCAGAGCGACTCAGACTATGAGAGACGCCGTAGTGATCCGGAAATTTCGACCACCTGGGGTTCTTCAACGTGCACTGACATCGCACAGTACACGGGCCTCCAGAATTTTGCCTTCATCGAAATTCGACCGCCGCGGCCGGTATTAAACCCGCGTCTTTCGGGCCAGCAGCCGAGCGCCATAGCCATTCATTCGGCCACCGCGGCGGCTTGCATGACATTGTATGGTGTGACCGCTGTCTTGTGGCAACAAGTGGCTCGGCCCTCCAGTCTGCCTTTTGTGAGCTCGTACGAAACATGGGACTTATTCAGTTTGTTAATTTCCCAACACGTTATGGCTCAGCTGGAGGGAATACATTTGAGTTTGTTGTTTAATAACAGTGATGATTTGATGGAATCAGTTACGGCAGCGCTAGGAATAAGTGATCATGAGGTCGTATGTGCAACAATAGTATGCAAAAAGCTAGATAGCCAAGAATTGCGTGAAAAAGATTTTTTTATATGAAGAGGGTAATTATGAGGCTATAAATGAAGAATATTTCTGGAACATAGCAGTCAGTGCAGTGTAGAGAATTTATGGGTTTTGTTCGGGGAACAACTTCTCTCTCTGGTCGCTAATTATATTCCCTCGAGGATCGTGTCACCTAGGCTTAGAACGGATAAACAATGGATTAATAAAAAGCAGCGTCTATCAATTATAAAGAAAGCAGGGGTATACAAGGCTATCAAGAAAACACCAAACCAAAACTTGTAGGATATGCTTAGAAGACTAACTAAATTAGTCTAACTTGAACCAGGAATTAAGAACAGCAGAAAGAACATCTTACGGTCCCTAGTGGATAAAATAAAATCTAATCCAAAGGCGAAATTTCGAAAGTAACAAAAAGGATAGTGTTGGTGTTCCTGCTCTCTGAGGCTCGAAGGGAAGTTGTTAGGAGATGATTTTGAAAAGGCGGATTACTTCAAAGAATATTTTCATTCTGTTTTCACAGCACGCAGTCTTACACCAGCACCTGAAATATACGAGGAGTTAACTCAATTGGAGGACATTGTTGTGAATGAAGCTGGAGTTAGGGCGCTTTGAACAACCTTAACGCGCATTCTGCTCAAGGTCCAGATGGCGTGTCAAATCAAGTCTTGAAGCGTTGTTCTCAAAGTATTACACCTTTTTTGGTTGATTTATTTAGCAACTAAATAAATTTTCAACACCTACTTCATGACTGGATAATGGCACATGTAATATTTTCAAAGGTGGCTGTCGTGATTTGTTATTCACTTATAGACCGACATCTTTAACATATCTCTGCTGCAAAACTTTGGAACATTTTGTTTATTCTTGACTTATTACACAACTTTATAACCATGGGTTTTCTTTTTCATTTCGACCAAGCACTGATTTCGCTCGGGATTATCCTGTAGCACTCAACTTTCTGAATTCATCCACGACGTTGCATATGGTTTTAACAATGGTACACAGATGCTGTTTTTATTGATGTCCGAAAGGCGTTTGACGTAGTCCTGCATTCACAAAGAAAATGGCGCGAAATGCTGGGAAATCATGGACATAAGCCAACTAGCCCAAACTAGAGTTCTCCTTGAAATGTAGTCCCGCATAACTTACTTCGGCACACAATGTCATATCTTCGTCATCCTAATTCAATTCATCATCATCATCATCATCATCATCATCAGCCTTACTACACCCACTGCAGGGCAAGGACCTCTCCCATGTCTCTCCAATTAACCCTATCCATTGTCTACTGCATGCACCCTTTGCCTGCAAACTTCTTAATCTCATCCGCCCACCGAATCTTCTGCCGCCCCCTCCTACGCTTACTTTCTCTTGGAATCTACTCCGTTACCCTTAGGAACCAGCGGTTATCTTGCCTTCGCATTACATGCCCTGCCCAAGCCCATTTCTTTCTCTTGATTTCGACTAGGATGTCATTAACCCGTGTTTGTTCCCTCACCCACTCTGCCCGCTTCCGGTCTCTTAACGTTACACCTATCATTTTTCTTTCCATGGCTCGCTGCGTTCTCCTTAACTTAAACTGAACTCTTTTCGTTGGCCTCCACGTTTCTGCCCCGTAGGTGAGTACCGGTAAGATTAAGCTGTTGTACACTTTCCTCTTGAGAGAAATTGGTAAACTGCCACTCATGATCTGCGAGAATTTGCCATATGCGCTCCACCCCATTCTTATCCTTCTAGTTATCTCCCTCTAATGATCCGGATCAGCTGTCACTACCTGCCCTAAGTAGACGTATTCCGTCACAACTTCTAGGCTTTCGCTGCCAATTGTGAACTGTTGTTCCCTTGCTAGGCTGTTGAACATTACCTTGGTTTTCTGCATGTTAATTTTTAGACCCATCGATCTGCTCTGCCTGTCTAACTCATTGATCATGATTTGCAGTTCACCTCCTGAGTGACTCAGCAAGGCAATGTCATCAGCGAATCGCAGATTATTTAGGTATTCTTCATTTATTCTTATTCCCAACTGTTCCCAATTCAGGCCTCAAAATACCTCCTGTAAACATGCGGTGAACCGCACTGGCGAGATCGTGTCTCCTTGCCTGACGCCCTTCCTTATTGAAATTTTATTGCTGACTTTATGGTGGACTATAGTAGCTGTGCAGTTGCTATATATACCTTACAGTATTTTGTCACAAGGCTCTTCTACCCCCTGATTACGAAATGCCTGTATGACTGCTGAGGTTTCCACTTAGTCGAATGCTTTCTCGTAATCAATGAAAGCTATATATAGAGGTTGGTTATATTCTGCGCATTTCTCTATCACCTGATTGATAGTGTGAATATGATCTATTGTGGAATATCCTTTACGAAAACCTGCCTGATCATTTGGTTTGTTTAAGGTCTAAAGTTTCTCTGACTCTATTAGCGATTACCTTAGTAAATACTTTATATGCAACGGATAGTAAGCTGATCGGCCTGTAATTTTTCAAGTCCTTGGCGTCTCCCTTCTTATGTATTAAAGGGACACTGAGGAGAACTCTATCATTTTTTTTTGTTAGCAAAATCTGATAGTTCGGCATTTCATGGCTTTGTTGCCGCTTGTCCGGGCGCGAAAGATGCATTTATTTCAAAGAAATTCGGATGCGAAGATTAAAAAGTTTTTCCCGCCGCCCTGATTCAAACTCAGGAACTCTTACGACGCCACGGCAACTCTTGTGACGTCTCAGAACGGAGTGACGTGATACGTGACGTAAACGCAGACTCCGTGATTTCTGACGGCTAGCGGTGCGGTGCGCAAACTTCCTTTGCCAGCCTCAGAGATTCGTGGTTTCCATGAAGTAAGGAAAATTCCTCCAAGGTGGCACCTCTTGTCCTAGGAAGTCATCGCGCTTGTACTTGCGATATTGGCCTGTGGCGGCGACACCTGTATTTTGGTTCTGCCTATTTTCTACATTGCAAGAGCTTTGTTTTCAGTTAGAGTGGCGTTTTCGTGATCAGGAGCTGCGATTCTATCGATACAAGCCAACTTCAATTTCTCCTCAGTGTCCCTTTAAGATAATGTTTGCATTCTTCCAAGCTTCCGGTACAGTCGAGGTCATAAGGCATTGCGTATACAGGGTGGCTAGTTTTTCTAGCACGATGTCCCCTCCATCCTTCAGCAGATCTGCTGTTATCTGATCCTCCCCAGCTCCTTTTCCCCTTTTCATTGCTTTTAAGGCTTTCTTTACTTCACCTTTCGTTACTGGCGGGATGACGCATTGCTGTGCACTGCTTATTTCTCATTAACGCTCTGATTACATTGGCTACTGTACAGGTCTGTGTAGAACTCCTCGGCTACGTTAACCATCTTATCCATATTGCTAATGGCATTGCCCTGCTTGTCTCTTAATGCATACATCTGGTTTTTACCTATGCCTAGTTTCCTCTTCACTGCTTTTAGGCGTCCTCCGTTCTTTAGAGCGTGCTCGATTCTCTCCATATTAAACTTCCTTATGTCGGCTTCCTTGCGCTTATTTATTAACTTTGATAGCTCTGTTAGTTCTATTCTGTCGGTAGGGTTAGACGCCCTCATGCTTTGGCGCTTCTTAATCAGATTTTTCGTCACCTGAGATAGCTTCCCGGTATTCTGCCGAACTGTCCTACCGCCTACTTCTACTGCGCACTCCGTAATTATTGATGTCAGATTATCGTGCATTGTATGAACATCAAGATCGTCTTCTTCGGTTAAGGCCGAATATCTGTTTTGCAGCGCTATCCTAAACTCCTGTGCTTTCCCTCTTACGGCTAACGCATTAATGGTCTTCTTCTTCACTAACTTCTTCCGTTCCCTCTTCAAGTCTAAGCTAATTCTAGACCTTACCAATCGGTGGTCGCTACAACGCACCTTTCCGAGGACGGCCACATCCTGAATGATGCCAGGTTTAGCGCATAATATGAAGTCGATTTCATTTTTAGTTTCACCATTGGGGCTCTTCCAGGTCCACTTCCTTTTTTCTCGTTAGCAGAAGAAGGTATTCATGATCCGTAAATTATTTCTATCCGCGAATTCGACTAATAACTCTCCCCTGCTATTTCTAGAGCCTATCCCATAGTCACCTACCGCGTGGTCGTCAGCCTGCTTCTTGCCCACCTTCGCATTGAAGTCGCCCATCAGTACAGTGTACTGCGATTTTACTTTATTCATTGCCGATTCTACGTCCTCATAGAAACTTTCAACGGTCTGGTCATCATGGCTGGATGTGGGTGCGTAGGCCTGCACCACTTTCAGCTTGTACCTCCTTTTAGCCTAATTACTATAGCTGTTACCCTCTCGTTTATACTATAGAACTCCTCTACGTTGCCAGCTATATCCTTATTAATGAGGAATCCCACACCTAGTCCTCGTCTATACTCTAATCCGCGATAGCACAGTATGTGTCCGTCCTTTAGTACTGTATACGCCTCACCTGTCCTCCTAACTTCGCAAAGCTCTATCACATCCCATTTAATTCCCGCTAGTTCCTTGAACAGCACTGCTAGGCTGTTCGAGGAACTATGGCTAGCTTAAAGATTACCTTTACGAAAGGCAGCAAAAAGTGACCCTAAATGGTGTGACGTCACGAACGTGTTAAAATTTTTTCAGGTGTGCCACGGAGATCCGTCCTGGGGCCGCTCATGTTCCTCGTTTATATAAACGATTTAACTCAAGCCCTTGCTTCGAATGTGGGATTATACGCAGATGATTGAGTTGTATATCGCTCTGTGTCATGCGCAGAAGATAGCGTGTTACAGTCTGATCTGGAAAAAAATATATGCTCGGTGTGTTAAATGGAAAGTGGACCTGAATATAGCAAAACGCTACCATGTGCAGTTGACGAACAAAAAGAAAAAGTTCTCTAGCTAATATCTGGGCGTCACATTAACGGCAACATTGGACTGGACAAATCATATTGAAACTAGATGCGCTAAAGCATGTCGCCTTTTACAGCTTTTTCAAAGAAAATTCAAACGTGCACCAAAAGTACTGAAGGAAACATTGCACCCCTCAAATATCAGGACGGTGTTAGAATATGCGTGCGTATCTTGGGACCCTTTCGCTAAAACCCTTGAAGATAAGCTATAGCGTATTCAAAAAAGGGCTACAAGATTCTTCACGGGTATCTACGACTTCAAAATTGGAGGTCCTCAAATCAGGGAAAGTGGAGGTTAGAAACTGCTCTCCCCACGCAGGAAAGTCTTCGGGTTGAAGTTTTTGAAAAACTTCAGCCACCGGAACACAGAAAACGATAGGCACTCATATTTCAAACAACCTCATTATCAGTCTAAGAAACTGGAATATTCCAGAAAAATGAGGCCATATCAAGGTCATATAAATGCATTTAAGTTTTCATTCTTTGCGCGCTCAATATCAGATTGCAATTCACTCCCGAATGAGGCAGTATCTGTGCCTAAATTTTCACCTGCCATCAAGGACGTTATTTGTACCTGTTTTACCTTACATGCATGTACACCATTGTGAAATTGAGTTAGAGTTTTATTTCTGTTTTGTTTGTCTTTTAAAATTGGCATTGAATGTGTTTCCCTGCTGTTTTTTTAAATGGCCTTTTGAAATATTATTATTATCTTTAGAACTGATTGCATGCTTTCGCTTCGGCTCTTCTGTTTGCAATTTTTGTTTTGCAATCTTTATGTTTGCAATTAACCCCCTACGATAGTGCCCAATAAGTGCTGTAACCAATTGTAAGAAATAAATAAATCTTTCCACAACTCCCATCCCACATTGTCTCTTGATTGTGCAGAATACGAACTGCAGTAAAGAGCAACTTTCACATTCGAGTTAGCAAAGATACCAAATCAAATCAATTTATTCAAACATCCTGGGATACTTAGGGGCACGGACAAAAAGCCAAAGGTGGCTTGACGAGGTCCGTGCCCCTTACAAAGAATACAGTGGAATATGCGGAATGTTTAAAATACAGTCAGTGAAATCAGCAGAAAACAAAGAAAACGCAGAAAACGCAGTGTAAAAAGTGCTCTTCTATTCTCGTAACTGTAATCCAGACCATAGTCCGAATTGAAATTAAGCAAAACTGTTAATCTCTGCATTACTGATATCGTACTATCAAAATGAGCCGTAAGTTTTAGTGCTCTTATAAAACCGCTTGCATGCCTCTGCTGTAGTCTATTCACACTTAAAGGGAAATGTGTGCACGGATCTTAGCTAGCCTGCCAGCAAGAGATCCAAATGCCTGTACAAATAATATCTGCCCTAATTTTGTTTAGACCTGACTGAATAAATGAAATTAAAAAAAATCTTGAAATCGTTTAGCCAAGTATGTAAGCAAAATAATCAAGGGTTCGAAAGAATCCTCTCTGGCGAGGGGGAAGCATATTGGAAGCACAAGAAACATACATTCGCCAAAGAAAAAATAATATTTAACACATGACGTTTGGAGACCCGTACGGGTCCCTTGTACACAATGAGGACTGGCGGAATGGGCCGCTACTTATAAGTGGACTTGACTGCACAGTGAGTGGGCGTAGATATCGGGGAGATTCCCTCTCGCCCTGTTGATAGCATTCTTGGTCGTCTGTATGTAAAATGATTCGAGAAGTAATCGTGAAGATAAAGGTTTCTTCGTGTCCAAGATTGGGGTTGTTCCACCAGTCAATAGAGTGCTGCATCATTTGGGCATGCTCTGCAAGTGCGTTGGAGGAAGTGCGACCTTTCTTGACATCATTCTTGTGTTCCCTTATTCTTCTTTTAAAATCTCTTGACTCGCAAATGTATGATGCATCGCAATCCTTGCAGGGATCTTGTATACAACGTCGGGGTAACATGTGCGCTCTAGGCGGTCTTTAACGTGACACAGCTGCTGTTTCAGCTTGCTGGATGGTACGTGCGCAATTCGAACGCCGTATTTGGCAAATATTCGCGCCAGAGCCTCACTTGTACCCCGGGAATACGGGATAGTCGCGCGTTTCTGTTGCCCAACAAACTGGGGTTGAGCAGGTTCCTTACAGCGGCGTTCTTGATTGTTTAGCATCTTACGGGGGTAGCCATCATTTTCACGGTCGACACGAACTTTCTCATCCTCGGAAGAGAGAAGACCAGGACTAGAACATAGACGACCAGCTCGCTTGAACAGAGCGGACGCGACGGAGCGTTTGTGGCCTATGGGATGGGCAGATTTAAAATCGAGGTACTTGCCGGTATGTGTGGACTTTCGGTATACGGTAGTGGCGAGCCCATCGGAAGTGCGGAGAACGAGAACATCGAGAAAAGCAATACTTCTGGCGGCTTCTTCTTCCATTGTGAACTGAACTGTTGGTTGAAAAGAGTTGAGGTGGTCCAAAAACGGTTTGGCATCCTTGCGTTGAATTACGCAGAAGCAATCGTCCACATACCCTAAAAACAGTTTCGGACGAGTATGAAACGATTGAAGGGCCGAACTTTCAATACACTCCAGCGCGAAGTTGGCACAGGTTACGGACACAGATGCACCCATGGCGGTAACAAACACCTGCTTGTAATATACGTTGCTGAACACGTAATATGTGTTCTGAAGACAGAAGCTTAAGAGGTGGCACAGATCAACTGCTTCAAAAGGCGTACGGGATGTTAGTGATGGGTCTTCTTCCAGTGCCCTCTCACAGCATTCAACAGCGAAGTTTACTAGAACGCATGTGAACATTGATTTCACATCGAACGAGACCATGATGTCTTTGTTGTCAACCGCCACGGCCTTGAGTTTACCAACGAAATCAGCGGAATCTTTCACGTATGTCCGCGTACGTCCAACAAGAGGCCCAATAACCTAGTGCAGATACATGGATAGGTTATACAATTAGGAACGCGTGAAGTCAACTATCGGCCTGAGTGGTATGTCCGGTTTATGAATTTTAGGTAAGCCGTAAATAGCGGGTGTTAAGCCTTTATGACACAATAGCTGGTAGTAAAGGTACTTTTTCGCAAGAGGAACAAATCTGAAAACATTCGTTAGTGGTTATTGAAGCTCTGTTTGCATTTTCTTCGTGGGATCCCGGCTAAGCTTGGCGTAGGTGACCGCATCTTCGAGGAGTTCGGACATCTTTGAAAGGTACTGAGTGCGGTCTAATATCACTGTTGCGTTTCCTTTGTGAGCCGGAAGGACTACTATCTTTTCGTTGCTCTTGAGTCTCTTTAGGGCATACTTCTCGGACATGGGTAAATTGTCGGTTTTTGCAGACTGCTTTAAAAGCGCTCCAACAGCAGGTGAGCGTGCTTCAGCTTGAAATTTTGGATCTACAAGACGAACTGCCTGCTCAACAGCACAAGTCAGTTGACCTACCCTGGGGGAAGCGCCTGTGTTGAAGCTCAGACCACGGCTTAGGAGTGCAAGTTCTGCAGGATCCAAGTTGTGCGACGACAAGTTTTAAATTCCTGGTATAGCATGGCTACTTGCGGTGTTGCCGAGTAGGCGCAGAAAACTTGCTGTCGAACCCTTGACAGAATCCTGTCTGGCGAGGGGGAAGCATATTGGAAGCACAAGAAACATACACTGGCAAAAAAAAAATACTTAACACATGAAGTTTCTGTCGAACCCTTGATTATGTTGCCTTTCGTGGAAAACATGGGCCCGCTGCGATTACCAAGATCCGCCAGTTCGTTTCCGTGAAATCAAGACTGGCCTCATTTCAGAGCCACTTGCATTTCAACTCCCGTTGCAAAGTATGCGGGCTTATACCGAAGTCCCTTCGCTTACCTCAACTCGTAAAGACACCCGTCGGAAGAAAAACCATCGCTCAAGCAGAACGGCGTCTCCTTCAGGCCCGCATCATGGACACCAAGGCCACTATCAAGCGCCTTGGAAATGAAATATTCTTCTCGCAACGCAGGCTTCAGGATCTTCTTTCCACTGATTTCATCGACGCGTTGCTGCATGCGAACTACGTCTCATCCAGAACCCATGCGGAGAGGGTCGCCAGCCAAGAAGCAAATTTTCTGCGCCTACCGGGCAACACCGAATGCAGCCATGCTACACCAGGAATTTACAACTTGTCGTCGCACAACTTGGATCCTGCAGAACATGCACTCCTAAGCCGTGGTCTGAGTTTCAACACAGGCGCTGCCCCCAGGGTAGGTCAACTGACTTGTGCTGTTGAGCACGCAGTTCGTCTTGTAGATCCAAAATTTTAAGCTGAAGCACGCTCACGTGCTATTGAAGCGCTTTTAAAGCAGTCTGCTAAAACCGACACTTTACCCATGTCCGAGAAGCATGCCCTAAAGAGACTCAAGAGCAACGAAAAGATAGTAGTCCTTCCGGCTGACAAAGGAAACGCAACCGTGATATTAGACCGCACTCAGTACCTTTCAAAGATGTCCGAACTCCTCGTAGATGCGGTCACCTACGCCAAGCTTAGCCGGGATCCCACGAAGAAAAATCCAAACAGAGCTTCAAAAACTACTAATGGATGTTTTCAGATTTGTTCTTCCTGCGAAAAAGTACCTTTACTACCTGCTATTGTGTCATAACGGCTCAGCACCTGCTATTTACGGCTTCCCTAAGATTCATAAACCGGACATACCACTTAGGCCGATAGTTGACTTCACGCGTTCCCCATTGTATAACCTATACAAGTATCTGCACCAGGTTATTGGACTTTTTTTTTCAAAAATTATATAAAGCGCACTTAGGACAACCGACAAGGGAGACCAAACAACACAAGCGCTTACTCGCAACTGCGCGTTTATTCGAGAAACACACAAAAGGAAGAACAATCACAAACAAAACAAAAGCCATCGCGCAGGCGTGACAGTAAAAGTGCTCATACAGGTGCGTCAAGATAACAAAACTCTCTTTCATGCAAAACCACCATAGGGTCGGCAACACACGTGTGCTGATTCTTACGGATGTGATAGGCCTCTGAAATCTCTCTGGTTAGCTGATTAGGGTGTCGGAACAAGATTTTAGTTTGGTCAAGCAAAGGCTTGCAGCCGCTGCATTTTGAACAGTGCTTAGCGAGATTAGATGAAGGCGACTTATTCAATGACAAAAAATGCTCTTGCAAGCGCACATTAAGGCAGCGGCCCGTTTGACCGATATAGGTCCGGCCACAAGAAAAGGGAATGTGATACACCACTCCTTTTGAATATCTGACATAGCGGTTCTTGTGATTCACAGTGCAGCACCGCTTTCGTTTATCACATACACCGCTGCTAGAGCGCGCAGCAACCTTCGCACAAACACTACTAACTTTCTGAGGGGCAGAGAAGAGAACATTAACACCATATCTGTTACCCACGTTTTTTAGTTGATGAGAAAACCGATGAACATAAGGTATGACTGCAATATTTTTCTTTTTCTCCTCAGAACCCTTAAGAAGTGACCTATTGAACTCTTTTACTTTTTTGAGCACCTTGCTAGAAGCTAGAAACAGCACGTCCTCTGGAAATCCAGCCAATTTTAGTCTGTTCACTTGCTCGCAGAAACTTTCCTTCATTTCGTGAGGGCACGACTTGAGCAAAGACGATCCTAGGCAGGAGACAGCAATGCCGCACTTCACAATTTTTGAGTGATTTGATTGATAATTTAAGAGTGGTTTATCAGACCTCGGAGAATACCTCCAGCACACATGATCCTGCACGAAATGAAGTTTTGTTTCAAGGAACTGCAGGCAATCGTTTGTAGGAGTTTCAAAGGTGAACTGTAATCCACGCCCATATTCTTTAAAAATCTTAATAATGTCGACCACCCTCCTCGTAAATTCATGTCGGTCAACAAACACCAGATAATCATCGACATACCTGAAAATCTTTTTTGCAAGGCCACTCTGATTCTTCTCAATATAAGAGTCAACTCGAGACAGGAAGATATCACTGAGGACGGGCGCTACTTTGGATCCGATACAAACACCTGTCTTATGAATAAACAAATGCCCATTCCAGTCAACAAAAGTAGAAGCCAGATAAAACGACAGCACTTCTAAAAACGAAGGAACGGAAATACCACAGGCATTGACAAAGCATTGTTCATCATTATCATCGGTAATGCAATCACTAACAAATTTCATCAGTGTGTCATGTGGCAGCGAGTAGAAGAGGTCCTTAACATCAATACTAAATGCAGACGCTCCTTTAGGATTATGATTCTTAAGGTAGTCGACAACAGCCAAAGAATTTGGCGTCTGATATGGGTCCGCTAAGGTAAGACCTTTTAGGTGCTTTTGCAGGAAGCATGAAACGACATGTTGCCAAGTTGACCGCTCAGTGACAATAGCACGGAAGGGTATATCGTCCTTATGCGTTTTGGCTGAAAAGAAGACCTCGAGCCTTAGGCCTTCAGCCTTTTTAACGCTAGAGCGCAAATTCTCTAGGTTTAAACTCGACAGGAGTTTCAGAGCATTTTCCTTGACCTTTGTATCTTTGACTTTAACAGGTCTAAAATGTGCTTCCATTGCCGAATAAGCCTTTTTCTTAAACAAGTGTTCGGGTAACAGAACGAAGTACCCCTCTTTGTCGGACACAACTACCCGCTGCTCACTGGATGTCAAAAAATCTACCATAGGCTTCAGGCAACGGTTGCTCTTTTTCCCACCCCCACATCTAAGTGCGCTTTATATAATTTTTGAAAATGAACAACCAACTAGCTCAGATGTCAATTCTGCTTATTGGACCTCTTGTTATTGGACCCATCACTACCATCCCGTACGCCTTTTGAAGCAGTTGATCTGTGCCGTCTCTTAAGCGTCTGTCTTCAGAACACACATTTCGTGTTCAGCAACGTATATTTCAAGCAGGTGTTTGGTCGGCCATGGGTGCATCTGTGTCCGTAACCTGTGCCAACCTCGCTCTGGAGTGTATTGAAAGTTCGGCCCTACAATCGTTTCATACTCGTCCGAAGCTGTTTTTACGGTATGTGGATGATTGCTTCTGCGTAATTCAGCGCAAGGATGCCAAACCGTTTTTGGACCACCTCAGCTCTTTTCAGCTAACAGTTCAGTTCACAATGGAAGAATAAGCCGCCAGAAGTATTGCTTTTCTCGATGTTCTCATTCTCCGCACTCCCGATGGGCTCGCCACTACCGTATACCGAAAGCCCACACATTCCGGCAAGTACCTCGATTTTAAATCTGCCCATCCCATAGATCACAAACGCTCCGTCGCGTCCGCTCTGTTCAAGCGAGCTGGTCGTCTATGTTCTAGTCCTGGCCTTCTCTCTTCCGAGGAGCGGAAAGTTCGTGTCGACCGTGAAAATAATGGCTACCCCCGTAAGATGCTAAACAATCAAGAACGCCGCTGTTAGGAATTTGCTCAACCCCAGTTTGTTGGGCAACAGGAACGCGCGACTGTCCCGTATTCCCGCGGTGCAAGTGAGGCTCTGGCGCGAATATTTGCCAAACACGGCGTTCGAATTGCGCACGTACCGTCCAGCAAGCTGAAACAGCAGCTGTGTCAAGTGAAGGACCGCCTAGAGCGCACATGTTACCCCGGCGTTGTATACAAGATCCCCTGCAAGGATTGCGATGCATCATACATTGTCGAGTCAGGGGATTTTAAAAGAAGAATAAGGGAACACAAGAATGACGTCAAGAAAGGTCGCACTTCCTCCAACGCACTTGCCGAGCATGCCCAAATGATGCAGCACTCCATTGACTGGGAGAACAACCCCAATCTTGGACACGAAGAAACCTTTATCTTCGCGATTACTTCTCGAATCATTTTACATACAGACGACCAAGAATGCTATCAACAGGACGAGAGGGAATCTCCCCGATATCTACGCGCACTCACTGTGCAGTCAAGTCCGCTTATAAGTAGCGGCCCATTCCGCCCATACTCATTGTGAACAAGGGACCCCCGTACGGGTCTCGAAACGTCATGTGTTAATTTTTTTTTTCTTTGGCGAGTGTATGTTTCTTGTGCTTCCAATATGTAAGCAAAAGATGCGCAGTTCTGCGAGCAGAGATGAAATGGATTTCAATTTCACTTTCTGTACCATGGGTGATACTTGGGACGACTAAAGTGTTAAGTCGTTATTTTTAGAAAGCAAGCTTCATCAAGCCATTATTTCTCCAAAGCAGTTGTTCGCAAACATTTCAAATATGCCCACAACAAAGCCCTATTCGAAATTGTGACATGTTGGTAGAATTATTTCGCAAATAACTGCTGTTGTCTCTATGCATTACTTTCCGCGTCTTCCTAAGGATGAGTAAAAAGGAAACAGCAATAGCCTGGCTTCAGCGGTCTATGTTTTCCCACCGTGCGCATTCTCGTCGCAGCGGAGCTGATCGAAAGTGCGCAGAAAAGGCGACCATGGGAGGAAGCGGGTGGTTGACGTTCGTCGCATGGCTGTCGCTGACCGGCCAGGTGCCGGCATTTCGAAGCGGCGCACCTTCCGGCGCCTGCAAGGAGATGGAGCCGCGCCACAACTTCATGCCGCAGAGACTACACCACAGCTACCAGGTGCAGTGCCCAGAAAGAAGGTTGTGAAGCAGTGAAGTAATTTGAGTTCTAGAAGGTGGTTCAATTTTAGCGGTAAATTCAGGGCGAAGGGACGAAGGACACAGAAAAGGGACAAAACATGCGCTTGTTTTGTCCCTTTCCTGTGTCCTTCGTCCTTTCGCGCTGATTTTACCGCCAAAATGAGCTACATCCAACTTGCCCAACTCACCATACTTCTGCGAAGGTGGTTCAACCCTAGGATTCCAGAAATTTTGCCTGGTTGAAGAAGATCAAAACTTATGCATACCCTGTGTCCGAGATAACTTGAGCTAAGGGTAAAAATAAATTATTAGAGGCAGGCGAGTGAAACGACTTCCATATTGGTGAGAGCCATCTTGCACACCACAGGCGTTTTGTTTCGCAATTAATGGTTAAATTAAGTTAAAGTATGTAAATTGAAAAATGCTGACTTTAGATAACAAATTGCATTTTAAGAGTTGTCGCAAGCCTCCAGAAACCCGCCTTCTATTGTTTACGATAAGGAAAATCTGACATGTGTCTTTTTCCCCCGGCTCCAAAGAAATCGCGCACAAAATCAACCACGTGACTAATGCACTTGCGCGCCCAGATTGTGCTGCCCTCAAGTGCGGTTTGAGCAAACGAAATCACCTGGGTGAAAATAATATGCCATCTGAACAAACGAAATCGGGGGAAGGCATTGGAGGAGGAAAGTTTTAATGAGTGCTTTCCGCTATTACAGATATAATGCTGCCACCTACCTAAGCATTTGTTTACCGTCCTTCTTTCGAGGCTGGAGTTTTAAAGTGTGTTTTCTAATAATAGAGATTAGTTACTAATGCGTTTTAATATCTTATCAAACTCTTTCTTAATGCTGATGCTTCTGCTTCTAAGGTGCAAGGCAGCACGACACCGCACGCTGCACCATGCTCAACCTGCTGCATGCCCAGCTTTCCGGGACATCTACTACTTCGCCATCTACCGGCAGTGGCGGCGACAGGGAGCGTAACTGAATGGGAAGGGGTACAAAAAAAATCGTAAACCGTGAACAAAAGCACCTACAAAAAATGGTTCGGGGATTTGTGTAACATACACTTAGCTGAGGAATGTGCCGAAGTTTCAGTTCTGTGCTATTAATACACGAGCTTCCCAGCGCGTTTGAATATTATACAATGCTGCCTACGGGAGGGGGCCAAAGTTTTGGCATTTTTCCAGACTTTGAAACTGTATAGCACCGTAACACGGCTAGATATCGAAAATGCTTCCCGGTTTTAGGTACCCAAATATATGGTGTTTAAAATGGTGTGCAACGATCTGGCATAGCTTTGATCAAGAAGCTTCCTGAGGCCCTTTAATTGAAACCTGATATTGCCTAAAATATGAAAGATGGCGCCCGGTAGCGAGCTACGCTGCAGAAATGGTTCGGGCTGCTGAAGTTGCGTCCATTTCGACGCTTACCTTTTTATCGGGTGACTTTTGCCTTGCAGACAAGAACACATGTCAAATAAAGAAGCTTTAAAGGAGCTTTAAAGGAGATTTAAAGGAGCTTTAAATAAAGAAGGTTGTTACGATGACCATGCATTAACGCAGCTACATAAAGTGTTCGCGGCTGTTCATATATGCTTGTCGTGGAGCAACTTTGCAAATTGTCAGCCCTTTGCTATTATATAAAAAGTTTATTGGGGCGTGTGATCATGATATATTAGGGTATGAGAGCTAGCTTGCCTGAATTTTAGCTATTCTTGTTACTTTTAAAGAGCGCAGCGGCATTCAAGCGGCCGACATCAAAAAGTATTCGCGGATATAAATGTTTAAGTTTATTCTTTTAATACTTATTTAAGAAAATTTGATATAGCTTTACTCAGAAACATTCTGAAGCTGTTCAGCTGTTGTCGGACAGAACACAGAATTTGGAGCCTAGAAGCAAATAGCGTCTAGATAGACGTTCAGGTTGTTACTGTCACGTTCACCTGTAATGCTTTCAAATTAGTGACTCTAGCGTTGTCCGAATATGGTGACTCGAGTTTGCACTTAGAGTTCTAACCTAGGATGAGAACCTTTTGTTTTGGTCAACTAATTTTAATAAATGTGCTCGTTTCTATAGAAAATATATTAGTATGAATGTATGAATGAAAAATTTCACGCATGATCACTATTCATACTTTTATTGCTGCAGCTATTGGCGACTTTTTTTTGCTGTTCTTTCATTCTGACTTCTGTAATATGCATGCTTGATGTATTGCCGGGATCCATCCTGTGTAACACAAATGAAAAAATGAGGCTTCGCTTTTGAGGTACGAAACTTCGCTTTTAAAGATACCGCAAGATACCGCCAAGTTTTTTCCATTTTTGCAAACAAATTGGTGAATTTAATTGTGTCCACTTCTGTGCTACGAAAAAGCGCTTTTACATGGACGTCATCAAAGAAGCAGTTCATAACGGTATATATAAATGGTAAATATGGTGGCTGTCGCAATTTGCGACGCTGCCAGCCGCTACGCTGCCAGCCGCTACGCTGCCAGTCGCTGCTACGCTGCTTCGTCGGCCGATTGTCATGATATCGCAGTTAATTCTCACGCACCTCCCAGAGTGACATCGCAAGGGGCCGCCAGGTGCAAGAGGGTTAACCACGAATTAACAGGGTTAGTCGCGATATCATATCAATCGTCTGAAGCGACTGTCTTGAGAGCCTCCTTTGAAGAACGTTTGCATCTGTCCTTTGAGGCTGGGCTGTAATCATTTTAAGCAATAAATTTTTCTATTTCACCATTTTAATAGATGAGTTGCGTTATCGCAAGCAGCTTGATTTTAAGATTCATCTTCTTCAAAATGCTATGAAAACGTGTAAAAAAATGACCGCCAATAGCAAGATCAAAGGATGTCAAGGGGTATAAATTAGAGCGGGAAGAAAAATAAAAAAACAACAACTAAGTGTCCTGCCCACGCCAGTACAAATACTGCATTGAGACTGTTAAAAGAATGAAAACTAGAAGTGCCCCCCGTTAGGACGGCCAATAAAAATCAAGAGAAACACCCCCACAAATACATTCAAAGAGAGAGAGGCGGGTGGGGGGGGGGGGGTGGCAAAGTCTTGCACAGGGTGCCGGGTGATGTAAGGCCGGCTCAGGACCCAGCCGCTATGCCCACATTTCAGCGTACGCGAAATGCAACAACGCTCCGGCTGTTTACCCCGGGGGGTCGAATTAGTTCGAAGCGCTCCAGTGCGCTGTCCCTCATAGCCCGTAATGGAACGAATTTGTATTATTTCATTGTAGCTTTTCCCAGTTCCCAGGTTACTCTGCCTGCAGCAGCTTTGATTTCTGTGGTCACGTGAAAAACTAATTATACTGCACTGAACAATACTATCGCTTCCTTTGGAAGCAGCAGCGTTTGGTAAATCAAACCAAATACAATTGTAATAGAGAGGTAGAGCGCAACAAAAATAACCAGACGCTAAAAACGAATGTATACCAATAAAATAAGTCACGAATTGCATTGTATGTTACAAAGTTAATGAGAATATCAAATAGGCGGGGATGTCATTATAGCAGGCGGGGATGTCATTATAGCACGTAGCGGAAAGCACAATGTCAGCAAATTACCAGGAATGAAGGGGAAGCCTTCGTTACCATAACACTCATGGGAAGTGATCTGTTACATTTACAGTAATATTCGAAGCGCTGGAGGTTTTATTTCTTTTCTCCTTTGCACCTTTGGGGAGGAAATCGAGCAAAAGTAATAGGTCTATTTTCATGGCGTCGCTGTCAATAAACTTGCACTTGTCACACTACCTGATAGCTGGTGCGGAAGGGGTTATAACTTCCCCGCAAAAAGGCAAGGACAAGGGCTATTTGCCGACATAAAATATTTTATTATACACTTTTTATACAACATTTGGAAACAAAATGTCTACAGTCAGAATCACATAGCGTCATTACCTTGTGTTCATATTACATGTACAACCAGAACGATGCACTCCAAACGTGACGAATATGAATATAACTAAACACACTTCACAGCAACATGGCATACAAAACTAGCAATACTTTGCGAAAAGAATCAAGAACAAGGCAAACTTTTAATCGGTTGCCAAACAAAATGAGTCAGCAAAGAAGGACATACAAATGAACATAAATGATGGCATTGAATGTGCGTAGTACTGCTGTCGTCACTTTTCTCGAGCCTGTTTGTGCGCATTGTGCACTTGATGCCAGTATCATATGATCTACACCCGATACGCCCAATCAGTTTTATTAAATTCGCTGCAAAATTTTTTCCTGCTGCCCCGCAGAACTTAAAGGCGTGTGTGCATGTTCATTTTCAAAGCACCCCCCCCCCCCCCCCCCAAATACTTTTTCTAGCTGTACTGATTGCGTTATAAATCGGTTTTCTATGGTTTGTTTACATAAAAGAATTTTCTTACGCAAAACCCAAGCCAAAAGATCATATTAAAAGTGACAACGGCAATACTTACAAAACACACATATCACATTTATATTACACCAAAAATTGCTCAGGGCATATATGGCAGGTAAACAGTCACATAATACAAATACACTACTTTTAGTACACACCGAACACTCCTTTAGGGGCAGGTTACATAAGGAATCAGGAACAGTACTCTTCATCTTCAAGCAGTGATGCACTTTCCAAACTAGAGGTACAACACAGCCCTATAAATATAGGAGGAAACACGCAAAACTAAAAGGCACATCTCGCCACATAACTGTTATCTCCTCCTATGGCTACAATCATTGCTTTTCTCTTTCTTTTCTTATAAGGTTGCGAAGTTTTTATATTGATTTGACTTTCGTCGACATTCCCATAGCCCGAAGCTCCGTGCGCAATTCTCCTGCATCCATGTCGTCTACATTTTGTAGACAGTTTCCTTCGCTCACTTGTTCTTCTGCACAGCGCAGCCTCTTTGCCCGTGTCTCTTGAATAAGTCCCTCAAACCAATAGTCTTGGTTCCGCTTTTTATATGCACGGCTTAGTCTGATATTCTCACTCACTTCAAGCCTTTTCGCCAGCTTGAGAGCGTCAGTGGCTGCATTCCACTTGTTAGACTTCCCATGGTGTAGATGCTTTAGCACGTCGTTTTTTTCTCTAACCCTTGGCTTGAAAACAAACCAAGGCACTTGAACCTTTCGTGCTTTGCGGAAGCGTGGTGCGCGAGAATATGAATGTACGGCGTAACTCTATCGCCACAATAGCCTTTGCAACCTTGGGCTCCTAATTCTAAGAACGTGTGAAAGAATTCTGAGGTTTCTCTTTCTATGCTGCGACCTTCAACATCAATTTCCAGGTGGTACAAAATTTTGCGCATAAGCTTCCAAATGAGCAAAGTTTTTTCCTCTGTTTGAGGGTGCAATTTCCCGGCCAGTTTTTAAGGCAAAGCCTTCAGCAGGCGCTCACAATCTCCCCCCGATACCGACGTGAATGTTTTTCCCTTGTTTCCTTCATTGGCTTCCCAGACGTGAAATTTATTTCCACAGTTATTTATGACGTCAACGATGTCCTGAACGTGTATGGTCATACAACGTGGGTTGCGGACTTCTTCACGGTAATCTCTGTCTTCTGCTTCTGAAAGCAATCCATCTAAAAGGTTAACTATTCTTAACATCATGTGCGATACATCAGGAATTATTAAATCAGAGTCGAAGTTAAACAATGGCACGTTTTTCATCCCGTTCGCCTATGCGCAGCTATCAGCTTTCATGTTCTCAAGAGTGCGGATCAAAGGAGGCTCATTAAAGCTCCTGTTACTTGTCAGAACTGCGCACCTTGTCTGTGGGTTTGCTCGACAAAATGGACAAGGATAGTGTGATGCAGCAGTCTGCAGACCCTGAACAACAAGCAAAAATTTCAAATCTTACCCTAGACAGATGCGAATCGGAATTTCGTGGTCCCCTACAGATATGCTACCCCTTCGTGCGACAACATTAATTTTTTTTATCAAATCCCGAAAAGCCTCTCTTATTTCAGAATAACCCTCCGAGATCTCCGCCACACCGAGAAGGCGATGAAGGTTATGGCTTTGTAGCTGCCGCGTTTTGCAAATGATGACGAATGATAATGTTGTCCAGGTCGTGCGTCTACTCACAACGCAGCCATCACCCTCTATTTTTACAAGGAGTGCCTCGGTGGAGATCTCTGTCACACTTATGCCTACATCTTTAGCTATCTCTTGCGCAGCTAACGCCAAGTCTTCCTCAAATGAAACCTGAGCGCCAGGTGAGGTACCTGGTGTCTTGAAGACAGTTATCCTGCTATCTAGGTACTCTCTGTAAGAATTTATTAGCCTTATGGTAGGCAGATTAGGGACGCTCGCGGAGAGGTGCTCTCAGAAAATGCTACTGACAAAATGTACGTCCAAGAGGGCTGCAACTTCTCGCAAGCTTTGTTTGTTTTTATTTATTCAATTTATTCAAGGTACCTACAGCGCCTTGAGAGGCATTATTGTAGGGGGGGGGGGGGTAAGTACATTAACAGTAAAATTCAATACAGCACAAGAGAACAAAACAGAAATAAAAGTTACAGAAAAATGATAAGAACTTCCAAAAAGATAAAAGCATTCTGATTGCACCCGAGACACAGAACCAACACTGACAGCAGCATAATCAGAATATTGCAAGGTCAATTGCTGCCTGGAAATTCTCGCTCTCAAACACTTCATTAGGCAGCAGATTCCAGTCACTTATTGTGTTGGGAAAAAATGAATATTTAAATGTATTGATCCGGCAGTTATACCCTCTAATTTTCATGGTATTGTCCCTTCTACTCGAAACGTAGTGAGGTTGCCTTAAATAGAGGCTTTTATTAATTCCTGTTTTATTATTGTAAATGTCGTACAAAAACTTTATTCTAAAAACTTTTCTTCGGTGGGATAATAACTTCCAACCAAGAGCTTCCCGAAGTTCAGAACCTCTAACCTTAAAGTTGTAATTCCCAGTTACGAACCTTGCTGCCCGCTTCTGAACTCGTTCTAGCTTGTCCTTTAAAATATTTGTGAACGGGTCCCAACATACGCATCCATATTCGAGAATTGGCCTGACATTCGTAAAGTACAATGTTTCTTTTAGGCGTGGAGTCGTATGTTTAAAGTTTCTTTTAAAAAGGTTGAGAAGAAAGGGCATTATAGTTAACTTTACCATTGCTGCAGGGCCGCAGCGGTGGCCAAAGGGTTGAGCATCCGCCTCGCATGCGGGAGGTGCGGGGTTCGATCCCCAGTGCCGCCGGGCACCCACCGGTGATACAATGGGCACAAGCTTTCCCCTGGTCTGGTGCTCGGCTTCTTTATGGTGAAATGCTTGGGAAATGGGTCTCCGACCCCACCTTGAAAAATAGAATATACCTCGTGTCATGGCGCTCTTTGGCCTTAGATGCCCTTGCGCCATAAAAATCCGTAATCACCATCATCATCATTGCTGCAGAAACCTCTTTTTACAACGCAATTACAAATAATTTCTCCATTTTCCATGAATGTTGCTTTATGCAGCAGGCCTTTTAAGTCAGTTACGAGAAGCTGGCATACATCTAAGCCGTAGCTCACCAGTACAGCGTCAAGTGCTTGCGCGATAGAATATCCAGCGGCATTAAGCTTCCTTCGGTCTGTTTTTTTGCACCCCTCGCCGACCATTATTCCTTTGTTCAGTAGCATTGTAGTTTTTTCGGATTTCAGCTTTTCATTCTCCTGCTCTAGGTTAAGAAGCTTAGCCTTATAGGCAGAGACGGTGTCTCTGAGCTAATTTATGGCCTTTTCTGAAATTGTTCCTACTCTTTCGAGTTCTTTTTGCAGAGCAGAAATTATAATGTTCTCTACGGATTCTCCGGTATTCGTTTCAGGTGGGCTAGATTGAGACTCGAAGTGAATCTTTATGAACCTTTTATTTTTAAGAAGGACGCTTTCGCACGGCCTGTCAAATTCCTGTAGCGCCTATCCGCAGTATTGCACAGTGACGTAAACCGGTCTTCAAAATATTTACCCATAATGGGAAGACTTACATTCGGGGGAAAAATGATTGCACAGTTTCAAAGTATGTCTTGCGAAGAAGGTCCTTCTCGTGTCTTGTATTTATAGCTGTCTCATTGGTCAGCGTGAATGTGACACTGCAACTGTCAAAGGTAGCAGGCAAGATTTTATGGTTATCTGGCGGGGCCATTTCGTGGAGCTCTAAACAACAAACTAAATAAAAACTAGAAAATTTGACGAACAAGAAGTCATAGCAGTGGAATACAGACAGTAACACTCAATGAGCTAAACAGGTGACACGTACAAAACAAGCCAAAATAACGCGAAAACAAAACAAAAAGACCAAAAGTAGAACTACATGGGAATAAACACTTATCACTGTATTACGATACTCCAGCAATGATCTTTGTCACGATAAAAACTTGCAAGGTCTCACGAGGAAATCCGCAAGGAAACCTCTTGCAGGACTTCTGAAGTGTTACCCCACCCTTAATTCTGATTGGAAACTCAATCGCCACCGAGTTCCCAAGTTTCGTTTCCCGTATCGACCTTGCAGACGGAAGTTGGAGCCTGGAGAAGTCTTGTTCCTCACAGAGTAGCCATTTTTTTTTCTAATGGTTGGCTTTTCCCGTGAAAAGCCCACTGATAAATGTCCTGGTCAAGTTTCACCTTCAGGAGACTGCTTGATCGACGGCAGTTGGACAGCTTTTTTTTAAATTTCGTACACGATCTCTTCAGAGGCAGACTGGAGGCGTCGATTCGATGGTTTCCTTGGGGATGTGAACTCGCGCAGACAGGCCTCGTTGAGATTCCTCTTAGGCTCCAGGGTACAATGTCATTTGGAGTACCCTTTCCAATGGATCAGGTATCCTTTGCGCTAAATGAAAGACAAATGGAGAAATTTTGTCAGTACTTTAGGAAACGTAGTCAAGGGTTCGACGAAAGCTCGTCTGGTCAGGCGTTAGTAGAAGCAAAAGATTACAGTCGCTGACCAAGTCAAATGCCACCCGTGTACATACAGTCATTACGTCCTATTCTGGGTATTTAAGTTTCGACCACTGCCATTTTAGCCTCATTGTGAACAAGGAACCCGTACGGGTTCCGAAACGTCAATTTGTTATTACTTTGACTTGGTCAGTGACTGTAATCTTTTGCTTCTACTTTAGGAAACGATTTCATTTATCTGAAGATAGCGGGAGGGGGGGGGGTGAAACCAAAAGTAGGGAAACTGAAACTGAGTCTCAGGATTTCATTTGTTGTGGTACTTTTTAGGTTTGTAAGATCCGCAAGCGCACGTGCACCTTATTACGAGGAAAATTGGCATGTTATCTCTATGAAACAAAAAAATGCTGCTGCTAATATGAAGGCGGCAGAGCGTCATCACGACAAACGCTAATAGAAATCGTCCTTGGCAGTCGCGAGTAAGGCTAATACCTGTGCTACAAGGGCACGTTCGAATGACACCTGAGTCGAATGATATTCGCAACTTGGAATGGCATTCGGACTCGACGGACTTCCGCGGCGCTACACGACACTTTCCAAGCGCATTTCAAATTTCCTCAGCTCGTTTTCAGTGTACGATGACGACGGCGGCGGTGGTCACACTAGTGCGACAGCGACACCATCATGGTCAACAGCAGCATATATGACTGTAGTGTGACGACCCCCCCCATAATGCGCAGGTCCACACAGGACAGATATATTCAATAATTATACATGATTATGATTCAGAGGCTGGGGCGTCCGAGCTTACGTGCCGACGACTGCATGGGGACGATGGAGGGGCTCCGGAGTTGAGCTCGAACGGTTGCTGGCAGAAGCTGCACGCCGTCGGGCTTCGGCACTGAAGGCCCCCTTGGCGAACGATGTCGCCCTGAGCGTTGCCTCTTCCGTACTCCTTGTCGATTTTTATATCCTCTTATCCCCACACTCCCTAGGGTGAGGACACGCACGCCGGAGTGGGAGGGGCCTAGGGCTTCCACTTGGGCGCACAAACACACCACCGCACTTATGGTCTCGCCCCCCTCACGTGTTGAGTCCGAGGGAAAGAAGGTTGTCGTCGAGGTAGCGTCGGCTGTGGTAGACGGTCTATGGCCCGCTGACGGTTCCCGCGGGTGACCGCCCTCCGTTCTCTATCAAATGACACTCGCCACTCTAGGCCGGAACGCGAGGTCACTAAAAGGCCGGGAAAGTGGTCCCTTGTCCTGGGATGTGCTCGGGAGGTTTGATTGATGATGCCCGCCGTCTTGCCACAGGGCCAGGCCCGCCGAAACGAGGCCCTTTGTTCCTGGCACGGCCACGGCAATTGGGGAAGATAACGCCCGTCTCCCCGACACTATGGAAAGGGGGTCCGGTTGTGCTTAAACCCCTTCCTTTTGGTCGTTCACTCTCAACGAGTATGGCTCGGTAATTGATGGTGCCCGCCGTCTTGTCACGGGGCCAGGCCCGCCGAAACGAGGCCCTTCGTAGCACACACAACGAACGTCACACTCGCTCACCCTCCAGAAGAATGTTCTCCGAACATTTGAGTCCATGCAGCTCCCCTTGTCTTTCTGAATCGCCTCGCACAGTGCGTCCGACAAAACACTTTTCGCTGCACTCAACACCACTGCACACCATATGCCTCCGCTGTCATAACTGGCGTCTCCAGGGGCAGCACTGATCTTCTTTTACAGATAAACATGAAACTCAGCACCCAAGCCTCTCCTTTCTAGTCCAAACTGGACGAAATAAATTTACCACAGTTACAAAGGAGCTCCCACTTCTAGCACGATCACGGTACAGACAAAAATATAGATAACGAAAGGAAGTAGGGCAGGTTCTGCATGCGCTCCGCATGCTCTCCTGTGAAGGTGTTACTTAATGACAGAAAGGTTTAACTACCAACTCCGCTCTGTTTATGCCATTAGTCCGACTTAGCTTTCCGATTTCGCAGCGGATATCGGCCTTCATGAGTCATACCAAGTAAGTCTGTGACCCTTTGTCTGCTTTGAGACTCGCGAGGGCTCGTGGCAGGAGCCTCTCCTGGCGTTATCGGCGCGGCAACCTCGCGCGCTTCTTCTTCTTCTAGCAATGCATGAAACAAATCCGGTGGCATTTCGGCCGTCACCTCTGGCGCCTGCCGAACAAATGCAGGAGAGGGCGTTTCTTGCGAACTATCTGCGCGCTCCGCTTCACTACTGTCCCCATCAAAATCCGCGCTTTCCCTTTCCTCATTTCGTGAATACTGAACCGGTGCCGACTTGAGGCGATTTGCGTGTATCCTTATCAAGCGCCGGCTCACGTCTCGGACTCTGAAGTTTACCGGAGAAAGCTTCTTGACAACCTCGCACGGCCCTCTCCACTTCGTCTGGAACTTACGAGCTAGCCCAATCCGCCTTTGGCAGTTTTCAATGTACACGCTGTCCCCCACATCAAACGGCGCGTCTCTAGCACTGCGATCGTGCACCTCCTTCCTGCGCTTCGCCGCTTTCTTTAAGGCCTCCTTTGCGGTGTCCCTCGCCACTTGCAAGCGCGATTCTAGCTCAACCTTATAGTCATCCAGTGAAGCGTATGGGACACGACGGGGGCCCTCTGGCACTTCACTAGGCTGGTCCGGGTCTCGGCCATAGAGAAGAAAGAATGGCGATTCGCCCTTGCTCTCGTGTGCTGCGGAATTGTAGGCAAACATTGCATGCGGGAGCCACAAGTCCCAGTCCCGCTGGTCGCGCGAAACAAAATGCGACAGGAACCCGGCCACGGTTTGGTTCAGTCGCTCCACCGCGCCGTTGCAAGCCGGATGGTACGGTGTTGTCTGGTTCTTAGCGATCTTAAGCAGCTCGCAAACTCTCCTCATTAGCTGCGACACGAAGTTCGTTCCCCGATCTGTCAAGAGTTGCCTCGGGGGTCCATGTCGGAGCACGATCTGTTCGACAAATGCTCTTGCAACCGTGTCTGCCTTCTGATCTGGGAGTGCTACCGCTTCCGCGTATTTTGAAAGGTGATCGACAAATACTAAAATGTACCTGTTTCCGGAAGTGGTCGTGGGGAATGGGCCCATTATGTCCCTACCTGTCCGCTCGAAGGGAGCCGAAACCTCAGGGAACGGCTGAATTGGAGCTGGTCTTCGTCCCTTGGGTGCTCTTCTTTCGAGACAGGAATGACACTTCGCACAGTAGTCTCTAACATCCTGTCGCATGCCACTCCAAAAGTACAAACGCTCCACACGCCTGCGTGTCTTCGCTACGCCAAAATGACCGGCGCATGGCGCATCGTGAAACGCGCGAAGAACCCTTTCTGCCCACGACCGAGGTATGACGACTCTCTCCCAAGCGGTTTTCTCTGGTCTCCCTTTCCTGCTTGGCCTCGTGCGCCGACACAAGGTGCCGTCTTTGCCAGTGAAATAACCTATCTGTTCGGGGTGAGACGGTGCGCCCTCTAAGCTTTCGATTATTCGCTTCAGGTCAGGATCTTTGCACTGCTCTGTGCGTAATTCGGCGGGGTCGACTACGGGGACAAACTCATCTATAGCTGCCACGGCAGCAGTGCGGCTGAGTGCATCAGCATTCAGATGTGTCTTTCCTGACTTGTGCTCCACTTCAAAGCAGTATTCCTGCAGGTGTAGATTCCATCTAGCGAGTCGCGAGCTAGGGTCCCTGACACTCATCACCCATTTCAGAGGATGGCAGTCTGTGACAAGCTTGAATTTGCGGCCGTAAAGGTAGCATATGGAGTACTTTACTGCCCAGACAACGGCGAGGCACTCCCTTTCCGTAGCTCCGTACTTTTGCTCTGTGGGGTTCAGCTGTCGGCTAGCAAAAGCAACGGGATGTTCTTTGCACTCGATAACCTGAGATAGCACGGCACCAACTGCAAACTTTGACGCATCTGTGGCCATAACGAAGGGCAACTTAAAATTCGGGTGGCGCAACAGCGGTGCACTCATTAGCTTCCTTTTCAGGGCCCCAAAAGCATCCTCCGCGTTTTCGTCCCAGCAAAAGGCGACATTATTGGCTGTTAAGGCGGTGAGCGCCTTAGCGAGCTTGGCGAACTCCTCTATGTGCCTTCGGTAGTAACCGATCAGGCCGAGAAACTGCCGGACCTGGCGGACGCTAGTCGGGGATGGAAAATCCGAGACACACATTAGTTTCTCAGGATCCGGTCGCACGCTGTCAGCTGAAACAACGTGCCCGAGGTATTTCACCTCGCTTTTGAGGAATTGGCACTTAGAGGGCTTCAGCATGAGACCCGCTCCTCTTAGTCGCACCAAAACCTGCTCAATATCGCGCAAATGGTTCTCAAAACTGTCACTGTATATGATTATGTCATCCATATACACGAAGCACAGCCTCCCCAGAAGACCTGCCAGGATAACATCAGCGGTTCTCTGCCAGACAGCAGGGCTGTTGGCCAGACGCATCGGCATTCTTTTCCGTTCATAGTGCCCTGAGGGCGTGTTGAATGCCGTTTTCTCGGCATCGGCCGGATCCATTGCTATCTGCCAGAATCCCGCCGCCATGTCCACTACCGTGAAGTACCTGGCAGAGCCCAGCTGAGAAAGCGTTTCCTATATATTGGGGATGGGGTATGGATCGATGCGAGTTACGGCATTGAGTTTGCGGTAGTCCACTACCAATCGATACGAGCCATCTG
The DNA here is from genome assembly GCF_052857255.1 of Amblyomma americanum. NCBI lineage: Eukaryota > Metazoa > Arthropoda > Arachnida > Ixodida > Ixodidae > Amblyomma > Amblyomma americanum. The sequence continues at coordinate 7,557,056 of NC_135499.1, forward strand.
GCTTTTCCACCAATAGTGCTGGTGCTCCCCAGGGTGACTTTGAGTGTTCGACAATGCCGCGATCAATCAGGTCCTGCACCTGCCGCTCCATCGCATCACGTTGGGAGTAAGAAATCCTGTACGCACGCTGGTAAACGGGCGATGAAGTGCCGGTTTCTATCCTGTGCTTTATAACGCCACAGCAGCCCAAATCCAGGTTGGACGCGGCGAATACCTCCGAGTAGTCGTTCAGCAAACCAGCCAGAGCCTCCCTCTCCCTGGATTTTACGTGAGAAAGATCGAACGACGCCTTTGGAGCAGCCGAAGGACTAGCATGCTCTACAGTTGCGAGTACCGTATCGGTGGGCTCACGTTTCTCTATCGCAGAGGTGAAGAAAGCCAATGTTTTGTTCTTGGGAAGGCTCAGTGGCTGCTGGCTACAGTTAACCACCCGTAGGGGCACTCTGTGGGCGTCATTAACTGTCACGATGCACGCGGCTGCCTTCAGGCCATTACTGAGAGAGTCGACCGGCTCAAGCACTCCCACGGCGCCGCTCTCTACATCTGAAGGCACACACGCGTACAAAATGTGCTCCGGCCAAGGAAGGACGACCGCCTCATCGACCAGCCTGACGGCAACCCGCGAATATACCTTCTTCAATGATCCCACTGTTTGACGGGTGTCAATATCGGTAATGCGAATCTCAGCCCCTCTCCTGTTCAAAAACGGAACTTTTGAGCCGCCCGCATTAACCTCTTCCTCAGAGAATGAGACTACTACCTTCCCTTTTCTCAAAACATCCTGCCCTAATATACCTGACACTCCGTTTGGCAGAGACACCGTGTCCGGGCATACGTAACAGGGGTGCTCCAATGCAATTCCGCAGAGAGAGAAGTGTAACCGGTAGAGTCCACTTATGCCAAGAGGATCCGCCGTTATGCCTACAAATTTGGTTGCCATACCACCAGACGCTTCCAACACCTCGCGGTCCCCCTTCCTTCGAAGCGTGTTAAAACTGCTCTCCTTAAGCAATGTCACCTTTGACCCCGTATCTATCAGCAATTCCATGCAGCAACCAATTAACTTGCAACGCACAACAGGGCATGCCTCGTCGGCCACACAAACCACCACCACCTCATCATCCACTGCTCCCTCCCCACGCTCCTCAGGATGGGGAGGACTATCTAGTTTTTTGTCTCGGTATCTGGAGCCCCGCTGTAGGCTTGCTTAGGGCGTGTCTCGCCTGCTGCTCTTTGTGGCTCCCCGCGGCGCACGTTTTGGCCGAACCTGGCGATGTGTCCGCGACCCTGGCAAGCGAAGCGTACGATTTCTTCAAAATCTCGCATACCGCGCCTATAGCTTTGTGGAGGTCTCCGGTTTCCAGCGAATGGGCGCTGTTGAGCGCGCGCTTCAACCTGGCGTTCCACCTGCTGAGATAGCAGCTGTTCTAAGCGATCTAACCTCTCTGTCAAGAGAGCAACCTCAGGGTTGAGCACCACTCTCTCTATGACGCGTACTCTCGCTGCGGCTGTCGTTAACGCCTCATTTCGTTCCTCATCCAATGCGGCCGCCACGGCTTGGTCGAAATTGCTCGGCTTGCGCGAGAGCACGAACCGGCGCACGGGGTCTTGCAGACCAGCCACGAATAAAGCGGTCGTTTCCTCTTTAAGTAGATCCTCCGCGTATATCTTCTTTAGCTGGTCTCCTTCCTCCTCCCTGCTTAACGTATCGCGTGCTAGGCGCTGAAGCCGCGACGCAAACGTTCGCACGTCCTCCACTACCATCTGTCCGGCGTCACGGAACCTCTCTGCCCGCACGTGACGTGGTTCAGTGTCGAAATGCTCAAACGCGAGCTTCTTAAATTCCGCAAATGATTTTGTGGATTTTACTTTTTCGTCTCGCCATGCAAAATCATGAGCAGCTCCTGCCATCTTACACCTCGCCATTCCTAGCATTTGAGCATCGGACCATCCCCCCATTTTCCCAATCTCTTCTAGCATGGAAAAGAAATCGCAGATTGGAACCCCTGTCTTATCTCCCGTAAACGTCGGAATGACGCTTCCTAATGCCAGCATGCTTGCTCCGAGCGACGGCTGTGGAGTGGGAGCTCCCTCAGATACAGACATTTTTTTTTTCGCTCAAGCCCTCCGGTGCCTCAAGCCTCTCAAATGGGGGTAAAAGTCCCACAATCAGTCCCGTGATTCCCTTTTGATTACAATTTTGAAGTCATGAATGTCGCAGCATTCAGAGGACATTTGCTTTTGAGACCCCACTCCTGACACCAGTGTGACGACCCCCCCATAATGTGAAGGTCCACACGGGACGGAGAGGCAAAGAGACACCGTATGGCTCAGTTTAAACAAACAGATATATTCAGTAATTATACATGATTATGATTCAGAGGATGGGGCGTCCGAGCTTACGTGCCGACGACTTCATGGGGACGATGGAAGGGCACCGGAGTTGAGCTCGAACGGTTGCTGGCAGAAGCTGCACGTCGTCGGGCTTCGGCGCCGAAGGCCCCCTTGGCGAACGATGTCGTCCTGAGCGTTGCCTCTTCCGTACTCCTTGTCGATTTTTATATCATCTTATCCCCACATTCCCTAGGGTGAGGACGCCCACGCCGGAGTGGGAGAGGCCTAGGGCTTCCACTTGGGCGCACAAACACACCACCTCACTTATGGTCTCGCCCCCCTCACGTGTTGAGTCCGAGGGAAAGAAGGTTGTCGTCGAGGTAGCGTCGGCTGTGGTAGACGGTCTATGGCCCGCTGACGGTTCCCGCGGGTCACCGACCTCCGTTCTCCATCAAATGACACTCGCCACTCAAGGCCGGAACGCGAGGTCACTAAAAGGCCGGTAAAGTGGTCCCTTGTCCTGGGATGTGCTCGGTAGGGTTGATTGATGATGCCCGCCGTCTTGCCACGGGGCCAGGCCCGCCGAAACGAGGCCCTTTGTCCCTGGCACGGCCACGGCAATTGGGGAATAAAACGCCCGTCTCCCCGCGGCGGCGGCGTTCGACACGTGCCGGAACTATGGAAATGGGGTCCGGTTGTGCTTAAACCCTTCCTTATGGTCGTCCACTCTCAACGAATATGGCTCTGTAATTGATGGTGCCCGCCGTCTTGTCACGGGGCCAGGCCCGCCGAAACGAGGCCCTTCGTAGCACACACAAGGAACGTCACACTGTAGTAGGACAAGTTTTTGAGGCCAACGACACCGACGAATCCGACCGGCGGACTGTCAGCCTTCATGTCCTCGGCAGGCCGGCGGCTGAGCGAAAACACGCTGATGAGGCGACGGTGTGAATATATTCGCCCTTCTACCTTATCCATATTGTTAATAAGCGAAAGGAACGGGTATATTTCACATGTGCACACTCGAACACTCACCAGCTATAAGCGTTTGCCAAATTAATTTTAATCGACGGCGACTCCCTTCCCTTCCGCAACGACTAGTCCTAGCGAGTCCGCAGGGTTACGTCTTCGAATTCGGCGGATGTGAAGAGCGAATTCACAAGTTTGAGCGAACACAAATGATCGACGAGTGTAGTTGTGACAGCAGTGACCTCAAATCAACTATTGCTCACATCGCAGGAGCGCGCATACGATGAACGGGAAGCGCCGGTGTGACCCAAACCGCCGAGCACTGCTTTACAACCAGCAGCAGTGGTCGCCGTTGCTATTTTGTGGATAACAAGTTATGCCTTTTCAATTACCGCGAACGGTCCCTAATCATACTTCTGAATAAACCAGTTTAAAATAAACTACTGATCGCGTCGGACGAAGTCGGGACAATTAGCGACAAGCGCTGATCGTACACGATGTCAGTAGCCCAGCTGTCAAGTGTTTCTCAGGCGAGCGATCGTATCGGCGCTTCCTCCCACAGATTGTCGCATTGCCTTAACAAGCCACGGGTACAACCAGTACAAAAAATATGAGATTATTTATTAGAACTAAAGCGCAGAATGTGTTTTAAGTAATGCAAACAAGCGCTAGCTGTTCGTACGGAGCGATGTAAACAATAGTTTATGCGCGCAGGCGTCCTCATCGGCACACTGCTGGAGAAATTTCATGCTCACGCGGTAAATGTTCTTTGGTGTACTGTTATCTTCAGGCACTTAGGTAGACAGAACACGAGCTATTTTCTAAGCAAAGAGCAGGAAAAAGCGAGCAGCAGGTATCAAAATGAGCAGCCACAGAGCCTAAAGCACTCGCGCGGCTGTGGGCGGGGCGAAGCATGGCGGCGGCAACGCCTATTGGTCGGTTCGGGCTGCGTTCGCGTTTCGACGGCATTCCAAAATCTGGAATGTCTCCGCCGAGCTCCGTACGACTCGAATGTTATCCGAACCGAATGCCGTTGAGAAACTTCATGTAGCAGCGTAAGTTCGGCAGTCGAGTCGAATGACATTAGGTTGGAAGGCATTCGAAGCGCCCGTGCAGAAGGGGTATAATACTAAATTCGGTATACTAAGGTCGGTGCGACTTACTAATACCAAAAACTAAATTGAACAACTATTTGCCGGCACGCAATACTACGCAAAAATGTGACCCATAACAGAAGCGCAACAAACATTTTTATAACAACATTACAGAAAACGATATGTACATGAACTTGTACATTTTTGTGAATGATACCATGTTGTCTTGCTCGGGACAAGTCCGGTGCAAAGTGGAGCAAGTGCATTTGAATATGGGAATGCAGTTTGCACCTCGTTCCTAAACCGGGTGAAAACAGTCACAACTATTAGGCTAAATGATGCGTGAGCGGAGTAAATATAAGTGACCCTCAATGTTGTTTTATTCCCTACCATATGCATACTGTCCTTGAGAAGTCTGTGCGTTCGGTTATAGATGAATCATCCACACTTAAAGCAGATATTCTAATACAATGCGTAATTATTTTTTGTTCTTGCGTTGCCGTTATTTTAAATGAAGCGAGTTTTCCAGGGTACCTTTTTAACAATCTCTGAAAGACCATTACTTAGGTTTCAAACTTAGTGCTGCAGATGGAATAAATGCACTTTATTTTTATGATGAAGTATATGGCTGCACATACCAAATTCAAACCACAGGTAATGACGAAATGTACCCAGCAGTGCGTTACAAATATAAAAAAAGGTTTTAATGTTACAATATTCAAACAAAAAGTTAAAAACTTACCGTTTTCGCGATGACTCTCTCGACGGAGTGGTACATCAGTTGCTTCTGGCAGAAAGGTGAGGCTGCAGTTGCTGGGTGTGGACGAATGGTGTTCAGCATCTCGATGGTACTGCATTTATAGTACGCCAGCGAACAACCTAGCATAAAAACAGCGTCAAGGATTCGGGATCACGTGCAAGGCTCACGTGCTTTCCCTTTTGTCCCAAGACGCCTCCCGGAAACTAAACATCGCGAAAGAATTCCTTTTTTTTAATTTTGCTTTACCTTCCGACGAAACCGGTTGTGTAAACCAAAGCATTGTCACTTTCTTTACAGCGGGGAGAGACCTATCCCTGGGGTAAACAGCGTGACGTCAAAGGGGAAAGGCCCGATGAGCAGAATCGTCAAGTTTTTCTTCTAAACTGCATGGCTTTGCACGTGACGAGCACCTGCAACCCATCCATGTCAAAACGCGCATTCCAGCCGCCTGAGTCGAAGCGACAAAGGCAGCTACGGGGAAAGCCAAATACCTATGTGTCCCCCTCATTCCCAGCCCATGTTCCTTCAGGTGGTTGCCGACGCCATTTATTATTTGCCATTTTTTTCTACTTTATTGCCGTGCTCCCTGTTTTCCTCTTTTTTTATTTTGGTGCGTCTCTGTCAGGAACTCTGTCAGGCGCGTCAGTCCTATACTAGTACTGTCGAATGTGGGCGACTAATTCTCACTATCCAAGCGGCTTTGCCTCCCCAAATCTCTCGCGGCGCACAGAAGGCAGCTGTTCGGCCCGACGATTAAGTATCGCTGTTTAGTTATTGCGGCGATAAACTCATCCCCATGGCATAAAGTGGAGATGTGCTACTACCGGCGCATTTCGCGAGTGACTTTGGGAATTGGATCCTTTTAAAGACTTTGTATCTATTAAAGAATTTTGAAGACTTTGTTAACTTTCGATGTTTACAACCTTCCATTTATAGTTCATTAATAGTCTTTTAAATGAACTTTATCACGGACATAATATCCGCCTTGGCGCACAATCCACCTGCAAGGACCACGACGATGCATCTTTTACGGCTTTTAAAAGAAAAATCTGTATACATTAGAAAAAAAAAGCACGCGCTATTTGCTGCAGCCAACACGATATTAATGAACGTCCGTCACGTCTGCAGCTTGGTAGCGTTCATAACAAGGCACAAAACCAAGAAAAAATTCAATATACACGCAAAAAATTTTGAAAAGAGTATGATACAAGCAAGAACGCGAATTAAGCTTCTCATAACGAGATGAAGGGTAAATGCTTACCCATGTATTCTCCCTAGTGAGGCTATCTGTTTAGTTATTTTTTTGTTAAAAGATTTCAAGAATGAGTTAAACACGAATTCTTCTCACAAGCGAGACACTATCCTAAAATCGGGTCGCAAACACTCACTGATAGCAGCGCATTGACAAGGAATCATCGTTAGAAGTCTTTACTTTATTGTTATGGTGTCGCCGCCGGCAACTAATACAGCAAACGGTTTCATCACTTTTGCAGGAGCATAATAGTATGAATGCAAACATGCAAATACTCAGAGAGTAGTTCTACCATCCTTCCTTTCCGCAACCAAGCGTGCTAACGACTACGCTACTTCCTGCCAACGCATATGTAGTTCTGCTTGTCTAGGACGCTGGAGAGTGTTTGCAGAAGGGCGTCGAATCAGATGGATGCCTCCCAAATGCCCTGCAGTGTCTCCAGCCTTTAAGATTCACAAGCAATTGTGTACTTAATTAGCATCTTAACCCCACATCAGTGACAAAAGCAGCAACATCGCGCTAAAGGCTTTCGCCTCACCGCACTTTAGTTCAACAAAGTGCCCCCTGAATTTTTTTTTTCTAGTTCTAATGTAATAATTGTTTGCAGCCTGAGACTGCGATGCAAATGTTACAATTGCGCAGGTAAGAGGCGTATTACACTCCGCGTATTCTGTATAGCAACGTCGTGTCCATTTTTGGGAGGTTACGTTGCTGCATGTCCCAATTTTATCCACAGATTCCCTTCTGAAACTATGCTGCAAATGTACAAACTGCATGCAGTGGGAGACCGAGACAGGCAACCATAAGAGGGATATAAAGTCGGAACCCGACGCATGGCGTTGCAGCGCTTCTAATATTGTCGCAACACTGAAGTCAGTGTTCTGAATAACTGTCCGGCCCGATTACGATGTATGTACAAGAGCTGTAGTACACAAAACATGGTGAGGACGGTTAGTTTTTTCGTTTGCTTCGGGCTACTCTGGTTTGGTTTATCGGGTTTTAACGTCCCAAAGCGACTCAGGCTATGAGGGACGCCGTAGTGAAGGACTCCGGAAATTTCGACCACCTGGGGTTCTTGAACGTGCACTGACATCGCACAATACACGTCCTTTGGAATTCCGCCTCCATCGAAATTCGACCGCCGCTGCCAGGATCGAACCCGCGTCTTTCGGGCCAGCAGCCGAGCGCCATAACCACTTAGCCACCGCGGCGACTCTTCGGGCTAGGATAATTTAACAAACAAGCGCGAACAATGGTACAGGGATTTGTTTGATAACTACGTAACAGAACCAAGAAACAATCGTACTTATGCTCTGTGCAGCTTGTTGGGAGAGCAGTGGTGGTGGTTTCAATGTACATGCGGGATTACCCTTACTGTATTCAGTCGGCAATTGCTCCATCTGAGCCCCTTAATTTAAACAATGTGTTTCTACCACTGTCCCGCAAAGCCATTGTTGGCCGCTCAGTTCATGAGCGCTGAGGGTACACGATGAGAGAGACGGTGTCCAAGAGAACGTTCAGTCTCCTCAGATTGCACAGGAGTGTCTCACTACGGTCACAAAAAAAAAACCTGGAGTGCGCCGCTATTCGTGGTTTCACCAGTTGATGTTAGATACGCTAAGTTCTGGACACGAAGTCCTGTATTTATTTATTTATTTATTTATTTATTTATTTATTTATTTATTTATTTATTTATTTATTTATTTATTTATTTATTTATTTACTTATTTACCCAATACTGCAGACCTCTTGCTTGGGTGCAAGCAGGAAGGGCACAAAGCTATAACATACAAGGGCAATAAGTCAGTAATAAAAGCATGCACGAATAATAAAACTGAAAAATATCTCTATACAGTAACTAAAATACATCATCAAAGGCCTTCAGAAAGTCAACAGCGGATATCACTCTCTCAGGGAGAGCATTGCAGTCAGTAACCATCTTCGGAAAAAAAAAGAAAGAAAATTTATAACCGTTACTTTTTGCGAAATATAGCGCTGAACTATAGTCGTGCTGATGAGGAGTTCGACGTGTTTCTGAAAACTGTACATGGCATTACGCCGATAAAAGAGCTGGTTCACTGATCCGCCACAAAGATAGGCGACAGCAATTACACAACCAAGACGGCATCTTGCAACTAACTCCCCAAATGATTGTGGAGATTGGCCTTTTGGACGCTTCCATTGCGTTCACACCAAAAAATTCTTCTACAAGCATCTGACATACCTGCATTCGGCGCCCTTGATTTTTTTTATAAGTATTAATTTGGCTTCTAATCACGAGCCTAAATCCAGGAGTTCACTAAGGTGACACTTAGGGCTAGTTGTAATGCAGCGAAAAAAAAAAAGGCGCCGGTGAGACATGACACACTGTATCACTGCGTCCTGCTTCTGCTGGGATGTATCTCTTCTCTACCTTACAACTCGTCAAAAAGAACAACGCGTTTTCACTCCACACAGCGTCCATATCGAACGGCCTCAACAAGCCCTTCACCCATCTTGCTTTTTCCGTCCCCTCTCTCTCTTCTAATTGGGCGCCTTTCTCAATATCCTGCTACTGAACATGCGTTCCTCAGGCGCAGCGAAGGCTTCACGCCGCACTGATAGTTTTTTTTCGCCCACAAAGCCCTAGTTGCTCCTTCCTCCGCCTACAGTGTGGAATCGGAATAATGGTTAACCGCCCAACCCAACCCCGCAGCTGTGCGCCCTCCCGTCTGCCTGCGTGCGGCTATGCGAGGCAGGAAAGGGGAAAAGAAAAGAGAAAGAGGAGTTCAGGGTGAAGCGGCCCGTGGTGGCAGTTTGCCGAACTAAACGGCCATTTCCCTGAAAGCTGGGCTTGCTAACATGACAGGTTCTGCTGTTCAGTATGCCTGCTACTGCGTGCCCTTTCCCGCGAGTCCACTCAACCGGTCGCGGGGAGGAGTATGCAGTCAGCGACTGTGTGCTCGGCACTGTAGTCGAACCTAGCATGGATACCGCTGCTGGCCTGGCAAGCCAGCCCTTCATCGACATCATCAATGAGCGGACCCGCTAAGTGGCATATATAGCCCGATCCGGAACAGGCCACCTGGGACACGACACGGCATGCTGCACTCTGCTCAACCCGCTGCTGACATTACAGGTTATGCTGTTCTGGCTGCCTGCTGCTGAATTCCCTTCCCCACGAGTCCGCTCAACCGTTCGCGGTGAGGAGTGTGCAGTCAGCGACTGTGTGCTCGGCACTGTAAACGAACCTAGCATACATACCGCTGCTGGCCTGGCAAGCCAGCCCTTCATCGACGTCATCAATGAGCGGACCCGCCCACGTGGCATATATAGCGCGATCCGGAACAGGCCAACTCGGACACGACACGGCACGCTGCACTCTGCTCAACATGCTGCTGACATCACAGGTTATCCTGTTCTGGCTGCCTGCTGTTGAATTCCCTTTACCACGTGTCCCCTCAACCACCGCGGTGAGGAGTGTGCAGTCAGCGAACGTGTGCTCTGCACTGTAGTCAACGACGCTCCGAACCTAGCATTGATAACGCTGCTGGCCTGGAAAGGCAGCCCTTCATCCTCGTCCTCAAAGAGCGGGCCCGCCCACGTGGTATATATTGCGCGATCCGGAACAGGCCACCTGGGACGCGACACGGCACGCTGCACTCTGCTCAACCCGCTGCTGACATTACAGGTTATGCTGTTCTGGCTGCCTGCTGCTGAATTCATTTTCCCACGAGTCCCCTCAACCCTTTACGGGGAGGAGAGTGCAGTCAGCGACCGTGTGCTCGGCACTGTAGTCAACGGCGCTCCGAACCTAGCATGGATACCGCTGCTGGCCTGGCAAGCCAGCCCTTCATTGAGGTCATCAATCAGCGGACCCGCCCACGTGGCATATATAGCGTGATCCGGAACAGGCCACCTTTGACACGTCACGGCACGCTGCACTCTGCACAACAAGCTGCTGACATTGCAGGTTACGCTGTTCTGGCTGGCTGATACTGCGTGCCCTTTCCTGCGAGTCCCCTCAACCGGTCGCGGTGAGGAGTGTGCAGTCAGCGACTGTGTGCTCGGCACTGTAGTAGAACCTAGCATGGACACCGCTGCTGGCCTGGAAAGCCAGCCCTTCATCGACATCATCACTGAGCGGACCCCCCCCCCCCCCCCCCGCACGTAGCATATATAGCGCGATCCGGAACAGGCCACTTGGGACACGTCACGGCACGCTGCACGCTGTTCAACCCGCTGCTGATATTACAGGTTATGCTGTTCTGGCTGCCTGCTGCTGAATTCCCTTTCCCACGAGTCCCCTCAACAGTTCACGGTGAGGATTGTGCATTCAGCAACTGTGTTCTCGGCACTGTAGTCAACGATGCTCCGAGCCTAGCATGGATACTGCTGCTGGCCTGGAAAGGCAGCCCTTCATCCTCGTCATCAAAGAGCGGGCCCGCCCACGTGTCATATATGGCGCTATCCGGGACAGGCCACTTGGGACACGACACGGCACGCTGCACTCTCCTCAACCCGCTGCTGACATTACAGGTTATGCTGTTCTGACTGCCTGCTGCTGAATTCATTTTCCCACGAGTCCCCTCAACCGTTCACGGTAAGGAGTGTGCGGTCAGCGACAGTGTGCTCGGCACTGAAGTCAACGATGCTATATAGCGCGATCCGGAACAGGCCACCTTGGACACGTCACGGCACGCTGCACTCTGCACAACCCGCTGCTGACATTGCAGGTTACGCTGTTCTGGCTGCCTGCTACTGCGTGCCCTTTCCTGCGAGTCCCCTCAACCGGTCGCGGTGAGGAGTGGGCTTTGTGGCTGTGCCACTGTACGGACCGCTAATCCGCTTACCTTCGTCATGCAGGTCTTTGCTCAAATCATCGCCTTCGCTTTCCGGCCGGTCTTGACGGCCAGACCACCTGGCATCGTTCCAGGCATCTGGACGCCACACCAAGAAGGCGAAATTTGTGCTCGTCACCCGGTCGCCACCGACACTTGGTAGCCCCTGGCAACGCCACCTCTCGAAAACTAGACCAAACAAGCGGCGTTCGCGGCCCCATCGTCACCGACAGCACCGTTTGCGTCAGCTATAAAACAGCGACACCCACCTTCGGCACACTGTGGGCTTTGCGGCTGTGCCACTGTACGGACCACTAATCCGCTTACCTTCGTCATGCAGGTCGGTGTTCCATATACTCTTTTTGCTAAGAAATCTAGTAATTATTGTCTGGTTCAGCTGCCGAGCCCACAGTGCTGCTTCTGCCTTGCTGTTGAATGTGTCAATGTGATTCGTGCTTTACTATTACTATCGGGCCATGTTGAAACAAATCCGGGACCACCTAATACTGATGCTGTTTTGGCTGAACTGCAAAAGTTGAGCGCTGGTCAGAGAAAACTTATTTCTGAAGTCCAAGGCCTGAAAAATCAACTAGTAACAACAGATAAAACAATATCTGCCCTAAGCGAACGAATTGCGTATCTTGAAACCCAATTTGAGGTAATTAGTACCCTGCGAACAGAAATCGAAACACTTCAAACCAGCACTGCTAGAACGACCCACCAGCTTTCCGAGATAGACACACGTCTGGATGATCTTGAGAACCGCTCAAGGAGAAACAATCTAGTATTCTATGGACTTCCCGACCCAAATGAGAAAGAATCATATGACCAATCAGAAAAAATAATAATCCAGCACTGCCTTGATAGCTTGAACCTCGTATTCGACCCTAAAGACATAGAGCGCGCACACCGCCTTGGCCGTCACAGCATTGACCGCCAAAGACCTATAATAGTGAAGCTGTCTGCTTTCAAAACCAAAGGGGTCATTCTTTCGCATGGCCCTAAGCTTAAAAATACAGATTTCAGCATCGGCGAAGATTTTTCTCGGCCCGTCCGAAATGCCCGAAAACACCTTGTGGCTTTCGCCAGAACTAAGTCAGGACCCTTTTCCCTTCGATACAAAACGCTGCACGATATCGCTGCCATCACACACCTGTCTGCATTTTCAGATACGCTAAGCAATTATTTCAAAGAAATGACTTGTACTTGTTGATCAACATATTAAGCCACCCCTTATGTAATACCCCCTGAAGGGGTCTTTAAGGTGAATAAAGTGAAGTGAAGTGAAGAGCCTAGCATGGATACCGCTGCTGGCCTGGCAAGCCAGCCCTTCATCGACGTCATCAATGAGCGGACCCGTCCACGTGGCATATATAGCGCGATCCGGAACAGGCCACCTGGGACACGACACGGCACGCTGCACTCTCCTCAACCCGCTGCTGACATTACAGGTTATGCTGTTCTGACTGCCTGCTGCTGAATTCATTTTCCCACGAGTCCCCTCAATCGTTCACGGTAAGGAGTGTGCGGTCAGCGACAGTGTGCTCGGCACTGAAGTCAACGATGCTCCGAGCCTAGCATGGATACCGCTGCTGGCCTGGCAAGCCAGCCCTTCATCGACGTCTTTAATGAGCGGACCCGTCCACATGGCATATATAGCGCGATCCGGAACAGGCCACCTGGGACACGACACGGCACGCTGCACTCTCCTCAACCCGCTGCTGACATTACAAGTTATGCTGTTCTGGCTGCCTGCTGCTGAATTAATTTTCCCACGAGTCCCCTTAACCGTTCACGGTGAGGAGTGTGCGGTCAACGACCCTGTGATTGGCACTGTAGTCAACGATGCTCCGAGCCTAGCATGGATACTGCTGCTGGCCTGGAAAGGCAGCCCTTCATCCTCGTCATCAAAGAGCGGGCCCGCCCACGTGGCATATATGGCGCTATCCGGGACAGACCACCTGGGACACGACACCGCACGCTGCACTCTCCTCAACCCACTGCTGACATTACAGGTTATGCTGTTCTGACTGCCTGCTGCTGAATTCATTTTCCCACGAGTCCCCTCAATCGTTCACGGTAAGGAGTGTGCGGTCAGCGACAGTGTGCTCGGCACTGAAGTCAACGATGCTCCGAGCCTGGCAAGGATACCGCTGCTGGCCTGGCAAGCCAGCCCTTCATCGACGTCATCAATGAGCGGACCCGTCCACGTGGCATATATAGCGCGATCCGGAACAGGCCACCTGGGGCACGACACGGCACGCTGCACTCTCCTCAACCCGCTGCTGACATTACAAGTTATGCTGTTCTGGCTGTCTGCTGCTGAATTCATTTTCCCACGAGTCCCCTTAACCGTTCACGGTGAGGAGTGTGCGGTCAACGACCCTGTGCTTGGCACTGTAGTCAACGACGCTCCGAACCTAGCATGGATACCGCTGCTGGCCTGGCAAGCCAGCCCTTCATTGAGGTCATTAATCTGCGGACCCACCCACGTGGCATATATAGAGCGATTCGGACCAGGCCACCTGGAACACGACACGGCACGGTGCACTCTGCTGAACCCGGTGCTGACATTACAGGTTATGGTGTTCTGGCTGTCTGCTGCGGAATTCATTTTCCCTCGAGCCCCCTCAACCGTTCACGGTGAGAAGTATGCAGTCAGCGACCGTGTGCTCGGCACTGTAGTCGACGACGCTCCGAACCTAGCATGGATACCGCTGCTGGCCTGGCAAGCCAGCCCTTCATTGACGTTATTAAATTGAAGCTGAAGCACTTTTAGAAAAAAATGAGTTCTCTACGTCATTTTATACCTTTTAGTACGCTGAAACAGAATATCTGATTCAAAAAGAGCGGAAATAAACATAAAGGCTATTTGTTAGGAGAAAACGAGCCCCATCGCCTCAGGGCGCCGAGCGAACACCGCTCTTGCCCGCGATTGGTCGGAATCATCGTGACGTCATCCACGGGGATCTCCGGCCGGCACCGTCCGCGTTGCTGCGTAGCGCGTTGCTTCACCGTGCTTTTAAGGACTACTTTCTGGAAATTATGAATAATTCAAGCAGTGTTGAACAGTTTGGACTTTCACCATGTATGTTCGAGCCATCAGCAACTTCAGAAAACCGCGGAACCAACGACGCCGTGGAGTGCGCCGGCAGCAAAAGTCAAGTCGCGACATTTTCACGTGTTGGAAATCTCGACTGGGTGGATGGGTGGATGACAGCTTTTATTACCACCAGAAATGGGGACCCCTTACTACTCACCGCCATCGGCAGGCAGGCCTGGAGGGCGGGGGCCGGAGCCTCCGTGACTAAAGGGTAAAAAATATTTTATCTCTTTTGCGGCATCAGCCGCCAGGCGGATTGGCTTGTTTCTGCCGAGCGGGTTCTTCGCTGCGCAGCAGGGCTTCACAGCTTTCTCTGATATCAATATCTTCGTCGACTCCGGGGTAGTCAGCGCATTCCCATATTCTTTGCTTGTAACCGTGGAACCGCCGGACTGTCGGAACCTGGACGAGCGCGCGTAAACCTATTCCGAAATCGTTGAGAACTACAGACTAAACAGAAAACTGGTGCCACTGCCTGATAAGAAGCTAAGTAATAGAGAAGCGACCGCATGGCGGCGCCTGCAAGCCGGAAATTTCGTTAACCCAGTATGGGTCTTTCACGCGCACCAGGGTAACACGAAAACCAAATCTCGACTGATACGTATGTTTTGCGTAGGTGCATGCGCGTGCATATGTGTTGTGTAGGTGCAAGTGGCAATAAAAAAAGTAAATTGCACCGAAACGTTTTTGTGTACCGCTGCTGCATAAAAGCCTGGCCACCAACTTCTTGTAACGCCTGTAAACATGATCTAATTCAGATCACCGGCACGCTTACAGAGTCGCGCGAGGTAAGAAAACATTTGTTTGTTCATTTATTTACAGTTACTTGCCTAAATACCCCCGAAGGCCTTTTAGGGCGACAAAAGAATGCCAAACTGGATGAGTTGTAGTGGGTGCACTGCTGCACTGCAGCGCGAAGACACGAGGCGACCGGGATTAAGCTCCCGTGTGCGCTTTCCTTCTTTCGCATGTTAGAGCTACTGTTCAACCATGAGGCTTATGCACTTACCCCCGTACGTTGATTTTTTTCATGCTCAACACGCGTTTGAACAATAATTATGGCGGCGTTTAGGAGCTCGCAGTGCTGCTCATAAAAACTAGTGTGGTGCGAGATATAGTTGTTTGCTGTTGCGTACCGAGATAACGAGCAGAATTACTTGTGGCAGATTATGCGTACCGCGGCTCGACCACTTTGCCATTCTGACTCAAGGACAAGTTTGTTTGAATTCTGGCGAAATTGTCGTTCGTCAGCCATGACCAAGCGCTCATGAATGCAAATGTTTGCTTTGCTCAAGTATACTGGGCTTATATAATCGGTTTTTTGTTCAGTTAGGTGCAGCTGCATGTGCTGCGCGCTGATGAAAGATTAAGATAATTGCTTGTGCAGCCATGAGTTGCAAGCAATCAGGAAAAAGCAAAAAGGCACCGAGTGCGTAACGAGCTCAAAAAAATTCAAGACTGTGTGCCTTGTAGACAGTGCTGGAACTAGCCTTAGCTCAGTGTGAATGTGAACCAGCTGGAAAAGGCAAAGAGTTTAAAAACTGGTAAGAAAGTAATATAACGAAAAGAGAAATATTGCTGCACATATTTTCTGCACGCAGTTTCGGCATGCTGCGTAACACCAGATTGTCTGGTTAACGTGGAAGAGGCTGGGGATAACAACCGACGGATTCTACCAAGCTGTGTGCTGAGCGCTGTTCGAAAGGAGCGCCATACCAAAACTGGATTATATACAGGCTTCAAGCATTACACGGAACGCCCGAGCGAGCGATAGTAAATGACACTGGCAGAAGATTACGTAGATCTGTGGTCCGCCAAAGCGCGGGCCGCCGCGAAGCAAGCGCAGCCGGAAGGCCGGCCGACTCTCTGTGAATGGAATCACTTCCGCCAGTTCTCCCTCTCTGCCGTCCACCCACCCGGCGATTCCGGAAGCGACAAGGGCGTGCCGGCTGCGCGTTTTTAAGAGCGATTGCAGCTCTGTTTGCGGATAGAATCGGGAAACAATTTACACACATGGTGTTCAAAGTCCTTTCGTCCCAACCACAGCGTTTCATGCGATTTGAAAACAGTTTCAGCTTCCCTTTAATGAGCGGGCCCGCTCACGTAGCATATATAGCGCGATCCGGAACAGGCCACCTTAGACACGACACGGCACGCTGCACTCTGCTCAATCCGCTGCTGATATTACAGGTTATGCTGTTGTGGCTGCCTGCTGCTGAATTCATTTTCCCACGAGTACCCTCAACCGTTCACGGTGAGGAGTGTGCAGTCAGCGATCGTGTGCTCGGCACTGTAGTCGACGACGCACCGAACATAGCATGGATACCGCTGCTGGCCTGGAAAGCCAGCCTTTCATCGACGTCATGAATGAGCTTGTCTGTCTGTCTGTTGTTGCCAGGAGGAAAGAAAAGGAAGGTCCCGCCCACGTTGCATATATAGCGCGATCCGGAACAGGCCACCAGGGACACGACACGGCACGATGCACTCTGCCCAACCCGATGCTGACATCACAGGTTATGCTGTTCTGGCTGCCTGCTGCTGAATTCATTTTCTCACGAGTCCCCTGAACGATTTACGGTGAGGAGTGTGCAGTCAGCTACCGTCTACTCGGCACTGTAGTCAAGGGCGCCCCGAACCTAGCATGGATACCGCTGCTGGCCTGGCAAGCCAGTCCTTCATCGTCGTCATCAATGAGCGGACCCGCCCACGTGGCATATATAGCGCGATCCGGAACAGGCCACCTGGAAAACGACACGGCACCCTGTACTCTGCTCAACCCGCTGCTGACATTACACGTTACATTGTTCTGGCTGCCTGCTACTGCGTGCCCTTTCCCGCGAGTCCCCTCAACCGGTCGCGGTGAGGAGTGTGCAGTCAGCGACTGTGTTCTCGGCACTGTAGTAAAACCTAGCATGGATACCGCTGCTGTCCTGGCAAGCCAGCCTTTCATCGACATCATCAATGAGCGGACCCGCCCACGTGGCATATATAGAGCGATCCGGAACAGGCCCTCTGGGACACGACCCAGTACGCTGCACTCTGCTGAACCCGCTCCTGAAATTACAGGTTATGCTGTTCTGGCTCCCTGCTGCTGAATTCCCTTTCCCACGAGTCCCCTCAACCGTTCACGGTAAGGAGTGTGCAGTCAGTGACTATATGCTCGGCACTGTAGTCAACGACGCTCCAAAACTAGCATGGATACCGCTGCTAGCCTGGCAAGCAAGCCCTTCATCGATGTCATTAATGAGCGGACCAGCACACGTGGCATATATAGCGCGATCCGGAACAGGCCCTCTGGGACACGACCCGGCACGCTGCACTCTGCTCAACCCGCTGCTGAAATTACAGGTTACGATGTTCCGCTGCCTAGTACTGCGTGCCCTTTCCCGCGAGTCCCCTCAACCGTTTACGGTAATGAGTGCGCAGTCATCGACTGTGTGCTCGGCACTGAAGGCAAAGACGCTCCGAGCGTAGCATGTATACTGCTGCTGACCTGGCAAGCGAGCCCTTCATCGACGTCGTCAATGAGCGGAACCGCCCACGTGGCATATATAGCGCGATCCGGATCAGGCCACCTGGGTCACGACGCGGCACGCTGCAGTTTGCTCAACCAGCTGCTGACATTACAGGTTATGCTGTTCTGGCAGCCTGCTGCTGAAGTCAATTTCCGACGAGTCCCCTCAACCGTTCACGGTGAGTAGTGTGCAGTCAGCGAACGTCTACTCGGCACTGTAGTCAACGCCGCTCCGAACCTAGCATGGATACCGCTGCTGGCCTGGCAAGCAAGCCCTTCATCGACGTCATCAATGAGCGGACCCGCCCACGTGGCATATATAGCGCGATCCGGAACCGGCCACCTGGAAAACGACACGGCACCCAGTACTCTGCTCAACCCGCTGCTGACATTACAGGTTACGCTGTTCTGGCTACCTACTGCTGCGTGCCCATCTTCGCGAGTCCCCTCAACCGGTCGCGGTGAGGAGTGTGCAGTCAGCGACTGTGTTCTCGGCACTGTAGTCAAACCTATCATGGATACCGCTGCTGGCCTGGCAAACCAGCCCTTCATCGACATCATCAATGAGCAGACCAGCCCACGTGGCATATATAGCGCGATCCGGAACAGGCCACCTGGAAAACGCCACGGCACGCTGCACTCTGCTATACCCGCAGCTGACATTACAGGTTACGCTGTTCTGGCTACCTACTGCTGCGTGCCGTTCTTCGCGAGTCCCCTCAACCGGTCGCGGTGAGGAGTGTGCAGTCAGCGACTGTGTGCTCGGCACTGTAGTCGAACCTAGCATATATACCACTGCTGGCCTGGCAAGCCAGCCCTTCGTCGACATCATCAATGAGCGGACCCGCCCACGTGGCATATATAGCGCGATCCGGAACTGGCCAACTGGGACACGACACCGCACGCTGCACTCTGCTCAACATGTTGCTGACATTACAGGTTATGCTGTTCTGGCTGCCTGCTGCTGAATTCAATTTACCACGTGTCCCCTCAACCGTTCGCGGTGAATAGTGTGGAGTCAGTGACCGTGTGCTCGGCACGGTAGTCAATGACGCTCGGAACCTAGAATGGATGCCGCTGCTGGCCTGGCAAGCCAGTCCTTCATGGACGTCATTAATAAGCGGAACCGCCCACATGGCATATATAGCGTGATTCGGAACAGGCCACCTTGGAGACGACACGGCACGCTGCACTCTGCTCAACCCGCGGCTGAAATTACAGGTTATGCTGTTCTGGCTCCCTGCTGCTGAATTCCCTTTCCTACGAGTCCCCTCAACCGTTCACGTTTAGGAGCGTGCAGTCAGCGTTCGTGTGCTCGGCACTGTAGTCAACGGTGCTCCGAACCTAGCATGGATACCGCTGCTAGACTGGCATGCGAGCCATTCATCGACGTCATCAATGAGCGGACACGCCCAAGTGGCATATATAGCGCGATCCGCAACACACCACCAGGGATACGACACGAAATGTTCCACTCTGCTCAACCCGCTGCTGACATTACAGGTTATGCTGATCTGGCGGTCTGCTACTGCGTGCCCTCAACCGCTCGCGGTGAGGAGTGTGCAGTCAGCGATCGTGTGCTCGGCACTGTTGTCAGCGGTGCTCCGAACCTAGCATGGATACCGCTGCTAGACTGGCAAACCAGCCCTTCATCGACGTTATCAATGAGCGGACCTGCCACCGTGTCATATATAGCGCGATCCGGAACAGGCCACTTGGATAACGACACGGCACGCTGCACTCTGCACAACCTGCTGCTTACATTATATGTTACGCTGTTCTGGCTGCCTGCTACTGCGTGCCCTTTCCCGCGAGTCCCCTCAACCGGTCGCGGTGAGGAGTGTGAGGTCAACTACTGTGTGCTCGGCACTGTAGTCCAACCTAACATGGATACCGCTGCTGGCCTGGCAAGCCAGCCCTTCATCGACATCATCAATGAGCGGATCCGCCCACGTGGCATATATAGCGCGATCCGGAACAGGCCACCTGGAAAACTACACGGCATTCTGCACTCCGCTAAACCCGCTGCCGACATTACAGGTTACGCTGTTCTGGCTGCCTGCTACTGCGTGCCCTTCATCGAGAGACCCCTCAACCGGTGGCGGTGAGGAGTGTGCACTCAGCGACTGTGTGCTCGTCACTGTAGTCGAACCAAGCATATATACCGCTGCTGGCATGGCAAGCCAGCCCTTCATCGACATCATCAATGAGCGGACCCGCCCACGTGGCATATATAGCGCGATCCGGAACAGGCCACCTGGGAAACGACACGGCAGGCTGCACTCTGCATGACCTGCTGCTGACATTACAGGTTATGCTGTTCTGGCTGCCTGCTGCTGAATTCGCTTTAACACGAGTCCCCTCAACCGTTCGCGGAGAGGAATGTTCAGTCAGCGACCGTGTGCTCGGCACTGTAATCGAACGTAGCATGGATACCGCTGCTGGCCTGGCAAGCCAGCCCTTAATCGACATCATCAATGAGCGGACCCGCCCACGTGGAATATATAGCGCGATCCGGAACTGCCCATTTGGATAACGACACGGCAGGCTACACTCTGCACAATCTGCTGCTGACGTTATAGGTTACGCTGTTCTGGCTGCCTGCTACTGCGTGCCCTTTCCCGCGAGTCCCCTCAACCGGTCGCGGTCAGGAGTGTGCAGTCAGCGACTGTGTGCTCGGCACTGTAGTCAAACCTAACATGCATACCGCTGCTGGCCTGGCAAGCCAGCCCTTCATCGACATCAACAACGAGCGGACCCGCCCACGTGGCATATATAGCGCTACCCGGAACAGGCCACCTGGAAAACGACACGCTGCGCTCTGCTCAAACCGCTTCTCACATTACAGGTTACGATGTTCCGGCTGGCTAGTACAACGTGCCCTTTTCCCGCGAGTCCCCTCAAGCGGGCGCGGTGTGTAGTGTGCAGTCAGCGACCGTGTGCTCAGCACTGTAGTCAGCGACGCTCCAAACCTAGCATGGATACGGCTGCTGGCCTGGCAAGCCAGCCCTTCATGGACGTCATTAATGAGCGGACCCGCCCACGTGGCTTTTATAGCGCGATCCGGAACAGGCCATCTGGGGAACGACACGCTGCACTCTGCTCAACCCGCTGCTCACATTACAGGTTACGATGTTCCGGCTGCCTAGTACTGCGTGCCCTTTCCCGCGAGTACCCTCAAGAGGTCGCGGTGCGCAGTGTGCAGTCAGCGACCGTGTGCTCGGCACTGTAGTGAACGATCACCGAACCAAGCATGGATATCGCTGCTGGCCTGGCAAGCCAGCCCGTCATCGACGTTATCAATGAGCGGACCAGCCCAAGTGGCATATATAGCGCGATCCGCCACATACACCAGGGATACGACACGAAAAGTTCCACTCTGCTCAACCCGCTCTGATATTACAGGATATGCTGATCTGGCTGCCTTCTACTGCGTGCCCTCAACCGTTCACGGTGAGGAGTGTGCAGTCAGCGACCGTGTGTTCGGCACTGTAGTCAACGACGCTCCGAGCCTAGCATGGATACCGCTGCTGGCCTGGCAAGCCAGCCCTTCATCGACGTCATCAATGAGCGGACCCGCCCACGTGGCATATATAGCGCGATCCGAAACAGGCCACCAGGGACACTACACGGCACGCTGGACTCTGCTCAACCCACTGCTCACATTACAGGTTACGATGTTCCGGCTGTCTAGTACTGCGTGCCCTTTCCCGCGAGTCCCCTCAAGCGGTCGCGGTGAGCAGTGTGCAGTCAGCGACCGTGTGCTCGGCACTGTAGACGACGATGCTCCAAACCTAACACGTTAACGCTGTTAACTGGAAAGCCAGCCCTTCATCGACGTAATCAAAAAGCGGACCCGCCCACGTGGCATATATAGCGCGATCCGGAACAAGCCATATGGGACACGACACGGCACGCTACACTCTGCTCAATCCGCTGCTGAAAATACAGGTTTTGCTATTCTGGCTGCCTGCTGCTGCATGCCCTTTATCGCGAGTCCCATCAACCGGTCGCGGTGAGGAGTGTGCAGTGTAGCTACCGTGTACTCGGCACTGTACTAAACTGTGCTCCGAACCTAGCGTGGATACCGCTGCTGGCCTGGAAATCCAGCCCTTCATTGACGTCATTAATGAGCGGATCTGCCCACGTTGCATATATAGCGCGATCAGGAACAGGCCACCTTGGCCACGACACGGCACGCTGCACTCTGCTAAACCCGCTGCTGGTATTGCAGGTTATGCTGTTCTGGCTGGCTGCTGCTGCATGCCCTTTATCGCGAGTCCCATCAATCGGTCGCGGTGAGGAGTGTGCAGTGTAGCGACCGTGTGCTCGGCACTGTACTAAACTGAGCTCCGAACCTAGCGTGGATACCGCTGCTGGCCTGGAAATCCAGCTCTTCATTGACGTCATCAATGAGCGGACCCGCCCACGTGGCATATACAGCACGATCCGGAACAGGCCACCTGGGAGACGACACGGCACGCTGCACTCTGCTCAACTCACGGCTGAAATTACAGGTTATGCTGTTCTGGCTCCCTGCTGCTGAATTCCCTTTCCTACGAGTCCCCTCAACCGTTCGCGGTGAGGAGTGTGCAGTCAGCGATCGTGTGCTCGGCACTGTAGTCAGCGGTGCTCCGAACCTAGCATGGATACCGCTGCTAGACTGGCAAACCAGCCCTTCATCGACGTCATTAATGAACGGACCCGCCACCGTGTCATATATAGCGCGATCCGGAACAGGCCACTTGGATAACGACACGGCACTCTGCACAATCTGCTGCTTACATTATATGTTACGCTGTTCTGGCTGCCTGCTACTGCGTGCCCTTTCCCGCGAGTCCCCTCAACCGGTCGCGGTGAGGAGTGTGAGGTCAGCTACTGTGTGCTCGGCACTGTAGTCCAACCTAACATGGATACTGCTGCTGGCCTGGCAAGAGAGCCCTTCATCGACATCATCTGTGAGCGGATCCGCCCACGTGGCATATATAGCGCGATCCGGAACAGGCCACCTGGAAAACTACACGGCATGCTGCACTCTGCTAAACCCGCTGCTGACATTACAGGTTACGCTGTTCTGGCTGCCTGCTACTGCGTGCCCTTCATTGAGAGACCCCTCAACCGGTGGCGGTGAGGAGTGTGCAGTCAGCGACTGTGTGCTCGGCACTGTAGTCGAACCAAGCATATATACCGCTGTTGGCCTGGCAAGCCAGCCCTTCATCGACATCCTCAATGAGAGGACCCGCCCACGTGGCATATATAGCGCGATCCGGAACAGGCCACCTGGGAAACGACACGGCAGGCTGCACTCTGCAAGACCTGCTGCTGACATTACAGGTTATGCTGTTCTGGCTGCCTGCTGCTGAATTCCCTTTACCACGAGTCCCCTCAACCGTTCGCGGAGAGGAATGTTCAGTCAGCGACCGTGTGCTAGGCACTGTAATCGAACGTAGCATGGATACCGCTGCTGGCCTGGCAAGCCTGCCCTTCATCGACATCAATGAGCGGACCCGCCCACGTGGCATATGTAGCGCTATCCGGAACAGGCCACCTGGAAAACTACACGGCACGCTGCACTCTGCTCAAACCGCTGCTCACATTACAGGTTACGATGTTCCGGCTGCCTAGTACTGCGTGCCCTTTCCCGCGAGTCCCCTCAAGCGGTCGCGGTGCGCAGTGTGCAGTCAGCGACCGTGTGCTCGGCACTGTAGTGAACGATCACCGAAACTAGCATAGATATCGCTGCTGGCCTGGCAAGCCAGCCGTTCATCGACGTCATCAATGAGCGGACCCGCCCACTTGGCATAAACAGCGCGATCCGGAACAGGCCACCAGCGACACGACACGCCACGTTCCACTCTGCTCAACCCGCTGCTGACATTGCAGGTTATGCTGTTCTCGCTCCCTGCTGCTGAATTCCCTTTCCCACGAGTCCCCTCAACCGTTCACGATGAGATGTGTGCAGTCAGCGACCGTGTGCTCGGCACTGTAGCCAACGGTGCTCCGAACCTAGCATGCATACCGCTGCTGACGTGGCATGCCAGCCCTTCATCGACGTCATCAATGAGCAGACCCGCCATCGTGGCATAAACAGCGCGATCCGGAACAGGCCACCAGGGACTCGACACGGCACGTTTCACTCTGCTCAACCCGCGGCTGACATTGCAGGTTGTGCTGTTCTGGATGCCTTCTACTGCGTGCCCTATCCGTTCGCGATGAGGAGGGTGCAGTTAGCGACCGTGTGCTCGGCACTGTAATAAATGACGCTCCGAACCTAGCATTGATAACGCTCCTAGCCTGGCAAGCCAGCCCATCATCGACGTAATCAATGAGCGGACCCGCCCACGTGGCATATATAGCGCAATCTGGAAAAGGCCATCTGGGACACGACACGGCACGCTGCACTCTACTCAACCCGCTGCTGAAATTACAGGTTATGCTGTTCTGGCTCCCTGCTGCTGAATTCCCTTTCCCACGAGTCCCCTCAACCGTTCACGGTGAGGAGTGTGCAATCAGCGACCGTGTGTTCGGCACTGTAGTCAACGACGCCCCGAGCCTAGCATGGATACCGCTGCTGGCCTGGCAAGCCAGCCCTTCATCGACGTCATTAATGAGCGGACCCGCCCACGTGGCTTATATAGCGCGATCCGGAACAGGCCACCTGGGAGACGGCACGCTGCACTCTGATCAACCCGCTGCTCACATTACAGGTTACGATGTTCCGGCTGCCTAGTACTGCGTGCCCTTTATCACGAGTCCCATCAACCGGTCGCGGTGAGGAGTGTGCAGTGTAGCGACCGTGTGCTGGGCACTGTACTATATTGTGCTCCAAACCTAGCGTGGATACCGCTGCTGGCCTGGAAATCCAGCCCTTCATCGACGTCATTAAAGAACGGACCCGCCCACGTGGCATATACAGCGCGATCCGCAACACACCACCAGGGATACGACACGAAAAGTTCCACTCTGCTCAAACCGCTGCTGACATTGCACGTTATGCTGATCTGGCTGCCTGCTACTGCGTGCCCTCAACCGTTCGCGGTGAGGAGTGTGCAGTCAGTGATCGTGTGCTCGGCACTGTAGTCAGCGGTGCTCCGAACCTAGCATGGGTACCGCTGCTAGACTGGCAAACCAGCCCTTCATCGACGTCATCAATGAGCGGACCCGCCCACGTGTCATATATAGCGCAATCCGGAACAGGCCACTTGGAAAACGACACGGCACACTGCACTCTGCACAACCTGCTGCTGACATTATAGGTTACGCTGTTCTGGCTGCCTGCTACTGCGTGCCCTTTCCCGCGAGTCCCGTCAACCGCTAGCGGTGAGGAGTGTGCAGTAAGCGACCGTGTATTCGGCACTGTAGTCAACGACGCTCCGAGCCAGCATGGATACCGCTGCTGGCCTGGCAAGCCAGCCCTTCATCGACGTGATTAATGAGGGGACCCGCCCACGTGGCTTATATAGCGCGATCCGGAACAGGCCACCTGGGACACGGCACGCTGCACTCTGCTCAACCCGCTGCTCACATTACAGGTTACGATGTTCCGGCTGCCTAGTACTGCGTGCCCTTTCCCGCGAGTCCCTTCAAGCAGTCGCGGTGAGCAGTGTGCAGTCAGCGACCGTGTGCTCGGCACTGTAGTCGACGATGCTCCAAACCTAGCACGGATAACGCTGTTGAACTGGAAAGCCAGCCCTTCATCGACGTAATCAAAAAGCGGACCCTCCCACGTGGCATATATAGCGCGATCCGGGACAAGCCATCTGGGACACGACACGGCACGCTACACTCTGCTCAATCCGCTGCTGAAATTACAGGTTATGCTGTTCTGGCTGCCTGCTGCTGCATGCCCTTTATCGCGAGTCCCATCAACCGGTCGCGGTGAGGAGTGTGCAGTGTAGCGAACGTGTGCTCGGCACTGTACTAAATTGTGCTCCGAACCTAGCGTGGATACCGCTGCTGGCCTGGAAATCCAGCCCTTCATTGACGTCATTAATGAGCGGACCTGCCCACGTGGCATATATAGCGCGATCCGGAACAGGCCACCTTGGCCACGACACGGCGCGCTGCACTCTGCTCAACGCGCTGCTGATATTTTAGGTTATGCTGTTGTGGCTGCCTGCCGCTGAATTCATTTTCCCACGAGTCCTCTCAACCGTTCATGGTGAGGAGTGTGCAGACAGCGACCGCGTGCTCGGCACTGTATCCAACGGTGCTCCGAACCTAGCATGAATACCGCTGCTAGACTGGCAAGCCAACTCTTCATCGACGTCATCAATGAGCACACCCGCCCACGTGGCAAAAACAGCGCGATCCGGAACAGGCAACCAGGGACACGACATGGAACGTTCCACTCTGCTCAACCCGCTGCTGACATTTCAGGTTATGCTGTTCTGGCTACTTGCTACTGCGTGCCCTAACCATTCCTGGTGAGGAGTGTGCACTCAGCGACCGTGTGCACTGCACTGTAGTCAACGACGCTCCGAACCTAGCATTGATAGAGCTCCTAGCCTGGCAAGCCAGCCCTTCATCGACTTCATTAAAGAGCGGACACGCCCAGGTGGCATATGCAGCGCGATCCGGAACAGGCCACCTGGGACACGACACGGCACGCTGCACTCTACTCAAATTGCCGCTGAAGTTACAGGTTATGCTGTTATAGCTTCCTGCTGCTGAATTCACATTCCCACGAGTCCCCTCAACCGTTCACGTTGAGGAGTGTGCAGTCAGCGATCATGTGCTCGGCATTGTAGTTACTGGAGCTCCGAACCCTGCATGGATACCGCTAATAGACTGGCAAACCAACTCTTCATCGACGTCATCAATGAGCAGACCCGCCCACGTGGCATAAACAGCGCGATCCGGAACAGGCCACCAGGGACACGACATGGCACGTTCCACTCTGCTCAACCCGCTGCTGACATTGCAGGTTATGCTGTTCTGGCTACTTGCTACTGCGTGCCCTAACCATTCGTGGTGAGGAGTGTGCAGTCAGCGACCGTGTGCTCTGCACTGTAGTCAACGACGCTCCGAACCTAGCATTGATAAAGCTCCTAGCCTGGCAGGCCAGCCCTTCATCGACGTCATTAAAGAGCGGACCCGCCCACGTGGCATATACTGCGCGATCCGCAACACACCACCAGGGATACGACACGAAAAGTTCCACTCTGCTCAACCCGCTGCTGACATTGCAGGTTATGCTGATCTGGCTGCCTGCTACTGCGTGCCCTCAACCGTTCGCGGTGAGGAGTGTGCAGTCAGCGATCGTGTGCTCGGCACTGTAGTCAGCGGTGCTCCGAACCTAGCATGAAATACCGCTGCTGGCCTGGCAAGCCAATCATTCATCGACATCATCAATGAGCGGACCCGCCCACGTGGCATATATAGCGCGATCCGGAACAGGCCAACTGGGAAACGACACGGCAGGCTGCACTCTGCACAACCTGCTGCTGACATTACAGTTTATGCTGTACTGGCTGCCTGCTGCTGAATTCCCTTTACCACGAGTCCCCTCAACCGTTCGCGGAGAGGAATGTTCAGTCAGCGACCGTGTGCTCGGCACTGCAATCAAACCTAGCATGGATACCGCTGCTGGCCTGGCAAGCCAGCCGTTCATCGACATCATCAATGAGCGGACCCGCCCACGTGGAATACATATATAGCGCGATCCGGAACAGGCCACTTGGATAACGACACGGCAGGCTGCACTCTGCACAACCTGCTGCTGACCTTATAGGTTACGCTGTTCTGGCTGCCTGCTACTGCGTGCCCTTTCCCGCGAGTCGACTCAACCGGTCGCGGTCAGGAGTGTGCAATCAGCGACCGTGTGCTCGGCACTGTAATCGAACCTAGCATGGATACCATTGCTGCCCTGGCAAGGCAGCCCTTCATCGACATCATCAATGAGCGGACCCGCCCACGTGGAATATATAGCGCGATCCGGAACAGGAAACTTAGATAACGATACGGCAGGCTGCACTCTGCAAAGCCTACTGCTGACGTTATAGGTTATGCTCTTCTTGCTGCCTGCTACTGCGTGCCCTTTCCCGCGAGTCCCCTCAACCGGTCGCGGTGAGGAGTGTGCAGTCAGCGACTGTGTGCTCGGCACTGTAGTCAAACCTAACATGGATACCGCTGCTGGCCTGGCAAGCCAATCCTTCATCGACATCATCAATGAGCGGACCCGCCCACGTGGCATATATAGCGCGATCCGGAACAGGCCAACTGGGAAACGACACGGCAGGCTGCACTCTGCACAACCTGCTGCTGACGTTATAGGTTATGCTGTTCTGGCTGCCTGCTACTGCGTGCCCTTTCCCGCGAGTCCACTCAACCGGTTGCGGTCAGGAGTGTGCAATCAGCGACCGTGTGCTCGGCACTGTAATCGAACCTAGCATGGATACCGCTGCTGGCCTGGCAAGGCAGCCCTTCATCGACATCATCAATGAGCGGACCCTCCCACGTGGAATATATAGCGCGATCCGGAACAGGAAACTTAGATAACGATACGGCAGGCTGCACTCTGCACACCCTGCTGCTGACGTTATAGGTTATGCTGTTCTTGCTGCCTGCTACTGCGTGCCTTTCCCGCCAGTCCCCTCAACCGGTCGCGGTGAGGAGTGTGCAGTCAGCGACTGTGTGCTCGGCACTGTAGTCAAACCTAACATGGATACCGCTGCTGGCCTGGCAAGCCAATCCTTCATCGACATCATCAATCAGCGGACCCGCCCACGTGGCATATATAGCGCGATCCGGAACAGGCCAACTGGGAAACGACACGGCAGGCTGCACTCTGCACAACCTGCTGCTGACATTACAAGTTATGCTGTACTGGCTGCCTGCTGCTGAATTCCCTTTACCACGAGTCCCCTCAACCGTTCGCGGAGAGGAATGTTCAGTCAGCGACCGTGTGCTCGGCACTGCAATCAAACCTAGCATGGATACCGCTGCTGGCCTGGCAAGCCAGCCGTTCATCGACATCATCAATGAGCGGACCCGCCCACGTGGAATACATATATAGCGCGATCCGGAACAGGCCACTTGGATAACGACACGGCAGGCTGCACTCTGCACAACCTGCTGCTGACGTTATAGGTTACGCTGTTCTGGCTGCCTGCTACTGCGTGCCATTTCCCGCGAGTCGACTCAACCGGTCGCGGTCAGGAGTGTGCAATCAGCGACCGTGTGCTCGGCACTGTAATCGAACCTAGCATGGATACCGCTGCTGCCCTGGCAAGGCAGCCCTTCATCGACATCATCAATGAGCGGACCCGCCCACGTGGAATATATAGCGCGATCCGGAACAGGAAACTTAGATAACGATACGGCAGGCTGCACTCTGCACACCCTGCTGCTGACGTTATAGGTTATGCTGTTCTTGCTGCCTGCTACTGCGTGCCTTTCCCGCGAGTCCCCTCAACCGGTCGCGGTGAGGAGTGTGCAGGCAGCGACTGTGTGCTCGGCACTGTAGTCAAACCTAACATGCATACGGCTGCTGGCCTGGCAAGCCAGCCGTTCATCGACATCAACAATGAGCGGACCCGCCCACGTGGCATATATAGCGCGATCCGGAACAGGCCACCTGGAAAACTGCACGGCACGCTGCACTCTGCTCAACATGCTGCTGACATTGCAGGTTATGCTGGTCTGGCTGTCTGCTACTGTGTGCCCTGACAGTTCGCGATGAGGAGGGTGCAGTCAGCGACGGTGTGCTCAGCACTGTAGTCAACGACGCTCCGAACCTAGTATGGATGCGGCTGCTGGCCTGGCAAGCCAGCCCTTCATGGACGTCATTAATGAGCGGGCCCGCCCACGTGGCTTATATAGCGCGAACCGGAAGAGGCCACCTGGGAAACGACACGCTGCACTTTGCTCAAACCACTGCTCGCATTACAGGTTACGATGTTCCGGCTGCCTTGTACGGCGTGCCGTTTCCCGCGAGTGCCCTCAAGCGGTCGCGGTGTGCAGTGTGCAGTCAGCGACCGTGTGCTCAGCAATGTAGTCAGCGACGCTCCGAGCCAGCATGGATACCGCTGCTGGCCTGGCAAGCCAGCACTTCATCGACGTCATTAAAGAGGGGACCCGCCCACGTGGCTTATATAGCGCGATCCGCAACAGGCCACCTGGGACACGGCACGCTGCACTCTGCTCAACTCGCTGCTCACATTACAGGTTACGATGTTCCGGCTGCCTAGTACTGCGTGCCCTTTCCCGCGAGTCCCCTCAAGCAGTCGCGGTGAGCAGTGTGCAGTCAGCGACCGTGTGCTCGGCACTGTAGTCGACGATGCTCCAAACCTAGCACGGATAACGCTGTCGAACTTGAAAGCCAGCCCTTCATGGACGTCATTAATGAGCGGACCCGCCCACGTGGCTTTTATAGCGCGATCCGGAACAGGCCACATGGGAAACGACACGCTGTACTCTGCTCAACCCGCTGCTCACATTACCGCTTACGATGTTCTGGCTGCCTAGTACTGCGTGCCCTTTCCCGCGAGTCTGCTCAAGCGGTCGCGGTGCGCAGTGTGCAGTGAGCGACCGTGTGCTCGGCACTGTAGTGAACGACCGCCGAACCTAGCATGGATATCGCTGCTGGCCTGGCAAGCCAGCCCTTCATCGACGTCATCAGTGAGCGGACCCGCCCAAGTGGCATATATAGCGCGATCCGCCACATACCACCAGAGATACGACCCGAAAAGTTCCACTCTGCTCAACCCGCTGCTGACATTACAGGTTATGCTGATCTGGCTGCCTTCTACCGCGTGCCCTCAACCGTTCGCGGTGAGGAGTGTGCAGTCAGCGATCGTGTCTCGACAATGTAGTCAGCGGTGCTCTGAACCAGCATTGATACCGCTGCTAGACTGGCAAGTCAGCCCTTCATCGACGTCATCAATGAGCGGATCCGCTCACGTGGCATATATAGCGCGATCCGGTTCAGGCCACCTGGAGACGACACGGCACGCTGCACTCTGCTCAACCCGCTGCTGACATTGCTGGTTATGCTTTTCTGGCTGCCTGCTGCTTAATTCCCTTTCCCACGAGTCCCCTCCACCATTTACGGTGAGGAGTGTGGAGTCAGCGACCGTGTGCTCGGCACTGTAGTGAACCAGCTTCCGAGCCTAGCATGGATACCGCTACTAGCCTGGCAAGCCAGCTCTTCATCGACGTCATCAATGAGCGGACCCGCCCACGTGGCATATATAGCGCTGTCCGGAACAGGCCACCTGGGACACGACACGGCACGCTGCACTCTACTCAAATTGCTGCTGAAATCACAGGTTATGCTGTTCTGGCTCCCTGCTGCTTAATTCTCTTTCCCACGAGTCCCCTCAACCGTTCACGGTGAGGAGTGTGCAGTCAGCGACCGTGTGCTCGGCACTGTAGTGAACGACGCTGCGAGCCTAGCATTGATAACGCTCCTGGCCTGGCAAGCAAGCCCTTCATCGACGTAATCAATGAGCGGACCCGCCCACGTGGCATATGCAGCGTGATCCGGAACAGGCCAGCTGGGACACGACACAGCACGCTGCACTCTACTCAAATTGCTGCTGAAGTTATAGGTTATGCTGTTATGGCTCCCTGCTGCTGAGTTCACTTTCCCACGAGTCCCCTCAACCGTTCACGTTGAGGAGTGTGCAGTCAGCGATCGTGTGCTCGGCACTGTAGTCAACGGTGCTCCGAACCTAGCATTGATAAAGCTCCTAGCCTGGCAAGCCAGCCCTTCATCGACGTCCTTAAAGAGCGGACCCGACCACGTGGCATATACAGCGCGATCCGCAACACACCACCAGGGATACCACACGAAAAGTTCCACTCTGCTCAACCCGCTGCTGACATTGCAGGTTATGCTGATCTGGCTGCCTGCTGCTGCGTGCCCTCAACCGTTCGCGGTGAGGAGTGTGTAGTCAGCGATCGTGTGCTCGGCACTGTAGTCAGCGGTGCTCCGAACCTAGCATAAATACTGCTGCTAGACTGGCAAACCAGCCCTTCATCGACGTCATCAATGAGCGGACCCGCCCACGTGTCATATATAGCGCGATCCGGAGCAGGCCACTTGGATAACGACACGGCACGCTGCACTCTGCAAAACCTGCTGCTGACATTATAGGTTACGCTGTTCTGGCTGCCTGCTACTGCGTGCCCTTTCCCGCGAGTCCCCTCAACCGGTCGCGGTGAGGAGTGTGCAGAGTAGCAACCGTGTGCTCGCCACTGTAGTCAACGATCACCGAACCTAGCATGGATACCGCTGCTGGCCTGGCAAACGAGCCATTCATCGACGTCATCAATGAGCGGACCCGCCCAAGTGGCATATATAGCGCGATCCACAACACAGCACCAGGGATAAGACACGAAAAGTTCCACTCTGTTAAACCCGTTGCTGACATTGCAGGTTATGCTGATCTGGCTGCCTGCTACTGCGTGCCCTCAACCGTTCGCGGTGAGGAGTGTGCAGTCAGCGATCGTGTGCTCGGCACTGTAGTCATCGGTGCTCCGAACCTAGCATGGATACCGCTGCTAGACTGGCAAACCAGCCCTTCATCGACGTCATCAATGAGCGGACCCGCCCACGTGTCATATATAACGCGATCCGGAACAGGACACTTGGATAACGACACAGCACGCTGCACTCTGCACAACCTGCTGCTGACATTATAGGTTACGCTGTTCTGGCTGCCTGCTACTGCGTGCCCTTTCCCGCGAGTCCCGTCAACCGGTCGCGGTGAGGAGTGTGCAGTCAGCGACTGTGTGCTCGGCACTGTAGTCAAATCTAACATGGATACCGCTGCTGGCCTGGCAAGCCAGCCCTTCATCGACATCATCAATGGGCGGACCCGCCCACGTGTCATATATAGCGCGATCCGGAACAGGCCAACTGGGAAACGACATGGCAGGCTGCTCTCTGCACAACCTGCTGCTGACATTACAGGTTATGCTGTTCTGGCTGCCTGCTGCTGAATTCCCTTTACCACGAGTCCCCTCAACCGTTCGCGGAGTGGAATGTTCAGTCAGCGACCGTGTGCCCGGCACTGTAATCAAATCTAGCATGGATACCGCTGCTGGCCTGGCAAGCCAGCCCTTCATCGACATCATCAATGAGCGGACCCGCCCACGTGGAATATATATATAGCTCGATCCGGAACAGGCCACTTGGATAACGACACGGCAGGCTGCACTCTGCACAACCTGCTGCTGACGTTATAGGTTACGCTGTTCTGGCTGCCTGCTACTGCGTGCCCTTTCCCGCGAGTCCACTCAACCGGTCGCGGTCAGGAGTGTGCAGTCAGCGACTTTGTGCTCGGCACTGTAGTCAAACCTAACATGGATACCGCTGCTGGCCTGGCAAGCCAGCCCTTCATCGACATCATCAATGAGCGGACCCGCCCACGTGACATACATAGCGCGATCCGGAACAGGCCACCTGGAAAACTACACGGCATGCTCCACTCTGCTATACCAGCTGCTGACATTACAGGTTACGCTGTTCTGGCTGCCTGCTACTGCGTGCCCTTCATCGCGAGTCCCCTCAAATGTGGCGGTGAGGAATGTGCAGTCTGCGACCGTGTGCTCGGCACTGTAATCGAACCTAGCATGGATACCGCTGCTGGCCTGGCAAGGCAGCCCTTCATCGACATCATCATCATCATAATAATAATAATAATAATAATAATAATAATAATGGTTTTTTTTGCGCCTAATGAATACATGGCGCGGGAGACCCGCAGTAAAAGCTGTCACAAGCGACAGCTTGACAAAGCCGGAGGCCCCCCTATACACTTGACAGCATCATAGGCGCAATGAAATGGCATGTCTCATCCAAAAACTACATAGAACAAAACATGGAAACATCTGCAATTACAATCACTCACAAGAACTACATAAATGTATACAGAAAATGTGGTAGAATGAAGTTAGAAAGCACTTACAAAAGCAACGAAACATTCATGTGCGATGGCAATGAGTTTAGCGAAAGTAACAGATAAATTAAGCACATTTTGCTTCAAATAAAATTCAAAACAAAGTGAATACAGAGAAGCGGTACAGTCAGGGTGAACAACAACGTGACAGAGTAAACAGGAATGGCAAGCGAAGTGTCCTAGTACATGTTGAAATACCGGCGGAGTGTTTTGAACGTCACCTTTTCAAGTTGGATATGTTTATGATTTAAATCCGCTCATCAATGAGCGGACCCGCCCACGTGGAATATATAGCGCGATCTGGAACAGGCCACTTGGATAACGACACGGCAGGCTGCACTCTGCACACCCTGCTGCTGACGTTATAGGTTATGCTGTTCTGGCTGCCTGCTACAGCGTGCCTTTCCCGCGAGTCCCCTCAACCGGTCGCGGTGAGGAGTGTGCAGTCAGCGACTGTGTGCTCGGCACTGTAGTCAAACCTAACATGCATACCGCTGCTGGCCTGGCAAGCCAGCCCTTCATCGACATCAACAACGAGCGGACCCGCCCACGTGGCATATATAGCGCGATCCGGAACAGGCCACCTGGAAAACTGCACGGCCGGCTGCACTCTGCTCAACATGCTGCTGACATTACAGGTTATGCTGTTCTGGCTGCCTGCTACTGTGTGCCCTGACCGTTCGCGATGAGGAGGGTGCAGTCAGCGACCGTGTGCTCAGCACTGTAGTCAACGACGCTCCGAACCTAGTATGGATACGGCTGCTGGCCTGGCAAGCCAGCCCTTCATGGACGTCATTAATGAGCGGGGCCGCCCACGTGGCTTATATAGCGCGAACCGGAAGAGCCCACCTGGGAAATGACACGATGCACTCTGCTCAAACCGCTGCTCACATTACAGGTTACGATGTTCCGGCTGCCTAGTACTGCGTGCCCTTTCCCGCGAGTTCCCTCAAGCGGTCGTGGTGCGCAGTGTGCAATCAGCGACCGTGTGCTCAGCGCTGTAGTTAACGACGCTCAGAACCTAGCATGGATACGGCTGCTGGCCTGGCAATCCAGCCCTTCATGGACGTCATTAACGAGCGAACCCGCCCACGTGGATATTATAGCGCGATCCGGAACAGGCCACCTGGGAAACGACACGCTGCACTCTGCTCAACCCGCTGCTCACATTACAGGTTACGATGTTCCGGCTGCCTAGTACTGCGTGCCCTTTCCCGCGAGTCCCCTCAAGTGGTCGCGGTGCGCAGTGTGCAGTCAGAGACCGTGTTCTCGGCACTGTAGTGAACGACCACCGAACCTACCATGGATATCGCTGCTGGCCTGGCAAGCCAGCCCTTCATCGACGTCATCAATGAGCGGACCCGCCCAAGTGGCATATATAGCGCGATCCGCCCCATACCACCAGGGATACGACCCGAAAAGTTCCACTCTGTTCAACCCGCTCTGATATTACAGGTTATGCTGATCTGGCTGCCTTCTACCCCGTGCCCTGAACCGTTCGCGGTGAGGAGTGTGCAGTCAGCGATCGTGTGCTCGACAATGTAGTCAGCGGTGCTCCGAACCAGCATTGATACCGCTGCTAGACTGGCAAGTCAGCCCTTCATCGACGTCATCAATGAGCGGATCCGCTCACGTGGCATATATAGCGCGATCCGGAACAGGCCACCTGGAGACGACACGGCATGCTGCACTCTGCTCAACCCGCTGCTGACATTGCAGGTTATGCTTTTCTGGCTGCCTGCTGCTTAATTCCCTTTCCCACGTGTCCCCTCAACCATTCACGGTGAGGAGTGTGCAGTCAGCGACCGTGTGCTCGGCACTGTAGTCAACGACGCTCCGATCTTAGCATTGATAACGCTCCTGGCCTGGCAAGCCAGCCCTTCATCGGCGTAATCAATGAGCGGACCCGCCCACGTGGCATATATAGCGCAATCCGGAACAGGCCAAATGGGACACGACACGGCACGCTGCACTCTACTCTACCCGCTGCAGAAATTACAGGTTATGCTGTTCTGGCTCCCTGCTGCTTAATTCTCTTTCCCACGAGTCCCCTCAACCGTTGACGGTGAGGAGTGTGCACTCAGCGACCGTGTGCTCGGGACTGTAGTCAACGACGCTCCGAGCATAGCATTGATAACGCTCCTGGCCTGACAAGCCATCCCTTCATCGACGTCATCAATGAGCAGACCCGCCCTCGTGGCATAAACAGCGCGATCCGGA
Source organism: Amblyomma americanum (assembly GCF_052857255.1). Classification (NCBI taxonomy): domain Eukaryota; kingdom Metazoa; phylum Arthropoda; class Arachnida; order Ixodida; family Ixodidae; genus Amblyomma; species Amblyomma americanum. The sequence continues at coordinate 7,593,030 of NC_135499.1, forward strand.
ACAGGCCACCAGGGATTCGACAGGGCACGTTCCACTGTGCTCAATCCGCTGCTGATTTTGCAGGTCATGCTGCTCTGGCTCCCTGCTACTGCGTGCCCTAACCGTTCGCGGTGAGGAGTGTGCAGTCAGCGACCGTGTGCTCGGCACTTTAGTCAACGACGCTCCGAACCTAGCATTGATAACGCTCCTAGTCTGGCAAGCCAGCCCATCATCGACGTAATCAATGAGAGTACCCGCCCACGTGGCATATATAGCGCAATCTGGAACAGGCCATCTGGGACACGGCACGGCACGCTGCACTCTACTCAACCCGCTGCTGAAATTACAGGTTATGCTGTTCTGGCTCCCTGCAGCTGAATTCCCTTTCCCACGAGTCCCCTCAACCGTTCACGGTGAGGGGTGTGCAGTCAGCAACCGTGTGCTCGGCACTGTAGTCAACGACGCTCCGAGCCCAGCATGGATACCGCTGCTGGCCTGGCAAGCCAGCCCTTCATCGACGTCATCAATGAGCGGACGCGTCCACGTGGCTTATATAGCGCGATCCGAAACAGGCCACCAGGGACACGACGCGGCACGCTGGAGTCTGCTCTACCCGCTGCTCACATTACGGGTTACGATGTTCCGGCTGCCTAGTACTGCGTGCCCTTTCCCGCGAGTCCCCTCAAGCGGTCGCGGTGAGCAGTGTGCAGTCAGCGACCGTGTGCTCGGCACTGTAGTCGACGATGCTCCAAACCTAGCATGGATAACGCTGTTGGCCTGGAAAGCGAGCCCTTCATCGACGTCATCAAAAAGCGGACCCGCCCACGTGGCATATAGAGCGCGATCCGGAACAGGCCATACGGGACACGACACGGCACGCTATACTCTGCTCAATGCGCTGCTGAAATTGCAGGTTATGCTGTTCTGGCTGCCTGCTGCTGCATGCCCTTTATCGCGAGTCCCATCAACCGGTCGCGGTGAGGAGTGTGCAGTCAGCGACCACGTGCTCGTCACTGAAGTCCTCGATGCTCCGAATCTAGCATGGATACGGCTGCTGGCCTGGCAAGCCAGCCCTTCATCCACATCATCAATGAGCGGACCTGCCCATGTGGCATATATAGCGCGATCCGGAACAGGCCACCTTGACCACGACACGGCACGCTGCACTCTACTCAACCCGCTGCTGATATTTTACGTTAAGCTGTTGTGGCTGCCTGCCGCTGAATTCATTTTCCCACGAGTCTCCTCAACCGTTCATGGTGAGGAGTGTGCAGTCAGAGACCGCATTTTCGGCACTGTAGTCGACGATGCTCCGAATCTAGCATGGATTCGGCTGCTGGCCTGGCAAGCCAGCCCTTCATCCACATCATAAATGAGCGGACCCGCCCAGGTGGCATATAAAGCGCGATCCGGAACAGGCCACCTGGGACACGACACGGCACTCTGCACAACCCGCTGCTGACATTACAGGTTACGCTGTTCTGACTGCCTGCTACTGCGTGCCCATTCACGCGAGTCCCTTCAACCGGTCGCGGTGAGGAGTGTGCAGTCAGCGACTCTGTGCTCGGCACTGTAGTCGAACTTAGCATGGATACCGCTGCTGGCCTGGCAAGCCAGCCCTTCATCGACATCATCAATGAGCGGACCCGCCCACGTGGCATATATAGCGCGATCCGGAACAGGCCAACTGGGACACGACACGGCACGCTGTACTCTGCTCAACATGCAGCTGACATTACAGGTTATGCTGTTCTGGCTGCATGCTGCTGAATTGCATTTACCACGAGTCCCCTCAACCGTTCGCGGAGAGGAGTGTGCAGTCAGCGACCGTGTGCTCGGCACTGTATTCAACGACGCTCCGAATCTAGCATGGATACGGCTGCTGGCCTGGCAAGCCAGCCCTTCATGGACGTCATTAATGAGAGGACCCGCCAACGTGGCTTATATAGCGCGGTCCGGAACAGGCCACCTTGAGACGACACGGCACGCTGCACTCTACTCAACCCATTGCTGAAATTACAGGTTATCCCGTTCTCGCTCCCTGCTGCTGAATTCCCTTTCCCACGAGTCTCCTCGACCGTTCACGTTGAGGAGTGTGCAGTAATCGACCGTGTGCTCGACACTGTAGCCAACGGCGCTCCGAACCTAGCATGCATACCGCTGCTGGCGTGGCAAGCCAGCCCTTCATCGACGTCATCAATGAGCAGACCCGCCCACGTGGCATAAACAGGGCGATCCGGAACAGGCCACCAGGGGACACGACACGGCACGTTCCACTCTGCTCAACCCGCTGCTGACATTGCAGGTTTATGCTGTTGTGGCTGCCTGCTACTGCGTGCCCTAACCGTTCGCCGTAAGGAGTGTGCAGTCAGCTACCGTGTGCTCGGCAGTGTAGTCAACGACGCTCCGAACCTAGCATTGATAACGCTCCTGGCCTGGCAAGCCAGCCCTTCATCGACGTAATCAATGAGCGGACCCGGCCACGTGGGAAATATAGCGCAATCCGGAACAGGCCACCTGGGACACGACACGAACCCTGCACTCTACTCAACCCGCTGCTCACATTACGGGTTACGATGTTCCGGCTGCCTAGTACTGCGTGCCCTTTCCCGCGAGTCCCCTCAAGCGGTCGCGGTGAGCAGTGTGCAGTCAGCGACCGTGTGCTCGGCACTGTAGTCGACGATGCTCCAAACCTAGCATGGATAACGCTGTTGGCCTGGAAAGCCAGCCCTTCATCGACGTCATCAAAAAGCGGACCCGCCCACGTGGCATATAGAGCGCGATCCGGAATAGGCCATCTGGGACCGCATGCCGCTAAGGTCCCCGGAGGCGATGGCGCCCGTCAGAGACCTTTGGAGCACAAAGGCGCGGCTTCGAGAACGTGCAATCTCAGTGCGGTCCAACGTCAAAAAGTAAAAGCAATAAAAAAATAAATGCAGCCAACAATGTTTGAAAATATCTTTTAAAATTTGTAAGGTGTGTCTGGCTTTGCTTCTGTACGGGCGTTTATATTTTATGCCGAGATTTCAAGACAGTGAAAGTTTTGCCGCGACACTGAGTGCCCCTGGTGGCACTCGATGTCGCTGCAACACTTTCACTGTCAAGGCCAAGGAAATACACAAACCCTGCTGCTGCTGATGAGAGTAGCTGTTGCAGCTGTTTTAAGGAAGCAATTAGCATAAAAAATTGTCTGAGCTCGACGAATGAACAGTATTTCCCACTTAAATTTTAAAACACTCACTTCAACCACCTCGAGCACAGCAGCGGGTGCTAAGCCTCAACGGCTGTTCCACCTTTGGGCTGCACCGTGTAGCTGCGTCGCTGTTCCTTTGAGGTTTCTCTCTTTTGGTGAAAAAAGGTGCCTTAGCTGGAAAGGCCTCCGATGAATTCCGCGCGACAGGAGTATAAGAGTTATTCGCTCATGAGGGCTCGGTGTTGTTGGGTCTCAGGTAGCCGCGTCGGGTCGGAGAAGAGACGAGGAAGTCACAGACCTCCATGGCTACAAGGAGGGCACGGAAAACACACACAACGTTTTAGATTTTGTGCAAGAGCAACTATGAGGGTAGCGTCTTAGCTGAAGGGAGTGTCAGAAAGAGTGAGCCTCTTGGCCGCGCTCACTGCCTAGTTATAAGGGCAGAGTGGGTGAGGGAATAAAACGCGAGTTAATGACATGGAGGAAGAAAAACTCAGGAGGGAGCATCCGGCGAGAAACTTGAAGCCTTGTCATAAGAAGTAAAAAGTTATTAAAAAGAATAGAGTCGGTCCCCCGTGAAACGCCACGTGATAGCGTGCGGTAATATCTATCCCCGCTTAGTGCGCTCATGCGCGGACCAACGCGGCAGACTGATGTAGATAAACCTCCTTGCTGTAGACGCCCGCGCCACGGGCCCCGCAGACACGCCCACTAAAACATACCAACACCAAAATACTAAGGACTGATTGGGAGAGGAAAAACAGGGGAGGGAGTGGCTTCACGAGCGCTTGGCTTGCGAAGGCTGGCCGCTTGGCGTCGCGCTACCTCAGTTTTTTTTTCCTCCGTGGTTAATGACTTCCTAGTCGAAATAAAAAGGAAGAAATGGGCTTGGGCAGGGAATGTAATGCGAAGGCAAGATAACCGCTGGTCCTTAAGGGCAAAGGAGTGGATTCCAAGAGAAGGCAAGCGTAGCAGCGGGCGACAGAAAGGTGGGTGGATGAGATTAAAAAGTTCGTGGGCGCAGCTGGCAAAGGACAGGGTTAATTGGAGCGATATTGGAGAGGCTCTTTCACTGCAGTGGACGTAAGCAGGCTGAGGATGGTGATCATGCACATGTGGTCCGGACTTTTTCTTCAGCGCAAAGCCAAAAGTACAAGGCTAAGGGCACGCGGGGTCGGGAAACCGCTCGCCGGAAACTGCTTCTTTGAAGACGGATGGCGCGATCATCGTTACCGACTCGCCCAAGTTTCCACCCTTGCGACCAAAGACGCTGACTGAACCCAGCTTAAGCCGAGGTAAAAACAGCGCAGCGACGACAGACACAGAGAAGACAGAAGAAGACGGACAAGCGCTGACTAACAACTAAAGTTTATTGGAAAAAACACAGGTATTAATACACTCCTAAAACAACCAGGGAACACGCCCCTCTTAACATCCTTCTAATCGTGCGAATCTAGATACTTAATCTCACATTCGTGAAGAAGCACTGACGGTGTGCTGACGCATGCATCACCATTCGCGTGGATGCGATACGCCTCACACAGTTCCCTTGTCAATTTATCCCTGTGGCTGCAAACAACTTTTGTCTCATGGAAAAGAGGGTTGCACATTTTTTTGTCGGGGGAACCTGGGATATTATTCAGGGGGCAATCTCTAAAATGTAATGCAAGGTTGGACGATGGGGGGCCATTTAACGAGGTATGATGCTGACGAAGACGGGTGTTCACACATTTTACCGTTTGGCCAATGTATTTCTTGCCACAGGAAAACTCAATGTCATACACTACGCTTTCAGCACATGACGTAAACTTCTTTTGGTGGTTTATTTTGCAGGCTCTACTCCCGGTTGGTTTCTGTTTTTTAGCCTTTGCTTTCCTATCTATTATGGCACAAATTTTTCCAAGCTTTTGCGGGGCTGAGAAGAGCACTTGAATTCCATATCTGGCGCCTACTCTTTTTAAGTTGTGTGACAAACGATGAAGATATGGTATAACCGTATGCCTCTTCATGCCTGACGGCTCTGATGGATGGCAACTCTTGAAAGATTTTAGTTTCCTCAGCAATTTATTGCAAGCAAGCACGATTACCTCTTCCGGAAATCCTGCCGATTGTAATCTACCAACCTGCTGATTAAAACTATTCTTCATTCCATGCACACACGATTTCGAAAGTGCTGATCCTAAACATGCAACGGCTATACCACTTTTAACTAATTTAGAATGGGCTGAGCGATAACTAAGCAAGGGCTTCGCTGAGCGCTGTTGAAAAGACCAGCAGACATGATCAGGGTTCAGGACCAATCTTAAGTCTAAAAACTGTAGCTCGTTGTTCTCCGGGAGTTCAAAGGTGAACTTTAAACCTTCTCCACAACTAACAAAAACCCTTAGTATTTCTTCTACATGGCCCTTGAAATTTGTAGGCTCTACAAAAATTAAATAATCATCAACATACCTGAACACCTGTTTTACACAATCACTGAACTTAGAATTTATCGCCCTGTCAACGTGACACAAAAAAATATTACTTAACACCGGTGCTACATTTGAACCTATGCATACCCCATCTTTCTGAGCAAACAGTTTTCCTTCCCACTCGACAGAAGTCGATTGCAGGTAAAAGGTCAGAAGTTCCAAAAACGACTCCACAGAAACACCACAATCCGAAATAAATCTCTCTTCGTCATTGTCATTAGTTATGGCTTTCTTAACACACTGCAGGAGCTTATCTTGAGGTAGGGAATAGAACAAATCCTCCACATCGATGCTAAACATGCCACTCGAACCCGGGTTACAGCTTTGCAAAAACTCAACAATGGTGACAGAATTCGGGACCAGAATTGGATCATCAATCACAAGACTACTAAGGTGCTTTTGCGAAAAGCTTGATATCGAATGTTGCCAGCTGTTACGCTCCGTAACTATACATCGGAAAGGAATTTCAGGGAAAGAGCCGGGAAATCTATCGCAAAGAACTTTAAGCAAGTTCATATTAATCTCAATAGACAAAAGAAAGAAGCAATACGGTTACTGGGGGAAATGAATTTGATAGGACTACAGCGCTCTGTTAGTAGTTCGCAGAAAAATTTTCTAGATATTTTCTTCTCTGCGAAAACGCATAAACCCGAAATTCCTTTCCGATGTATAGTTACGGAGCGTGACAGCTGGCAACATTCGATATCAAGCTTTTTGCAAAAGCACCTTAGTAGTCTTGTGATTGATGATCCGTTTCTGGTCCCGAATTCTGTCACCATTGTTGAGTTTTTGCAAAGCTGTAACCCGGGTTCGAGTGGCATGTTTAACATCGATGTGGAGGATTTGTTCTATTCCCTACCTCAAGATAAGCTCCTGCAGTGTGTTAAGAAAGCCATAACTAATGACAATGACGAAGAGAGATTTATTTCGGATTGTGGTGTTTCTGTGGAGTCGTTTTTGGAACTTCTGACCTTTTACCTGCAATCGACTTCTGTCGAGTGGGAAGGAAAACTGTTTGCTCAGAAAGATGGGGTATGCATAGGTTCAAAAGTAGCACCGGTGTTAAGTAATATTTTTCTGTGTCACGTTGACAGGGCGATAAATTCTAAGTTCAGTGATTGTGTAAAACAGGTGTTGAGGTATGTTGATGATTATTTATTTTTGTAGAGCCTACAAATTACAAGGGCCATGTAGAAGAAATACTAAGGGTTTTTGTTAGTTGTGGAGAAGGTTTGAATTCACCTTTGAACTCCCGGAGAACAACGAGCTACAGTTTTTAGACTTAAGATTGGTCCTGAACCCTGATCATGTCTGCTGGTCTTTTCAACAGCGCTCAGCGAAGCCCTTGCTTAGTTATCGCTCAGCCCATTCTAAATTAGTTAAAAGTGGTATAGCCGTTGCATGTTTAGGATCAGCACTTTCGAAATCGTGTGTGCATGGAATGAAGAATAGTTTTAATCAGCAGGTTGGTAGATAACAATCGGCAGGATTTCCGGAAGAGGTAATCGTGCTTGCTTGCAATAAATTGCTGAGGAAACTAAAATCTTTCAAGAGTTGCCATCCATCAGAGCCGTCAGGCATGAAGAGGCATACGGTTATACCATATCTTCATCGTTTGTCACTCAACTTAAAAAGAGTAGGCGCCAGATATGGAATTCAAGTGCTCTTCTCAGCCCCGCAAAAGCTTGGAAAAATTTGTGCCATAATAGATAGGAAAGCAAAGGCTAAAAAACAGAAACCAACCGGGAGTAGAGCCTGCAAAATAAACCACCAAAAGAAGTTTACGTCATGTGCTGAAAGCGTAGTGTTTGACATTGAGTTTTCCTGTGGCAAGAAATACATTGGCCAAACGGGAAAATGTGTGAACACCCGTCTTTGTCAGCATCATACCTCGTTAAATGGCCCCCCATCGTCCAACCTTGCATTACATTTTAGAGATTGCCCCCTGAATAATATCCCAGGTTCCCCCGACAACAAAATGTGCAACCCTCTTTTCCATGAGACAAAAGTTGTTTGCAGGCACAGGGATAAATTGACAAGGGAACTGTGTGAGGCGTATCGCATCCACGCGAATGGTGATGCATGCGTCAGCACACCGTCAGTGCTTCTTCACGAATGTGAGATTAAGTATCTAGATTCGCACGATTAGAAGGATGTTAAGAGGGGCGTGTTCCCTTGTTGTTTCAGGAGTGTATTAATACCTGTGTTTTTTCCAATAAACTTTAGTTGTTAGTCAGCGCCTGTCCGTCTTCTTCTGTCTTCTCTGTGTCTGGCGTCGCTGCGCTGTTTTTACCTCGGCTTAAAGATTCACCAACTAGCTCAGTTGTCGGTTCTTCTGAACCCAGCTTACTACCGGGTTCATTAATAAAGGTCTATTACGGCTAGACTGAGGACTTGTCTTGGTCATGCAGTGAGAATATTCACTAGGAAATGTGTGCTGGCTGCTTTCAAGGGAGGCTTGCTTCGCCGCTGACGTGGCTACGCCGGGCGAGAATCCGCGTTTTAATCGACTTCGGCTGGAGGGCATTCCGGGCATAACAATGTGCAACTGGACACAGGTAGTATAGAATATGCACATCGACTAGGAAAATTCTTTAAGGATAAACAGCGCCAAGTCATTGCAAAACTAGGCCATTCTGAGACGAAAGAAAACATTCTGTCGTGTATGCCTAAACTGAAACACACGGACTATGCAATAAGACAGGATTTGCCCCCAAAACGAGTTTTGCTCGTTCCGAGCTGCTGCAGTTCATCCGCCGTCAAAAATGTGCCTTCAAACCAAGACCAGATAAAATCGACGTTGGGAAAAAGTGCTTTACTTGCAACCTAGATACAGACACGTTGACAGAATATACAGCATATGTTTCCAACTTCAATGTTAGCGAATAACGCGGAACGATTCGTGCTCACAGCAGGCGTCCTTAATCATACCTCGACAACCATATAGCATGGACCAACTTGAGAAGCGTTATTCTAAAGCGTGACCAGCTTCCTAGCTTCATCTACGACATTGATGGTTACACTATCATTCAAATCTACACGCAGTTAATTGAAGAAGGACTTGTGTCTGTGCTAGTTGGTATGACATACAGGAAAACAACAGCCAACAAGCGGACGCCACGCAAGAAAGAACACACACAAACGAGGCTGACTATCAACTGAGCTTTTAATCAAGTGAACGAGCACATACGTAATGAAATGAGGCGGAAGGTATGCTGCGGAATGGCGGGCGAACAGAAGTAGTCGTGACATTAGGGTAAAGAACCATGAAAATTAAAAGTATACAAACAACAAACACAGCGGGGTGCCACACCGGAAGTAACGCAATCGGTTATAAGCGGTGGCCTTTAAAAATGATAACATTGTTTAAGATAACTGATTTCTTTCTCGGTCAGTGCGAGGTACAGAGTGCCAGTGCAGGAATCCTTGGCACTCACAATCGCCACTGCTTCCATACCTTCTCTGATTCTTTCTTGCCGGGAATACAGACTCATGAAGACAGGGAGTGCATCCTCTCGGCCCACAATGTTTACAATGCTGTGGCAGGTATCTCTCAGAAGTTCGGTTTATGTCGGTTTTAACATCCAAAAGCGACTCAGGTAACGAAGGACGCCGTAGTGAAGGGCTCCAGAAATTTCTACCATGTGGGGTTGTTTAAGGTGCACTGACATCGCGCAGTACACGGGCCTCTAGAATTTTGCCTCCACTGAAATTCGACGCCATGGCCGGGATCCAACCCGTGTCTTTCGGGTCAGCATGCGAGTGCCATAACTACTGAGCCACCGTGGCATCTTCTCCCAGAAGTTTTCTTGACAGATCTTGCATGGAGTTGCTCAGCAATTACTTGACAGCAACGGTCGTCTGTTTCGAGAGAGCTTCATCCAGAAAAGTGGGATATGCACCGCTTTTCGGGTGGCACCGCAACTGTGTGAACTGCTTTTAAGGAGAGGGTTGAGACGGGCTGGTTGGTTCTCGTTGAACGGTACGACGAAACAGCGCTGACAGACTGGACGGAAGAGCAGACAGACACAAACTGTTTTTGACTTTCTTCGGGCGAAATGTGCAGCAGGCTCTTTGCGACAGGTGAGTGCGTGCGCTCTTACGATACGTCGATGGTTTTCTTATGCTTTGTGATGAAGATTGAACACTGGGCACGTGTCATACCAAGACCGCGGCATTGGAGATCTTCCACGCATGCATGCTTTCCTGACCAAGCATTCACATCGGAACTTCCGGAGGTTCAGGGCAAACTCTTTATTTATTCATCTATACAGAATACCCCTAAAGGCCCTCAAATTGAGGGTATTACATATGGGGGGGGGGGGCGGTACAGGCTATAATCAAAAGTAATAAATAAATAAGGCAAACATTCAAGAAAAAACAAACAAAAAGAGATAAAAGCATATGAATCGTTGGAATCAAAATAGAAAACCGACATAATTAAACTTTGAAGCATAAATGGCAAAAAAACAGAAACATTACCAGAGTAAACTTAATACAAATCTATCCAGAACGGCATAAAAATAAAACAACGAGAATCATCAATAACAGAAATAAAAGACAAAATCTAATGCACTGGTAAGTAACCTTCTTGAACCTAGTGCTCATTTCAACTCTAACCACGCCTATTGGAAGTATGAGCCTCGGGCCTAGAAAAAGTTCCTGCCATACGACCTAAGCCACTCGAATATAGAGAAGCGAGGTGTGGCGACAGCGGCACTTTCATCTGCGCTGGAGCGTTCTTGTGAAACACTAATGGGCTCTAGCTTCGTCATCCAGACAGCCAGCCTTAAAGAAGCTGGTTTTCCCTCGATTGTCTTAACGGCAGCGTGAAACGTTACTTAGGCGCTACTAAAGTATTTCCAATGGCCGAATCTCCAGCCCTTCCATGGACGGGAACGCGCGAAAATCAAAAGTCGTCGTCCCTTATACTCATGCACTTGAAAGCGATGTTAAAAATATTACCTCAAGATGGGGCGCCTCGGTGCTCTTTTCGGCACCTAGGCAAGCGATGTTGACATGCGCAAAAGGAGAACGCGGAGCGCAAGTGTGACACGAGACATCAAAGCCCGTGCACACCATGTGATCTAGAACTACGGAAAGCTGAGCAAGTTGGTTACTATTATCCATGGTAAAACAGCGCGGGAAAACACGAGGATTGAACAAACACGACGACACGAGCGCTGACTTTCAACTGGTGATTTATTACGCCCGTGTGTACATATACTATTCCCGCCAAACACTAAACAGAACAAAAAATATTCAAGAAACACTGCGTCATCACTGAACACATTAAATCTACATTGCTGCAAATGCATGCTCCAAACAGGTGATTTCGTGGTTAGCCAATGTTAATGAGGGCTTGCTAATGCATGCTGCACCCCTCTTGTCAATGTGATATGCCTCTACTAGTTCCTTTACTATCTGATCTTTATGTTTGAAAATGACGGATGTCTGATGAAGCAATGGGGCGCACGTGTGCTTAGGTTGCCTGCAGTGCATCGCCAAATTCGAACCGGCTGCCCTGTCCAAAGAATTGTAATGCTCCCTCAGCCGTTCGTTAAGACATCGCCCAGTCTGGCCAACATACCCCCCACCGCATGAAAGGGGGATCTTGTATACTACACCTTCGACGCACTCAACCCTCCTCTCTATGTGTGCTGTGGTACAACCACCACCAATCCTCCTTCCTAGTAGGGACTCTCGCTTCCGCTGCACAGCTCGGCAAATGTTGCTTAATTTTCTGCGAGACGAAAATACAACATCAACTTGAAATTTTCGCCCCACTTTCTTCATACGGTGTGACAATGCGTGAACGTAAGGGATGACAGCAATCTTCCGGCGATTCGAGATCTCATCTTCCTGAGCAACACGCTTATGCTCCGATTTGATTTTGGCCATCAGCCTTTCGCATAACCTTCCGATAGTAGCCTCAGGAAAACCAGCATCCTTAAGCCTAGAAATCTGGCCTTGCACACCTTCCTCAATGATATGGACACACGACGTTTTGTGGGCGGCGCGAACACAAGACAGAGCGATGCCATCCTTTACCAGCTTAGAATGCCCAGACTGAAAGCGGAGTAAGGGCTTGACGGAACGAGGCGAATACAGCCAGCAAACATGTCCGGGCTCAAGTCTCAGCTGCACATCCAAGTATTGTATCCTACCTTGGTTAACGGTCTCCGTGGTGAAAGCAAGTCCTTGACCATTTCTCACATATGTGTTCACGACATCTTGCGTACATCCCTCGTTTTCAACAAAAACGAGGTAATCGTCCACGTATCTGTGTACTTTCAGTACTGTCCGGTAACTCTCCTGCAATTGCATCGTCAATTCTGCTAAGAAACAAGTCACTTAGCAGCGGAGCCACGCGAGACCCAATGCATATCCCGGAACGCTGTATAAACACACTGTCATTCCATGCAACAATGGTGGACCGGAGGTACATACACATCACTTCATGGAAAGCATCAACAGATACACCGCAAACATTTCGGAAGCGCACTTCGTCATTGTCCTCACTTATGCATTCCCTTACAAAGCGCAGCAAACACTCATCAGGAATTGAATAGTACAAATCCTCGACGTCCACGCTGAACACATGACAGTCACCAGGATTATTGTTCTGATGGTACTCCAAGACGACGTCGGAGTTTCGCATACGGAAAGAGTCTTGAAAAGCAAGGGAGGCAAGCGCCTTCTGTAAGTACCTGGAAGCAACAAGCTGCCAAGTTCCCTTCTCCGAAATTATGGACCGAAACGGAAAGCGTATTTTGTGGGTTTTAACCGTAAAAAATATTTCAAGCGTGCTGCGTTCCGATTTCTTTACTGACTCGCGCAAACGGTCGAGATTGGCCTCTTCAAGAAGGGCGACGGCACGTCTCTTAACTTTTGCGGCATTTTCTTGCACTTGCCGAAACTTCTTGGAGATGGCAGCAAACGCTTTGTCCGAGAACACACTCTCCTTCATCACAACAGAGCACCCCTCCTTGTCTGCTATCAGCGGTCTCAAGTCGTTCGCGGCCAGGTGGTTCACTAATGTGCCATAATCTTTTTGAGCCTTACGCTTGCCAAGAGAACCTTCAACAGCTGAGAAGCACGCGGAGACGCACTGCTGGCGCTGCACTTCAGGTACCTGCCTAGCGATTGTCCTTGACAGGCCCAACTCTTCAACTGGTAATAGCCGTGGCTCAAAACAGTATTTTGGTCCCAGCTCCAGTGCCTTGCGATGGCGTTCTTTCATAACAGCGTCATCCAAAACAACTACTCTACCATGAGCACCGGCAGACATGCGTTCCTTGCTCGCAGACAATGAGGGGCGGACTCTGTTCCACAAGAAATCAGTGTGCTGATCAGCTGGCATGCACCAATCAGCAGAGTCGGCGATCACTTCGTTCACGTCCATTGCCACAACAAACATTAAACCTTTCTTTGAAAAAAACGAGCTTGTCTCCACCACTCCGAGGCGAAGATACGGCAGATCCTTCTTGAATGGCCGGGGGAAGGCTGCAACCATCCGCACATGCGCTCAACTTCCACGGGGCAATAGTGATGGTTGGCATGCCAAAACATGGTCCTAGAGTTACAAATGCAAATGGCAATGATCGAGACTTACATGGCGGGATTGTTATGGTTGACACACGAAGAAAAGACGGAGCCCAGGGAACTAGAAATGACATTTAGAAGTACGGAAAGCTGAGCAAGTTGATTACTATTATCCATATTAAAACAGCGCGGGAAAAACATGAGGACGGAACAAACACGACGACACGAGCGCTGACTTTCAACTGGTGATTTATTACGCACGTGTGTATGTATACTATTCCCGCCAAGCACTAAACAGAACAAAAAATATTCAAGAAACACTGCGTCATCACTGAATACATTAAATCTACCTTGCTGCAAATGCATGCTCAAAACAGGTGAATTCGTGGTTAGCCAATGATAATGAGGGCTTGCTAATGCATGCTGAACCCTCCTTGTCAATGTGATATGCCTCTACTAGTTCCCTTACTATCTGATCTTTATGTTTCAAGATGACGAATGTCTGATGAAGCAATGGGGCGCAAGTGTGCTTAGGTTGCCTGCAGTGCAGCGCCAAATTCGAATCGGCTGCCCTGTCCAAAGGATTGTGATGCTCCCTCAGCCTTTCGTTAAAGGGACACTGAGGAGAACTCTTATCATTTTTTTTAGCAAAATCTGATAGTTCGGCATTTCATGGCTTTGTTGCCGCTTGTCCGGGAGCGAAAGATGCATTTATTTCATAGAAATTTGGATTCGAAGATGAAAAAGTTTTTCCCGCCGCCCTGATTCAAACTCAATAACTCTTATGACGCCACGGCAACTCTTATGACGTTTCAGAACGGAGTGACGTGATACGTGACGTAAACGCAGACTCCGTGATTTCTGACGGCTAGCGGTGCGGTGCGCAACCTTCCTTTGCCAGCCTCAGAGATTCGTGATCTCCATGAAGTAAAGAAAATTCCTCCAAGGTAGCACCTCTTGTCCTAGGAAGTCATCACGCTTGTACTTGCGAGATTGGCCTGTGGCGGCGACACCTGTATTTTGGTTCTTGCTATTTTCTACATTGCAAGAGCTTTGTTTTCAGTAAGAGTGGCGTTTTCGCGATCAGGAGCTGCTATTCTATCGATACAAGCCAACTTCAATTTCTCCTCAGTGTCCCTTTAAGACATCGCCCAGTCCGGCCAACTTACCAGCCACCGCATGAAAGGGGGATCTTGTATACTACACCTTCGACGCACTCAACCCTCCTCTCTAAGTGTGCTGTGGTACAACCACCATCAATCCTCCTTCCTAGTAGGGACACTCGCTTCCGCTGCACAGCTCGGGAAATGTTGCTTAATTTTCTACGAGACGAAAAAGTACATCAACTTGATGTTGCAACTTCCTTGTCAATGGGATATGCCTCTACTAGTTCCCTCACAAGGGGGGTGCGGCATGCATTAGCAAGCCCTCATTATCATTGACTAACCACGAAATCCCCTGTCTGGAGACAGGGGATTTCGAAAGAATATGCATAACCAACTAGCCCCGCAACGTGTTTTATTATGTTTTTCCCGCGCTGTTTTAATATGTATAATAGTAATCAACTTCCTCAGCTTTCCGTACTTCTAAATGTCATTTCTTGTTCCCTGGGCTCCGCCTTTTCTTCATGTGTCAACCATAATAGTCCCGCCATATTAGTCTCGATCATTGCCATTTACATTTGTAACGCTACGACCATGTCCTGGCATGCCAACCATCACTATTGCCCCGTGGAAGTTCAGCGCATATGCGGATGGTTGCAGCCTTCCCCCGGCCATTCAGAAGGATCCGCCGTATCTTCGCCTCGGAGTGGTGGAGACAAGCTCGTTTTTTTCAAAGAAAGGTTTATTGTTTGCTGTGGCAATGGACGTGAACGAAGTGATCGCCGACTCTTCGCTGATTGGTGCAAGACAGCTCACCAGCACACTGATTTCTTGTGGAACAGGGTCCGCCCCTCATTGTCTTTGAGCAAGGAACGCATGTCTTTCTGCTGTGCTCGTGGTAGGGTCGTTGTTTTGGATGACGCTGTCGTGAAAGAACGCCATCGCAAGACACTGGAGCTGGGACCAAAATACTGTTTTGAGCCACGGCTATTACCAGTTGAAGAGTTGGGCCTGTTAAGGACAATCGCTAGGCAGGTACCTGAAGTGCAGCGCCAGCAGTGCGTCTCCGCGTGCTTCTCAGCTGTTGAAGGTTCTCTTGGCAAGCGTAAGGCTCAAAAAGATTATGGCGCATTAGTGAACCACCTGGCCGCGAACGACCTGAGACCGCTGATAGCAGACAAGGAGGGGTGTTCTGTTGTGATGAAGGAGAGTGTGTTCTCGGACAAAGCGTTTGCTGCCATCTCCAAGAAGTTTCGGCAAGTGCAAGAAAATGCCGCAAAAGTTAAGAGACGTGCCGTCGCCCTTCTTAAAGAGGCCAGTCTCGACCGTTTGCGCGAGTCAGTAAAGAAATCGGAACGCAGCACGCTTGAAATATTTTTTACGGTTAAAACCCACAAAATACGCTTTCCGTTTCGGTCCATAATTTCGGAGAAGGGAACTTGGCAGCTTGTTGCTTCCCGCTACTTACAGAAGGCGCTTGCCTCCCTTGCTTTTCAAGACTCTTTCCGTATGCTAAACTCCGACGTCGTCTTGGAGTACCATCAGAACAATAATCCTGGTGACTGTCATGTGTTCGGCGTGGACGTCGAGGATTTGTACTATTCAATTCCTGATGAGTGTTTGCTGCGCTTTGTAAGGGAATGCATAAGTGAGGATAATGACGAAGTGCGCTTCCGAAATGTTTGCGGTGTATCTGTTGATGCTTTCCATGAAGTGATGTGTATGTACCTCCGGTCCACCATTGTTGCATGGAATGACAGTGTGTTTATACAGCGTTCCGGGATATGCATTGGGTCTCGCGTGGCTCCGCTGCTAAGTGACTTGTTTCTTAGCAGAATTGACGAAGCAATTGCAGGAGAGTTACCGGACAGTACTGAAAGTACACAGATACGTGGACGATTACCTCGTTTTTGTTGAAAACGAGGGATGTACGCAAGATGTCGTGAACACATATGTGAGAAATGGTCAAGGACTTGCTTTCACCACGGAGACCGTTAACCAAGGTAGGATACAATACTTGGATGTGCAGCTGAGACTTGAGCCCGGACATGTTTGCTGGCTGTATTCGCCTCGTTCCGTCAAGCCCTTACTCCGCTTTCAGTCTGGGCATTCTAAGCTGGTAAAGGATGGCATCGCTCTGTCTTGTGTTCGCGCCGCCCACAAAAACTCGTGTGTCCATATCATTGAGGAAGGTGTGCAAGGCCAGATTTCTAGGCTTAAGGATGCTGGTTTTCCTGAGGCTACTATCGGAAGGTTATGCGAAAGGCTGATGGCCAAAATCAAATCGGAGCATAATCGTGTTCCTCAGGAAGATGAGATCTCGAATCGCCGGAAGATTGCTGTCATCCCTTACGTTCACGCATTGTCACACCGTATGAAGAAAGTGGGGCGAAAATTTCAAGTTGATGTTGTATTTTCGTCTCGCAGAAAATTAAGCAACATTTGCCGAGCTGTGCAGCGGAAGCGAGAGTCCCTACTAGGAAGGAGGATTGGTGGTGGTTGTACCACAGCACACGTAGAGAGGAGGGTTGAGTGCGTCGAATGTGTAGTATACAAGATCCCCCTTTCATGCGGTGAGTGGTATGTTGGCCTGACTGGGCGATGTCTTAACGAACGGCTGGGGGAGCACCACAATTCTTTGGGCATGGCAGCCGGTTCGAATTTGGCGCTGCACTGCAGGCAACCTAAGCACACGTGCGCCCCATCGCTTCATCAGGCATCCGTCATCTTCAAACATAAAGATCAGACAGTAAGGAAACTAGTAGAGGCATATCACATTGACAAGAGGGGTGCAGCATGCATTAGCAAGCCCTCATTATCATTGGCTAACCACGAAATCACCTGTTTGGAGCATGCATTTGCAGCAATGTAGATTTAATGCACAGTGTTTCTTCAACATTTTTTGTTCTGTTTAGTGTTTGACGGGAATAGTATATGTACACACGTGCGTAATAAATCACCAGTTGAAAGTCAGCGATTGTGTCGTCGTGTTTGTTCCGTCCTCGCGCTTTTTCCGCGCTCTTTTACCATGAACGCCATGTGAAGTCGGCGTGGTTTGTTAGTTTTATTTGTAGTGTGGGGAAGTATATATCTGCTAGACTAGTAGGTGCTGCCATGAACGTCCAATGAAACATGCAAGATTTGTCAAGAGCACTTCTGGGAGGAAACTGCCGCATAATTGTAAACACTGTAAGCCGAGAGGATGCACCCTGTCTCTTCATGAGTCTGTACTCCATGAAAAAAAATAAAGAACTGATAAGAGAATTTTTGGAAGCAGTGGCGATTGCGAATCACACGGATTCCTGCATTGGCACTCCGTCCCTCGCTCTGACCGATGAAGAATTCAGTTATCTTAGAAAAGTTCATCGTTTTTAAAGACCACCGCTTTTAACATTTTACCTAATTTCCGTTGGGGCCGTTTACATCCCCCTGTTTTGTTTTATGCATGAGTAATTTTCACTTTTTGATGGTTATTCACCCTACTGACGTGACGACTTCTGTACGCCCACCATTGCGCAGCCTTCCCCACTGTTAGCCTATTCGCCCTCATTTCACTATATATGTTATCGTTCGCTAGAATAAAAGCTCAGTTGCTAGTCAGCCTCATGCGTGTGTGTTCCTTACTGCGTGGCGTCCGTTTGTTGGCTGTTGTTTTCTGGTCACTGAAGAAGGCTTCGATAAAGAAGTGCTTCCCACTAATCAGGACTTCACCATTTATCGTCGTGATCGTTGTTGCCCTAGAGGAGTTGGCGGACAAATAGCTGTAATAAATGTCATCATGCTTAGTATGCCACGACGACGTACACGAGCTATCATAGGGTTGTGTCGTTACGTCAACTATGAAAACTATATTTAGTATTTGTTACAGGCCATCTGACTAGAATCCATCTTTCAGCAACTCACTCTACCATAGTCTAACATATTGCTGTTGACAGACGCGTTCTGAATCTTCTAAACATGTGCGCAAGCCGCGCTGACCGTCCAAGTTCTGAGGCGGTCTACATTTCCCGAGCAGCGCCGACTACGCTGTCCCTCTTCGACGAGAAGCGGGGGGCACCGAGAGACGCCGAGGCACAACGGGACGCCGCTCTCCGGTTATCTCGCCCCCCCCCCCTCCCCTCCGCCAACAACGGGGTGGAGACAGACAGGCCCAGACAGCCGTTTGAATTTTTTCACCTAAAACAACACCTGCTGTGCTCTGCTCTACCGAAGTGGTTTTGTAACTTCGGAAGTGAATAAACCATCACTTTATTTGTTCTCTTGTAAACTCTTTTGACGACTGCAATATGTTAAGGATGATTTCCGCCGATCATTTATTTTTCTCCTTGGCAATATTATTATCCCTCATATTAACTTACGTGTTCTTAGCATACGTGGTATTTCGCAGTCAAGAAAGGCCAAATAATTCCTCTATCTACCTCATCATTTAAGTCTACCTTTCGTTTCTTCATCCTTCAGTGTCCGGTCCTCTTCAGTGGCAGCGTTGCCTCAGATCCAGTTCAGTGCTACGACGGAATCCCTTCGACGCTTTTCGACGGGAGTGCGCTGGCGTCAAGTGACAGCTGCTCCGATGGCCCATGGAATTCTTTCATGACGCAGCTGGTGACCGCTTCGCAAGATTTTTACCGCAGATCGGCATCGACGTCGACGATCGCAGAAGATATAAATGGGCTGCATAATCGCTACCCCATCAGTGGGCATGGGAGCAGCGATACGATGTGGTTCAGCAACGTCTTTCGTTTTTTCATCCTTCAGTGTCCGGTCCTCTTCACTGGCAGCGTTGCTTCAGATCCAGTTCAGTGCTGCGACGGAATCACATCGGCGCTTTTCGACGGGAGTGCGCTGGCGTCAAGTGACAGCTGCTCCGATGGCCCACGGAATGCTTTCATGACGCAGCTGGTGACCGCTTCGCAAAATTTTTACCGCAGATCGGCATCGACGTCGATGATCGCAGAAGATATAAATGGGCTGCATAATCGCTACCCCATCAGTGGGCATGGGAGCAGCGATACGATGTGGTTCAGCAACGTCTTTCGTTTTTTCATCCTTCAGTGTCCGGTCCTCTTCACTGGCAGCGTTGCTTCAGATCCAGTTCAGTGCTGCGACGAAATCCCTTCGACGCTTTTCGACGGGAGTGCGCTGGCGTCAAGTGACAGCTGCTCCGATGGCCCCATGGAATGCTTTCATGACGCAGCTGGTGACCGCTTCGCAAAATTTTTACCGCAGATCGGCATCGACGTCGACGATCGCAGAAGATATAAATGGGCTGCATAATCGCTACCCCATCAGTGGGCATGGGAGCAGCGATACGATGTGGTTCAGCAACGTCTTTCGTTTTTTCATCCTTCAGTGTCCGGTCCTCTTCACTGGCAGCGTTGCTTCAGATCCAGTTCAGTGCTGCGACGGAATCACATCGGCGCTTTTCGACGGGAGTGCGCTGGCGTCAAGTGACAGCTGCTCCGATGGCCCACGGAATGCTTTCATGACGCAGCTGGTGACCGCTTCGCAAAATTTTTACCGCAGATCGGCATCGACGTCGATGATCGCAGAAGATATAAATGGGCTGCATAATCGCTACCCCATCAGTGGGCATGGGAGCAGCGATACGATGTGGTTCAGCAACGTCTTTCGTTTTTTCATCCTTCAGTGTCCGGTCCTCTTCACTGGCAGCGTTGCTTCAGATCCAGTTCAGTGCTGCGACGAAATCCCTTCGACGCTTTTCGACGGGAGTGCGCTGGCGTCAAGTGACAGCTGCTCCGATGGCCCCATGGAATGCTTTCATGACGCAGCTGGTGACCGCTTCGCAAAATTTTTACCGCAGATCGGCATCGACGTCGACGATCGCAGAAGATATAAATGGGCTGCATAATCGCTACCCCATCAGTGGGCATGGGAGCAGCGATACGATGTGGTTCAGCAACGTCTTTCGTTTTTTCATCCTTCAGTGTCCGGTCCTCTTCACTGGCAGCGTTGCTTCAGATCCAGTTCAGTGCTGCGACGGAATCCCATCGGCGCTTTTCGACGGGAGTGCGCTGGCGTCAAGTGACAGCTGCTCTGATGGCCCATGGAATGCTTTCATGACGCAGCTGGTGACCGCTTCGCAAGATTTTTACCCCAGATCGGCATCGACGTCGACGATCGCAGAAGATATAAATGGGCTGCATCATCGCCGCCCCATCAGTGGACATGGGAGCAGCGATACGATGTGGTTCAGCAACGTCTTTCGTTTTTTCATCCTTCAGTGTCCGGTACTCTTCACTGGCAGCTACGTTGCTTCAGATCCAGTAAGCCGCCGCGGTGGCTGAGTGGTTATGGCGCTCGGCGGCCAGCCCAAAAGACGCGGGTTCGATCCCGGTCACGGCGGTCGAATTTCGATGGAGGCGAAATTCTGGAGGCCCGTGTGCTGTGCGATGTCAGTGCACGTTAAAGATCCCCAGGTGGTCGAAATTTCCGGAGGCCTTCACTACGGCGTCTCTCATAGCCTGAGTTGCTTTGGGACGTTAAACCCCCTATAAACCATAAAACCATAAAGCTTCAGATCCAGTTCAGTGCTACGGCGGAATCCCATCGGCGCTTTTCGACGGGAGTGCGCTGGCGTCAAGTGACAGCTGCTCCGATGGCCCATGAAATGCTTTCATGACGCAGCTGGTGAGCGCTTCGCAAGACTTTTACCCCAGATCGGCATCGACGTCGACGATCGCAGAAGATATAAATGGGCTGCATCATCGCTACCCCACCAGGGGGCATGGGAGCAGCGATAAGATGTGGTTCAGCAAAGTCTTTCGTTTTTTCATCGTTCAGTGTCCGGTCCTCTTCACTGGCAGGGTTGCTTGAGATCCAGTTCAGTGCTTCGACGGAATCCCATTGGCGCTTTTCGACGGGAGTGCGCTGGCGTCAAGTGACAATTGCTCCGATGGCCCATGGAATGCTTTCATGACGCAGCTGGTGAGTGCTTCGCAAGATTTTTACCCCAGATCGGCATCGAAGTTAACCATCGCAGAAGATATAAATGGGATGCATCATCGCTATGCTATCTGTGGGCATGGGAGCAGCGATACGATGTGGTTAAGCAACGTCTTTTGTTTTTTCATCCTTCAGTGTCCGGTCCTGTTCACTGGCAGCGTTGCTTCAGTTCAGTTCAGTTTATTTTCCTTAAAGACCCCCGATTTCAGGGGTATTACATAAGGGGTGGGTACAAGATTTGGATTAACACTAGTTCAAGTAAAGTTCAAGCACGCATATATATATATGCACATACATAGTATACATACTCAAGTATATTCACACATGTATTTACACATATCAAAGCCTATATATGTAGGCCAACATACATGTATGTAAATACAAACAACACATATAAGGAAAAATGTACAATGTAATTGGAGATGGTCAGTAACATGTTGTAAAAATACGGATGGGCAGATGATGTCTACAATGGCAGCGGGGAGGCCGTCCAGTCTGCCGCCATGCGAAGAAAAAACGAGGCTAAAAATGTTGATGTTCGTGAGCGTGGTCGTGAAACTTGCAGCGAGTGGCTCCTCAGGTATGATATGCGCGCTGCGGGCGTGATATATGGTGCTTGATGAAGGATAGGACTGTAAAAGCATTTGTGGTAAAGACAGAGGGAAGCAATGCGCCGACTTAAAACGAGGTCCGGAAGCCCAGATAGTGATTTCAGTGACGTGACGCTTACGTCATATGAGTACGACGAATGGGTGAATCGAGCGGCGCGGTTTTGTATCGCTTCAAGAGCGTCGATGAGATATGCTTGATGCGGATTCCAGACTGCTGAGGCGTATTCTAGTTTCGGTAGTACAAGTGATGTGTAGGCAAGTAATTTTACGTGATTTGGGGCTTTCCACAAGTGACATTTTAGGAAACCTAAAGTTTTGTTAGGAGCTGAAATGATGGTATGCACATGCGTACGCCAGTTGAGGTCGTCTGATACAGTGACACCGAGGTATTTAAAAGTGTCAGTTGATTTAAGAGTGACATTATTAATTGTGTACGCAAATGTCCGAGCGTTATGGCTGCGGGTGAACGACATGCTTTTGCATTTGTTAACGTTTAGTGTCATTAACCAAGTGGTACACCATTCTGAAATATTAGTAAGGTGAATTTGTAGGGTTATCTGATCCGAAGTGTTAAGTACGGTGCGGTAGATAACACAGTCATCCGCGAACAAGCGCATATTACAGGATGCATGGAAAGGTATGTCGTTGATATAGATTAAGAATAGGAGCGGGCGAAGAACCGATCCCTGGGGGACGCCTGACGTTACTGGAACCGGTGTGGATAGGCGATTATTTATCACAACGTACTGCGATCGATTAGTAAGAAATTCTGCAATCCATGTTAAGACAGTAGGATGAATTTAACGGGGAGAGTTTCGCAAGTAATCGTTGGTGAGGCACTTTATCAAACGCTTTAGCATAATCAAGAAAGGTCGCGTCTGTCTGTATGTTACTATCCAGGTTAGTCTGGATGTCATGTAGAAAAACTGCAAGCTGTGTCTCACATGACAACCCCTTTCGGAAGCCATGTTGTGAAAGATGGAAAAAGTGATTTCTGTCAAGGAAATTTATTATGTGGGAGTAGATCACATGCTCCATGATTTTACAGGGGACGCTTGTTAGAGAGATAGGGCGGTAATTTAGTGGAGAATTTCTCCTACCTGACTTGAAACAGGAACGACCTTCCCTGTCCTCCAGTCGCCTGGAATGACTCCTGAAGAAAGTGACTGTGAAAAAATTAGGGTGAGATAAAGTGAGACGTTGCGCTTGGTGTTTTTCAAGATTTTGGTAATAATTTCGTCCATTCCAGCAGAAGATAATAATTTATTATTTTCTATTATGGATGAAATTCCAGTTTCACAAAAATTTATCGCTGGCATGTCAGAATGAAAGTCAAGCAAAGGTAAACATGGGGGTGCGGTCCCTTTATCAGAAAAAGACAGTAGCGAACTTGGTGTTGAACAAGTTCGCACAGTCTACGTCCGTAATCCTTTCATTCAGGTCACTGGTGAGTACAATGTCTCGCGGTTCGTCGTCTTTCAGTGTTTTCCAAAACTGTTTGGAATTAGTTTTTAGTAGCTTGGGCAGTTCTAAGTGGTAAAAAGGGTGCTTTGCTTGATGTAGAGTAGAAAGGTAGTATTTATCTGCTTCATAATATTTGTCCCATGCTTTTGGTTGCTCTCTAACCTTTGCAACCCGGAACAGACGTTTCTTTTTATTTTCAAGCCTTTTTAATGTTTTCGTAAACCACAGTTTGTGACAACTGGCTCTGAAACTTACTTTAGGTACAAATTTATCGGTTAATTGCTTCAGCTTTTCTTTAAAACGTGTCCAATTGGCGTCAACATTATGGTGGTGGAAAGTTGTCTGAAATGTGGGAAACAATGTGCAAAGGCCCTCATTTATCGCTTCATAATCGCCTTTGTCATACAACTGTATCGTTTTCTTGTACATTTCGGACATTGTCGAAAAGAAAAGCCAGCATGAATTACTTTGTGGTCGCTTATTTCTTTGAGATAATGGATGTACCAAAGGCTTTCGGGGTTGTTGGTTAATATTAGATCTAAGATATTGGATGTATCCTGTGAAACACGTGTTGCTTCAGAAACCAGCTGGGTCATGTTAAAATTGAGGCAGATATCGAGGAAGTTCTTGGCTTCGGTTACTCCTGTCGAAGAACACAAATTGTCAGTGTGCCAGTCTATTTGCGGGAAGTTAAAATCGCCAAATAGTAGTATGTGTGCATTTGGGTGAGCAGCAATAAGCTGACACATGGTTTGGTTAAGCTGGTTGCAAAATTCGTAAGTAGTGTGGGGAGGTCTGTAACAAACGCCTAGTAGTACGGTGTGTGGGCGTGATTGGATAGTCACCCACAATATTTCCAGCTGTGACCGATTGATGACTGCACAAGACAATCGTTCGTGGAATGCAATCAGTACACCACCACCGCGCGTAGATGCATGGTCATTGCGGTACACACGAAAGTTCGGTAGGTCCGATAGCACTTCAGTATCGCTCACGTCGTCAGTGAGCCACGTCTCGGTTTGTATTAGTAGATTACTGCTAGAGGACAATACAATGCTAGATATACGTTCACGTTTTTGAAGAAAACTGCGGATGTTAGTGTGAATTGCAGAAAGTGAAAGAGCATCGCTAGAGACAGCATATGCTCGGTTCTTTTCTTTCTTTTTTTGGTGCTTCGTCTGCTATGATAATTCTTTGATGCTGTTAGTACTCTCGTCAAAGACGTAACGCTTTTGGTTCATATACAGAGTTTTGAAACGGACGGAAAATGGCTTGTTCTTGCTTTTCGCAAAAGCAATAAGTTGTTTACGCGCATTTTGGACTGGGCGCGAGAAATCCTCACCGATGCCATAACCTGTCCCTTTAAGCATCCGGCCATTTGACAATATTGCAGCTTTGGTCTTGTGTGATGCAAGCTTTACTATTATGGGCCGGCAGCGACCAGATGAGGGACGGCCGAGGCGATGCGCACGCTCTATATCCCTTGGTTCCAAGGTTAACTGTAAATTATCCCGGCAAAGGTTTGCGACCAACTGCTCTGTCTCTGCGAATGTTTCCGAGGAGGAGGGGTCGGGGATGCCGTAGAAGATTAGGTTGTGCCGCCTCGAACGGTTCTCGGCGTCATCCATACGGGCTTCCAGCTCCGAAAGTCGAAAAGTAGTCCGCTCTGTGTCAATGCGCATGATTTCAATTTCTTCCCGCAGTGGTACCAATGCCTGATAATGATTTTCGAGATCTGTTAGTCTTTCCTTGAATTTGCCTATTGTTTTGTCAGTATTGCCGAGTTGAGCTTTCAGGAATTGTATTTCTGCAATTACCTTCGCTTGACCGCTAGTCAGACTACGCAATTCCGGGAGAAGGGCTTCAGTAGAAGGGCCAGGGTTAGATTCAATATCTCCAGCTTGGAGTAGTAGCGAGTGCATTACATCAACACATTCAGCAATAATAGTAACACAGTACCGTGGGCTCAGTAGCTGTACCTGACAATAATTACTCGTTTTTTTTTGCGAACATAACGTAAGGTTCACCAACCTGCATAGCGAGAGTTAACTGATAAGGGGTCCGTGCAATGGCACAGTCACCAAGCCCACAGGATTGCGCCGAGGGTGCTTGTTACTTTATAACTGGTAGCCTCGTTGCTGTCGACGATGATGCGGCAGCCCAAGCTTTGGAGAGTTCCGCTGTCCAGTGTGCCCCATGCGGCTTAGGCAGGAACTGCAGCCTGCCGACAGGTAGGAGCCGGGCAGTGGGTCCGTAGCTTCCAGGATCGGTGATTCCGCATTCCGATCTGGTCTGCGATGCCGCATGCGCAAGCGCAGGCAGCAGCAGGCGCACAACGCAGTAAACCATCTGCATAGCGAGAGTGAACTGATTAGTGGTCCGTGCACTGGCACAGTCACCAAGCCCACAGGATTGCGCCGAGGGTGCTTGTTCCTTTATAGCTGGTAGACTCGTTGCTGTCGACGATGATGCGGCAGCCGAAGCTTTGGAGAGTTCCGCTGTCCAGTGTGCCCCATGCGGCTTAGGCAGGAACTGCAGCCTGCCGACAGGTAGGAGCCGGGCAGTGGGTCCGTAGCTTCCAGGAGCGGTGATTCCGCATTCCGATCTGGTCTGCGATGCCGCAAGCGCAAGCGCAGGCAGCAGCAGGCGCACAACGCAGTAAACCATCTGCATAGCGGGAGTGAACGGATTAGTGGTCCGTGCACTGGCACAGTCACCAAGCCCAGTGCTACGGCGGAATCCCGTCGGCGCTTTTCGACGGGAGTGCGCCGGCGTCAAGTGACAATTGCTCCGATGGCCCATGGAATGCTTTCATGACGCAGCTGTTGACCGCTTCGCAAGATGTTTACCCCAGATGTGTTCCTTCAAGTGTCTCATCTTTTTTGTGCTGTCCTTCAATCAAGATGGAGCAGTTTACAATCAGTCGCAAGTGGTAAGGAAAAACGTCTACTTAGAGCAGGTAGTAACCGCTGGTTAGGGATGTTCTGAAATCATGAATGGCAGCTTACCAATATCCCTAAAAAGGGCAGAATACACCAGATTCATCTCACCGGCACCCACCTATGGGGCACAAACAGGGAAGCTAAGGAAAAGGGTTCAGCTTAAGTTAAGGATAACGCAGCGAGCCATGGAAAGAAAAATGATAAGTGTAACGCTAAGGGACCGGATGCGGCCAGATTGGGCGATGGAACAAACGCGGATTAATGACATCCTAGTTGAAATAGTACAAAAAGCGTGATGTCAGTGCACGGTAAAGAACCCAAGGTTGTCGAAATTTCCGGAGCCCTTCTCTACGGCATTCCTCATGCCTGAGTCGCTTTGGGACGTTAAAACCTTAGAAATGAAATATAATCATATCGATATCAAGAGGAAGAAATGGGCTGCGGCAGGGCATGTTCTGGAAGGCACGAAAACTGCTCTTCCATAAGGGCAACGATGTGGATTCGAAGAGAAGGCAAGCTCAGGAGGGGGCCGGAAGACAGTTAGGAGGGCAGATGTGGTTAAGAAGTTTGCGGGGATACGATGGTCGCAGCTGGCAAAGGACAGGGTTAATTGGAGAGACATTCATAAGAAGGGAGACGTCAAGGACTTGAAAAATTGCAGGCCGATCAGCTTACTATCCGTTGCCTACAAAGTATTTACTAAGGTAATCGCTAATAGAGTCAGGGCAACGTTAGACTTTAATCAACCAAATGATCAGGCAGGCTTTCGTAAAGGATATTCCACAATAGATCATATTCACACTATCAATCAGGTGATAGAGAAATGCGCAGAATATAACCAACCTCTCTATATAACTTTCATTGATTACGAGAAAGCATTCGACTCAGTGGAAACCTCAACAGTCATACAGGCATTGCGTAATCAGGGGGTAGAAGAGCCTTATGTCAAAATACTGGAAAATATATATAGCAGCTGCACAGCTACTATAGTCCTCCATAAAGTCAGCAATAAAATTCCAATAAGGAAGGGTGTCAGGCAAGGAGACACGATCTCGCCAATGCTGTTCACCGCATGTTTGCAGGAGGTTTTTCGAGGCCTGAATTGGGAACAGTTGGGAATAAGAATAAATGGAGAACACCTAAATAATCTGCGATTTGCTGATGGCATTGCATTGTTGAGTCACTCAGGAGGTGAACTGCAAATCATGATCAACGAGTTAGAAAGGCAGAGCAGATCGATGGGTCTAAAAATTAACATGCAGAAAACCAAGGTAATGTTCAACAGCCTAGCAAGGGAACAACAGTTCACAGTTGGCAGGGAGAGCCTAGAAATTGTGCCGGAATACGTCTACTTAGGGCAGGTAGTGACAGCTAATCCGGATCATGAGAGGGAGATAACTAGAAGGATAAGAATGGGGTGGAGCGCATATGGCAAATTCTCGCAGATCATGAGTGGCAGTTTACCAATTTCCCTCAAGAGGAAAGTGTACAACAGCATAATCTTACCGGTACTCACCTACGGGGCAGAAACGTGGAGGCTAACGAAAAGAGTTCAGCTTAAGTTAAGGACAACGCAGCGAGCCATGGAAAGAAAAATGATAGGTGTAACGTTAAGAGATCGGAAGCGGGCAGAGTGGGTGAGGGAACAAACACGGGTTAATGACATCCTAGACGAAATCAAGAGAAGGAAATGGGCTTGGGCAGGGCATGTAATGCGAAGGCAAGATAACCGCTGGTCTTTAAGGGTAACGGAGTGGGTTCCAAGGGAAAGTAAGCGTAGCAGGGGGCGGCAGAAGGTTAGGTGGGCGGATGAGATTAAGAAGTTTGCAGGCAAAGGGTGGATGCAGCTGGCAAAGGATAGGGTTAATTGGAGAGACATGGGAGAGGCCTTTGCCCTGCAGTGGGTGTAGTAAGGCTGATGATGATGATGATGACAACGGCAATGTTTTATAGATTTTTTTGAAATTTCTGCTCTGCCAAATAACCGTATTTCATATATTTTAACGCAATGCCCGCCTACTGCATTTACACGGTGAACAGCGATTTCGCTTATCGGGAATGATGGAAAGATCATGAGCCTGTATATAAATATGATACTCCAAGTGAAGCGAATGAGTAAAGGGACAAAGTAAATATCGGACATGGAAGCGAAAAGCAAAGGCGCTGCTGTGCTGCGCGATGTCAGTGAACGTTAAAGACCTCTAGGGTTGTCCGAATTATTCCGGAGCCCTTCACTACGGCACCCGTTTCGTCCTTTCTTCTTTCAGTCCTCCATTCCCTTATTGCGCGATTCGGGTGTCCACCGAGATATATGAGGCAATTACTGCGCCATTTCCTTTGCAATTTTTCAAGCTAACAAAAAATGTGGACGCTCCTGATTCGAGAATGGAGACGAGGAGACAGAAACTCATGCTGAGCAGGCCAAGGACCTGACTAATTACAAGGAGGGGGAGGCGAATTCCGCCACCTGTGAGCCACGCTAGAAAGAAGCGCGATACCTTTTCTGAAAATACATTTCATGCTAACATGCCTATTCTCGACGAGAAAGCAGTTTACAGTATATATTTTCTTAGTCTATGAAAGCTATGTAAGGGACTAGTCGAGAAGAATCCGGCATGATGGAGTAAGTTTGTCGTGAGGATATAATTGCTCTTGGCATACACGATAGCGCAGTCATACGTCTGCAAAACGAGAGCTATACATGTTTCAGAGAAATTTCGTAGTAAAAAAGAATTCGTCCTGACACGGAGTTCGAATCCCGGGACCATTGCCAGTCCAGGGCAGTCGATTTACCAATTAAGTTAACCAAGTTCCCTTAAGTACGAAGTTTTTTGAAAACTATGCAGCTATGAGAAATGTTTAGGGAAGGCCCAAAGATGGGGAGTAATTTCTATGCAGCATTCCTTTGTAGTCATACGAGATAGCTGTACCGGGTAGCCGTATGGTTGAACGAAGTCCGATGTTTCTCTGATTTTTAAACTATAGCGTTAGCGCATAAATTTTAGGTAAAGGAATGTAACTAAATCAATTCATCATTTTTAAATTCTTTAACACACCTATTTCTGATTAAGCAGTCGGTTTTCACGAATTTATGTGCTTCCGGCACGCTCGAGTACATTAGGAACTTCATAAGCAGAGAGGCAGTTTAACTTCTCTAGCACGGTGTCTACATAGTCCCTTTCCTCTAACACCCGCAGAAATGTGTGTATATCTCTAGTGTCCTTTCGGGCACCCAGAAACAATTTCCAGCTTTCTGAAATTGCGCAATTCTCGATTCATTTTACGCTTTATCACCTTAGTGAAACTTGTTTACTGGTCTTCAGTAAAAGTCCTTAAGTGACATTAGCACAATTTGTGCCTTAACAAGAGGCTAATTATTCGCTGGACGGTATTGCTTAAAATGCAGAATAATCCTTTACATACACCACCAACTATTTTTTATATATTTGTTTATTTGGGGGGGGGGGGGGGAAGCAGAGCAAATAACAAAATTCACAAGAGTTCTGCAAAGGTAGAAAGAGCGCTAAATTTGACACAAACCACAAAAAAAGACGAACGGGACGGGCGCTCTCCTGTCCGCTGGCCTAACAGCGCCCGTCTTGTCCGTCGTTCTGTGTGGTTTGTGTCAAATTTAGCGCTTTTTTTACCTTTCTTAGACAATGTTCCACCAAGTAGCCCATCAAGAGGTACTGTTAAGTGCACAAGAGTGCACGTCATAAAAAAGTGCAAATATAGGAAAAATTGCCTCTTCTATTGCCCGGCTGCTCAGCAGTCGGGTTCCTTCCCCCCACCCTTTCTATCCATCACCACCTGGCTCGACTGGCTTGGCGCTGAAGGGGAAGAAGAACAGCGGCTTCTGGTCGCCCAGGCGGTCGACATGCTCGGCCTATAAATTATGGTCGAATAAAAGTCTTTACTACTACTACTACTAGGAAAAATAAGAATGAAAGAGCACCGCGTGAATTATCATATTAAGTAGGTGTTATAGATCGTGCCTATGGTGTGGTGTGCAATAAACAAAATAATACAGGTATACACGGAGAAGGCTAAGCACGGGTACAAGGCGGAAGTTCAAACAGACTTCAATGCTGCGCTTGATTGCAGAAATGTTAGTAACGATGAACTGAACGATGGTGATTCATTAATAGCCACAATGCTAGCAGGTAAAGCATTCCACTCCCTTATAGACAAGACTAACCGGGAATGCTGATATTTCTTTGTGCGGGCGAGAATTGCGTGTGATCGGTACGAGATCATATGTGATGTGCTGGCCTGATGTGCCTGCCTGCGGAAGGTGAGTGGTTGTAACAGGGAGAGTGGAACAACAATAAGCGGAAGAATTTGCACCGTGTATTGAGGTCCAGAAGATTTGATTGTTTTATTGCAGAAACGTTTTGGTATGGAGAGTGAGACTGCAGAATAAAGCGTGCTGCCTTATTTTGAACTAATTCTATACAGCTGGGAAGGCATATTTGGTGAGGATGCCATACTTCCGAACAATATTCGAATGATACCCGAGTTAGAGGTGTGTAGCCCTGCAGCTTGGTTAAGGGTTACCTAGAGATGTAAGACGTTTAGAGGGCCTAATTTTTTCAAGCATTTGCTAGTGATATATTCTATGTCGCTATGCCAATTTTGGTCCAGGAAAATAACGATTAAATATTTGAATGTTGATGAGTGCTAAATGACACTGTTATTTAATTTAGGGGTTTGCTGAAGTTTTAAAAAGGGCAGAGAAATTCATCTGTTTGATTTTATCGCTGTTTATTTCCATCTGCCAGACACTGCACCAAGTGCTCAAGCTATCTAGATCTGTTAACCTATCTAGGACTAACAAATTTACTTCTGAAGGGAGCCTATCCGCGCCTTTTTATAGACAACCGGAGGGAGTAATACCCGCGCGCAAAGATCAGTAAAGTGCAAACACGGAAAGAATTATTGCGTGTGCTTATCGCTCCCTCCGGTTCTGCAGAAAAGGGTGCGGATTGGCTGCCTTCGGAAGTAGTGTTTTTAGGCAGCGCAGTTGTCTTCCGTGCTTGTTTTCACCCTTTGTCTGCCAGCGCTGTTTCGCAGATTGTTCCTTAAGCAACTTTCCTAGCAACAGATGTTTCTCGCGTCACGAACAGTAACTCAAGAGCCGTGCCCAAGGAAACAGCAATGGCTGATAGTCTCTTCTTACCGCGATAATTGTAGCGTTAGCTGCGTCGGCAGAATGCCAGTCGGAACCAGTTCCGCACAAGAACAACGCCATGGCGTTCATTCGTGCTGGTTTTCTACCCGCGATTGCAAAGGGCACACAAGTTCCGAGCATGCGCGCCGCAGACAGAACGCGAGCATGCGTCGCACTCGCCTTGCACAGAACGCCGGGCCGCGTAGCACTTGGCTTACATATATGACACATCTCCCTTTCTTTCTTTGCAATGACAAACAGAAATCACACATATCACAAAACTGTTCACATGAATAGAAATGTTTACACACTTCAGATGGTTTCGAGTTCCATCACGGAACCTCCACACAGTTGTCGCCATATCCCAAGCGCTGCGGTGCTCTTCTTTCTCTCTGGGATGTTCTCGGTACTGGTGTCGGTGTCGAGGCTATAGTTGTGGTTGCGCTTTGAGCACATGGTTAGACCTGGCATGGTAGCTCGATCCCTCTCGCAGCCGTCATCCGACATGTCGTCATCACTAGGTGTAATGCTGGAAGGCTCAGCTGTGACCAGCAGGTGTTGTCGGTTGCATTGCAAAACACGACCAGCTTCGGTGGCAACCTGGTACGACCTTTGTTGATGAGTGGTGACCAACAGTCTCCACGTACCCTAACAACCTGGCCTCCTTGAAGCCCAGGAAGACAACGTCTTGGGTATCGGTACTGTTAATGCTTTCTTACGGACTTGCTTGGAACTTCGAAGTCTGGTAGCGGTGTTCGAAGTCGCCGCCTCTCAAGTAACTCTCTAGGTGATTGGTCGTCTTCTAGCGGGCTGCTCATGTAACTGAGCTATCCAAGTCAGAAATTTCGGACGTCTATCGGACGTCGGACGCCATTTCGGATGCTTTCAAAATTCTATTTACTATCTGGACGCCTTCCTCTGCGAGGCCATTTGAGTGAGGAAACTGCGGGCTGGACGTGATGTGTTTGAAATCGTATTTCTTCACGAAAAATTCAAACTCATGACTCCCAAAGTGTGGCGCAATATCTGTGTAGACTTCAATCGGCAATCCCTACCTTCCAAACACTGCGCTGAGTGTTCTCACAACTGTGGCCGTCGTTGTGTCCCGTAAAAGTTCAACTTCTGGAAATATGGTTTGTTTGGTTTGGTTTATGGAGTTTGCCGCCCCAAAGCAACTCAGGCTATGAGAGACGCCGTAGTGAAAATCTCCGAAAATTTCGACCATCCGGGGTTCTTTAACGTGCACTGACATCGCACAGTACACGGGCCTCTAGAATTTCACCTCCATCGAAGTTCGACTGCCGCGGCCGGGATCGAACCCGCGTTTTTCGGGTCAGCAGCCGAGAGCCATTACCAATGAGCCACCGCGGCGGCTGTCTGGATAGTTGGATAACGCATCAAAGACTGAAACGTACGACATTCCAGCCCATTGAGAAAAAAATTCAGGGGACACTCTGTTGACCTAAGTGCGGTGAGGCTAAAGCGTTTAGCGCGTTGTTGCTGCTTGGGTCACTTATGTGTGGCTAAGATATTAATTAAGTACACAACTGTCTGTTAATCTTAAATGCTGCAAATACTAGAGGGCTTTTGGGGGGCATCCGTCTGATTCGACGCCTTTCTGCAAACACTCTGCAGCGTCTTAGACAAGGAGAACTACATACGCGTTGGCAGGAAGTAGCGTAGTCGTTACCACGCTCATCTGCGTATCGGAAGGATCGTGGTTGGAATCACATCGTGCACAAAGCTTTTTTATGGAATTGGAGTGTCACGGACGGACGGACGGAACGCGAGTATGAACCATTAAGGGTTTTGCCTTAATATCTACACCGACTCGGTACCATCCATGTTGCGGCACTACGCGATCCATGAGCGGTTCACTTTGTTGTCGATATGCGCACTTCTGACAAAATTCGCATCGTTTAATGAAGGCCTCAACGTCCGCGTTAAGCCCAGGCGAAAACAGCAACTTAAGCGCTCGAGATTTACATTTATTTGTTCCAAGGTGGCCTTCGTGAATATTTCGCAGTAGCTCCGGGCGCATTCTCGCCGGAATTACGGCTTTGCATCCCTTAAGCAGCACACAGCTCACGACAGCTAGTTCGCTTTCAAAGGGCTTTAGCGTTTCAAGGACTGGACGATTGCTTTGCAAGCAGTGGACAACTTGTCTCAAGTAGCCGTCCTTATTAGTTTCTTCTGCCAAACGCTTCAAGGTGGCTTCACTGGCAAGTGATGAAAGGACACCTACAGCGTGAACTTCCACGTCATCGTAGGTGTTCTCTTCCTCTGGGTTTTCGACGAACGCCCGGGGCAGCATACTAGCGAAAACCAAACATTTTCCTGAAAAAAATTGCAGCTTGTGGTGGTATCTGAGCAAAAAAAAAAAGAAATCGCTGCAATCTGGGCGGCATCTTTCTAATCGGCTTTTCCGACATGCGATTGGGGGTCGATGGTCTGTCTCTAGGACAACATTGCGTCCGTATACAAAATGATGGAACTTTTCGCTTCCGAAGACGACAGCAGTAACCACTTTTTCTATTTGCGAGTATCTTTGCTGCGCTTCGGTTAGGACTCGCGAGGAATAAGCAATCGGTTTCGAACACCCGTTGGGACGTTGTCAAAGAGCGGCGCCTATTGCAGTTTGATAAGCATCGGATGTTACCCTCATGATCCGTCACTTCACTTCACTTTATTACCTAAAAGGCCATCGGGATTGGAGGTGTTACATAAGGGGTGGGTTACATGTATAAATAAGATTTAATACACAAAGAAAACACGTAATGTACATAAGTTATTCGCTGTTAAATATAGTAACTGAACAGTTCACAAATGTTGATGGACAGGTGATTGCGGCGACGTCGTGTGGAAGGCCGTTGCAGTCCGTGGCTGAGCGTGGAAAGAATGACGAGGCAAATGTAGTAGTGCGCGTACTAGGCCGGACAACTTGAAGGGGATGACCAATGCGGGGGGAAATGCGTGCCGGCGGATTGATGTAGGGAGGATGACGAAGCAAGCTGTAATAAAATTTATAAAACAAAGCACATACTAGTAATACGACGTCAACAAGCTAGACATGTTAAGCCTGCCTCTGCTTTTAATGATGTTATGCTAACATTATATGAATAGCACGAATATATGAATCTTGTGGCCCGATTTTGTGGTGATTCTAGGGAATTTGTTAGATAATTTTGGTTAGGGCTGGAAACAGCAAAAGCGTATTCTAATTTAGAACGGACAAGTGATTTGTAGGCAAGTAATTTTACGTTTTGTGGCGCAGGGCGTAGATGTCGTTTTAAGCATCCAAGGCTTCTGTCAGCGGATGATATGACTTTTGTCACATGGGTGTTCCAGGTTAGATTACTGGACAATGTTACGCCGAGGTATTTATAAGTCTGAGTTAATTCTACCGTGACGCGCGAGATTTTTACGAGAAGAGGAGAGGATTATGTTTTCGGTTAAATGACAGGAGTTTACATTTATTGGGGTTTAGTTCCATGAGCCATCGGTTACACAGGTCCTGTACGCTGATTAAGTCATTCTAGAGGTCGAACTGATCAGAAGCGTTATTTATTGTGTTATAGATGACACAGTCATCGGCAAAAATACGAACGTTACAAGAAACATGCGTTGGTAGGTCATTAATGTATATTAAAAATACTAGCGGACCAAGGACTGATCCTTGCGGGACGCCTAATGTTACGAGAAGAGAACTAGAGGCTTGATTATTAACGTAAACATACTGGGTGCGGTTAGCCAGGAATTCGCTTCTCCACTGTAATATGTAAGAATGAAGGTTTAACCATGAAAGCTTTAGAAGCAAGCGTTTGTGAGGTACTTTGTCGAAAGCTTTCTCGAAGTCCAGGAATATTGCGTCAGTTTGAAGGTTACAGTCAAGGTTCACATGCAAGTCATGGATGAAAATAGCCAGTCGTTTATCGCAGGATAGGTTCTTACGGAAGCCCTGTTGAGCAGGATGAAAAAAATTAATAGTGCCGCCAATATTTGCAGTGTTTGTTCGTTTTTCAAATCTGCCGCGACACCACCTTATCGCTTTGTTTGCGACGCAAGACGCGACTAGATTTATCTCGATTGATCGCAGCCAGGCAAAGCTGATTCTACGTTGTTCCGGAATGTTCTAGTAACTTTGCGCCCTTTATCTCGAGTGTTCGCTATCAGCTTTAAATTGAGCACGGCCGACAGCGGCGGGCATTCTGTTCGACGACCGCCGAGCACGCTTGTCGCTTCGCCGCCGCCGAGTGATTCAGTCCATTTTGGGTGCAAGTCAGCCCAATAAACAGTTCTTTTAGAAGACCCTTTCGTCCGTCTTCATCGCTGCTTCGACTGCCGTCACCACTACGTGACATCTGGTGGAGGTGCTGGGTGACTTCCATGTTCCGGACGCCCCCTTCATGTCGTGAACCCAGCCCTAAGCGCTTCACACCCGAGGACGAACAAGCAGCTCAGCGAGCCAGCCGACGTCTCCAGGGAGAGGAGCCTGAGTTCGGGAAACTGCCGGACCGCACCAGACAGCGAAAAGACGCTGCTACCAGCACTGCAACCTCGCCAAAGATGTCGACACCGATCATACTGCAGCAGCCGCGGGTGCCGCCAACTTTCAATGGATCCCTAGGCGAAGACCCTGAAGAATGGTTGGACCAATCTGAGCGCGTGGCGTCATTCAACAAGTGGGATGATGCGGCAAAGATTAGACACGTTTTTTTCTCATTGCATGGCTCCGCACGCACGTGGTACGAAAACTACGAGTCGTCCCTTACGACATGGGAGCTATTCAAGAGAGAACTATTGAAGGTATTCACCAGTGTCGTGAGGAAAGAAAGAGCCGAACGACTCCTCGAGTCCAGGATCCAGCTTCCGAATGAGCCCGTCCGCAGTTACGTCGAGGAGATGAAGCGCCTATTTCGCCGCGCCAATCCCGGGATGACCGAGGAAAAGAAAGTTCAGTTTTTAATGCGCGGCGTAAAAGAACAACTCTTTGCAAGCCTCGTCCGCCAGCCGCCAAAAACAGTCGAGGAGTTTATGCAAGAAGCCTGCACGATTGAGAATACCCTCCACGTTCGAGCTCGGCAGTACAATCGCCCTTCCTCCGCCTGTGCAATCCGTTCGGACACGCCGGCCACCACCAGCGACAGCTTGCGGGAAGTTATCCGGGAAATCGTCCGAGAGGAGCTACGCCGATTACTGCCATCCTCCCCACAGCCACAAGCAGAGACTCTGATGGACGTGGTACGGGAAGAAGTGCAACAGGCACTTGGCACCCCGACGGCCACAGAACCCCAGGCCATGACCTATGCCGCTGCAGTAAGTACTGCTCAGCCCCAGCGACAACCCCCACGTCCTCCCCGAGATGAGCCAATCGTTCCACAACGCCGCCTCCCAGCCCCCGCCCGCCCAGCCTATGACCGACGCTCAAGCCCCAGGAAATGCGACGCCTGGAGGACTTCCGACAACCGGCCGTTGTGCTTCCATTGCGGTGAGGCCGGCCATATTCTTCGTCACTGCCCGTACCGACGTATCGGTCTTCAAGGATTTGCCGTTAACGCCCCACGACCACGCTTCGGACAACGTCCGCACGAAATCGACGAGTACCTGCGTCGAGAAGAGTACACGCCGAACCGCTTTTCGCGCTCACCATCGCCGTCAACCTCGCTCTTTGCGTCGCCACGCCGCAGCTACGCAGCCGCGGTACGAGGAAGGTCGCCCAGCCCCCGTAGGGGAAACTAAACCCAGCAACCTCTGGAGGTGAGGTTGCTCACGAGCTAAACGCCGAAGATCCTCCACCGACCACGCCCCATGAAGACGCTGCACCCGCGACGCCGCATGAAGAACCGACACTCGCTGCACCGACGCCGCACACAATGAGAACCTCGACCACGACGCAAGCTACCTTGAAATCGACGCCGCCACCCAGAGGAGCTTCGACCACACGCCCAACCCGTGACTCGCATACGCGACGAAGCCGTGACCCGACACCGAGAGCGACATGCAACGCAAGAGCCAAGACCTCCGACCTAGAAGTGACTATCGACGGCCGGAAAGTTACCGCTCTAGTCGACACAGGAGCCGATTACTCGGTGATGAATGGAACATTCGCTGCGCTGCTCAGAAAAGTCACAACGGCTTGGGACGGCCCACAAATTCGCACCGCTGGGGGCCACCTCATTACGCCATCAGGACGATGCACAGCGCGAGTGACTGTCAAAAGACATACCTATCCTGCGACCTTTGTTGTGCTACCGCAATGCTTCCGCGAAGTGATCTTGGGTATGGATTTCCTTAATGAGCATCAGGCAATCATCGACCTGCGATCCAAGCTGATCACGCTTTCGACGGACGAAGCCATCGCTTCGATGAAAACTCGTGAAAATCACGTTGCCCTAAGTGTCCTGGAGGAAGAAGTGAGCGTCCCACCCCGTTCAAGCGTTATCGTGACCGTAGGCGCCACGAAAGCCATAAGCACTGAAGCCATCATCGAGGGGAACATGCAGTTGCTACTAGACCGAGGAATCAGCATCGCAAGAGGCATCGCACATTTCGGCAATGGCCAGGCGGAAGTACTGCTGACTAACTTCAGCGAAGAATACCGGCATATTAACAGAGGAACGACGATTGCTTTCTACGACGAAATATCTGACGTACGAGATTCCTTCATGCAAAAAAACAGCGCGAACAAACGGGGACTAGACGAAGAATACACAGGAACAAGCGCTGACTCTCAACTAAAGTTTAATCACAGGAAGCACACTTATAAAAGGAAACAGAAAACGAAAAAAACACAAAATCAGAACGCATGTGTTACTATGTGATGTCCAGATATGCAACCTCACAGTCACGCAGGAGCAGGGATGGTTGGCTGACACATAATCTTGGTTTCTTTGTCATGTTATACGCCTCGATAATTTCCCTGGTCAACTGGTCGGGGTGTTTGTACAAAATGTCAGTAAAATGCAAGGACGGAAAACATGATTGACACTCTCGGCAATGATCAACTAGATTAGTGGAGCGATTAGATTCTAATGAATTCAGATGTTCTCCGAGTCGTGTGTTAATACAACGTCCCGTTTGCCCAATGTATATCTGACCACAGGATAGGGGGATTTTATAAACTACCCCTTTGGAGCACGGCACAAAACTTTTAGCGTGCTTAACACCACTGGACGCTACAGATTTCTTGGGGTTGCGGGACTTATTTTCTACTGCTGAACAAATTTTACTGAGCTTATTCGGGGCCGAAAAAACCACATCAACTTTATACCTATGGGCCACATTTTTAAGACCATGAGACAGGCGATGCACATAGGGAAGGACTGCGAACTTTTTCCGTTTCTGTTCTTTCTGTGAAGATGGCAGTAATGTCGGCGCTTTAAGCTTTTTAATTATTTTATTGCAACCCAAAGTGATAAGCTCAGCTGGATATCCTGCTTCCTTTAGTCTCTTAGCCTGATTATCAAAGCTTTCTTGCATAGCATGGTGACAAGATTTTGACAACGCAGATGACAAGGATGAAACAACAATTCCACATTTCACTAGCTTAGAATGATGTGACCTATAGTTCAGCAGCGGTTTGTTGGCACGTGGCGCGTAATTCCAACACATGTGTCCCTTCCCCTCAGTCAAACATAAATCTAAATATTGTATCTGGTTATCGACCGGTACCTCAGTGGTGAACTGTAAACCCCCTGCATTAGCTTTAAATGCTTCTAACACTGTGGACATGTGCTTAGCATAGTCCGTTTTTTCAATGAGGATTAAAAAATCATCGACGTATCTGAAAATTCGGTACGGCATTCCACACAAATCTTTCTGGATAGCTCTATCCACGAATGACAGAAAAATATCACTAAGCGCAGGTGCTACTTTAGACCCAATACAAACACCCGCTTTCTGGGTATAGAGTGTGCCTTCCCATTCTACAAAGGTAGATTTAACATAAAAAGACAGCAGCTCAAGGAACCCAGACACAGCAATACCACAAACACTTATAAACTGTTCTTCATCATTGTCCGAAGTGATGCAATCAGAAACAGCAGTCATCATTTCCTTGTGCGGCAGGGAGTAGTATAAATCTACCACATCAATGCTGAAAGCCGAGCATGAACCTGGGTTATGCGCCTGTAAAAACTTGACGACACACTCAGAGTTTGGTACCTTAAAAGGATCATTAATAGATAAAGCTGCCAAATGTTTCTGCAAATATCCAGAAATTTCGTGTTGCCAGGTGCTCTTTTCCGTCACAATGGCCCTAAATGGTAATCCCGTTTTATGTGTCTTGGCAGAGAAGAAAATCTTTAAACAGCTGCTTTTTGCCTTAACTACACTCCCTTTAAGTCGCTCCAGATTCAATTGTTCAAGCAGTTGCACCGCTCTGCTTTTTACCTTCTGTAACTTCGCCGAGACCGGCTGAAAGTTCTTCTCGATGGCTACTAATGCTTTATCCGAAAATAAAAAATTCAGGTATGACTACAAAACACCCTTCTTTATCCGCAGTTACCAGTCGCAAGTTATTCGAGACAAGGAAGTTAATCAGTGATCCGAATCCCTTTCCATGCTTGACCGCCGTAGAGGTCCTGGCTAAAACCGCTGTACATTCCTCTACGCACCTGGGTCGAGACTCATCCGGTGCCAAGCGAGAAATCGATCGCGCCATGGTCACCTTTTCTGCCCCTCGCAGGTGTGGCTCAACACAGAATTTTGGGCCCATCTGAAGAAGGGCTTCATGCGGTTTTGGTAGTGGCGTATCACCAAGTACAATCACTTTTCCTGGTTTCTGCGACGTCCCTTTCGTTGACGGGAGATTCGGTCGAACCCTGCTCCACAAGAACTCAGTGCACTCGGCAACGGTTTTGCACCATTCACGGTACATACGAGGATGGTGATGTAGACTTCCGCTGTGCTCACAGGCAACTCTCAGGCGGTCCTTGAAAAACCGGCCTTGGTGCCTCCATTCCGAAGACAGGATTTTACATACGCGGCGAGCATGTCCTTTGGACGGTTGCAGGAATCCGCAAATCATTTGAAGTTCTGGTGGACACCAACCTTTCCTTGCATGCCAGGAGGACACACGAGCTTTGCACACACACACAGCAACCAACGAGGCCAAGACAGCCGGGTCAACAGGGAGAGGGTTAGGGTACGTAACAGAGCCCGTAGTACTAGAAATGAAATTCAACAGGATAGATAAGCGGGCGAGTTGGTGATACATAATGCAAAAAAACAGCGCGAACAAACGGGGACTAGACGAAGAATACACAGGAACAAGCGCTGACTCTCAACTAAAGTTTAATCACAGGAAGCACACTTATAAAAGGAAACAGAAAACGAAAAAAACACAAAATCAGAACGCATGTGTTACTATGTGATGTCCAGATATGCAACCTCACAGTCACGCAGGAGCAGGGATGGTTGGCTGACACATAATCTTGGTTTCTTTGTCATGTTATACGCCTCGATAATTTCCCTGGTCAACTGGTCGGGGTGTTTGTACAAAATGTCAGTAAAATGCAAGGACGGAAAACATGATTGACACTCTCGGCAATGATCAACTAGATTGGTGGAGCGATTAGATTCTAATGAATTCAGATGTTCTCCGAGTCGTGTGTTAATACAACGTCCCGTTTGCCCAATGTATATCTGACCGGGACGTTGTATTAACACACGACTCGGAGAACATCTGAATTCATTAGAATCTAATCGCTCCACTAATCTAGTTGATCATTGCCGAGAGTGTCAATCATGTTTTCCGTCCTTGCATTTTACTGACATTTTGTACAAACACCCCGACCAGTTGACCAGGGAAATTATCGAGGCGTATAACATGACAAAGAAACCAAGATTATGTGTCAGCCAACCATCCCTGCTCCTGCGTGACTGTGAGGTTGCATATCTGGACATCACATAGTAACACATGCGTTCTGATTTTGTGTTTTTTTCGTTTTCTGTTTCCTTTTATAAGTGTGCTTCCTGTGATTAAACTTTAGTTGAGAGTCAGCGCTTGTTCCTGTGTATTCTTCGTCTAGTCCCCGTTTGTTCGCGCTGTTTTTTTGCATTATGTATCACCAACTCGCCCGCTTATCTATCCTGTTGAATTTCATTTCTAGTACTACGGGCTCTGTTACGTACCCTAACCCTCTCCCTGTTGACCCGGCTGTCTTGGCCTCGTTGGTTTCTGTGTGTGTGTGCAAAGCTCGTGTGTCCTCCTGGCATCCAAGGAAAGGTTGGTGTCCACCAGAACTTCAAATGATTTGCGGGTTCCTGCAACCGTCCAAAGGACATGCTCGCCGCGTATGTAAAATCCTGTCTTCGGAATGGAGGCACCAAGGCCGGTTTTTCAAGGACCGCCTGAGAGTTGCCTGTGAGCACAGCGGAAGTCTACATCACCATCCTCGTATGTACCGTGAATGGTGCAAAACCGTTGACGAGTGCACTGAGTTCTTGTGGAGCAGGGTTCGACCGAATCTCCCGTCAAGGAAAGGA
Source organism: Amblyomma americanum (assembly GCF_052857255.1). Classification (NCBI taxonomy): domain Eukaryota; kingdom Metazoa; phylum Arthropoda; class Arachnida; order Ixodida; family Ixodidae; genus Amblyomma; species Amblyomma americanum. The sequence continues at coordinate 7,634,959 of NC_135499.1, forward strand.
ACGTCGCAGAAACCAGGAAAAGTGATTGTACTTGGTGATACGCCACTACCAAAACCGCATGAAGCCCTTCTTCAGATGGGCCCAAAATTCTGTGTTGAGCCACACCTGCGAGGGGAAGAAAAGGTGACCATGGCGCGATCGATTTCTCGCTTGGCACCGGATGAGTCTCGACCCAGGTGCGTAGAGGAATGTACAGCGGTTTTAGCCAGGACCTCTACGGCGGTCAAGCATGGAAAGGGATTCGGATCACTCATTAACTTCCTTGTCTCGAATAACTTGCGACTGGTAACTGCGGATAAAGAAGGGTGTTTTGTAGTCATACCTGAATCATTATTTTCGGATAAAGCATTAGTAGCCATCGAGAAGAACTTTCAGCCGGTCTCGGCGAAGTTACAGAAGGTAAAAAGCAGAGCGGTGCAACTGCTTGAACAATTGAATCTGGAGCGACTTAAAGGGAGTGTAGTTAAGGCAAAAAGTAGCTGTTTAAAGATTTTCTTCTCTGCCAAGACACATAAAACGGGATTACCATTTAGGGCCATTGTGACGGAAAAGAGCACCTGGCAACACGAAATTTCTGGATATTTGCAGAAACATTTGGCAGCTTTATCTATTATTGATCCTTTTAAGGTACCAAACTCTGAGTGTGTCGTCAAGTTTTTACAGGCGCATAACCCAGGTTCATGCCCGGCTTTCAGCATTGATGTGGTAGATTTATACTACTCCCTGCCGCACAAGGAAATGATGACTGCTGTTTCTGATTGCATCACTTCGGACAATGATGAAGAACAGTTTATAAGTGTTTGTGGTATTGCTGTGTCTGGGTTCCTTGAGCTGCTGTCTTTTTATGTTAAATCTACCTTTGTTGAATGGGAAGGCACACTCTATACCCAGAAAGCGGGTGTTTGTATTGGGTCTAAAGTAGCGCCTGCGCTTAGTGATATTTTTCTGTCATTCGTGGATAGAGCTATCCAGAAAGATTTGTGTGGAATGCCGTACCGAATTTTCAGATACGTCGATGATTTTTTAATCCTCATTGAAAAAACGGACTATGCTAAGCACATGTCCACAGTGTTAGAAGCATTTAAAGCTAATGCAGGGGGTTTACAGTTCACCACTGAGGTACCGGTCGATAACCAGATACAATTTTTAGATTTATGTTTGACTGAGGGGAAGGGACACATGTGTTGGAATTACGCGCCACGTGCCAACAAACCGCTGCTGAACTATAAGTCACATCATTCTAAGGTAGTGAAATGTGGAAATGCTGTTTCATCCTTGTCATCTGCGTTGTCAAAATCTTGTCACCATGCTATGCAAGAAAGCTTTGATAATCAGGCTAAGAGACTAAAGGAAGCAGGATATCCAGCTGAGCTTATCACTTTGGGTTGCAATAAAATAATTAAAAAGCTTAAAGCGCCGACATTACTGCCGTCCTCACAGAAAGGACAGAAACGGAAAAAGTTCGCAGTCCTTCCCTATGTGCATCGCCTGTCTCATGGTCTTAAAAATGTGGCCCATAGGTATAAAGTTGATGTGGTTTTTTCGGCCCCCCGAATAAGCTCAGTAAAATTTGTTCAGCAGTAGAAAATAAGTCCCGCAACCCCAAGAAATCTGTAGCGTCCTGTGGTGTTAAGCACGCTAAAAGTTTTGTGCCGTGCTCCAAAGGGGTAGTTTATAAAATCCCCCTATCCTGTGGTCAGATATACATTGGGCAAACGGGACGTTGTATTAACACACGACTCGGAGAACATCTGAATTCATTAGAATCTAATCGCTCCACTAATCTAGTTGATCACTGCCGAGAGTGTCAATCATGTTTTCCGTCCTTGCATTTTACTGACATTTTGTACAAACACCCCGACCAGTTGACCAGGGAAATTATAGAGGCGTATAACATGACAAAGAAACCAAGATTATGTGTCAGCCAACCATCCCTGCTCCTGCGTGACTGTGAGGTTGCATATCTGGACATCACATAGTAACACATGCGTTCTGATTTTTTGTTTTTTTCGTTTTCTGTTTCCTTTTATAAGTGTGCTTCCTGTGATTAAACTTTAGTTGAGAGTCAGCGCTTGTTCCTGTGTATTCTTCGTCTAGTCCCCGTTTGTTCGCGCTGTTTTTTTGCATTATGTATCACCAACTCGCCCGCTTATCTATCCTGTTGAGATTCCTTCGCCCACTCCGACCACTCCGCAGAAGATCCGCCTGACCAAAAGAACTCGCCCACTTTCGACATCAACCCAGCCCTGTACCGGAACAGACAAGACCAGATCCGCAATCTGCTTCAAAACTACAGTGAGTGCTTTTCGACATCGCCGAAGGTGCGACAGACGCCAATTGCCAAGCATCGCATTATAACGGATCAACACGTCCGACCTCTCCGTCAAAGCCCCTACCGTGTGTCTCCGCGAGAGCGACAAGCCATCCGGGACCAAGTCGAAGAAATGCTTCGCTACGACGTCAACCAGCCTTCAAACAGCCCATGGGCGGCACCGGTTGTTCTAGTGAGAAGGAAAGACGGCGCACTTCGATTCTGCGTGGATTACCGCCGCTTGAACAACATAACAAAGAAGGACGTCTACCCCCTCCCCCGCATCGACGACACACTGGACCGCCTCTGCAACGCCAAATATTTCTCATCGATGGACCTCAAGAGCGGCTACTGGCAAATTGAGGTCGACGAAAGAGATCGCGAGAAGACAGCATTCATAACTCCGGATGGGCTGTTTGAGTTCAAGGTGATGCCATTTGGTCTCTGTTCCGCACCAGCGACGTTTCAGCGAGTAATGGATACAGTGCTGGCAGGCCTGAAGTGGCAGATTTGTCTGGTATATTTAGATGACGTCGTTGTCTTCGCCTCGAACTTTGAAGAGCACCTCAAAAGACTTCGAACAGTACTAGACGCAATCAAGTCGTCTCTCCTAACCTTGAAAGCAGAGAAATGCCACTTTGCCTACGAAGAGCTGCTGTTTCTAGGCCACATCGTTAGCAAGGAAGGAGTACGCCCAGACCCGCAGAAAACAGCTGCTATCGAACAGTTTCAACCGCCGGCCGATAAGAAAGCAGTGCGCAGATTTCTCGGACTATGCGCATATTACCGACGATTTGTGAAAAACTTTTCGCGCATCGCCGAGCCCCTGACCCAACTGACGAAGGCAGACGTGCCGTTTAAATGGGAAGCGCCGCAAGCAGAAGCCTTCAAGGAACTTCAGCGTCGTTTACAGTCCCCACCGATCATTGCGCATTTTGATGAAAACGCCGATACTGAAGTTCATACCGACGCAAGCAGCGTGGGACTAGGCGCCGTTCTCGTTCAAAAAAGAGACGGGCTGGAGAAGGTCATCGCATACGCTAGCCGTTCTCTTTCCAAGGCCGAGGCTAACTATTCGACCACTGAGAAGGAGTGCCTTGCCATCATCTGGGCTACGTCGAAATTCCGCCCCTACCTCTACGGACGGCCGTTCAAGGTGGTCAGCGACCACCACGCGCTCTGCTGGCTTGCCAATTTGAAGGATCCCTCTGGCCGACTCGCTCGATGGAGTCTGCGTCTCCAGGAGTTTGACGTCACCGTCGTTTACAAGTCCGGACGCAAGCACACTGACGCCGATTGCCTCTCACGAGCCCCTGTAGATGCACCGCCGCTGGACGAGGATGAGGACGCCTTCCTGGGACCCATCAGTGCAAGCTCTTTTGCTCAGCAGCAACGCTCGGACCCCAACCTAAAAGGCCTCATCGAGTACCTGGAAGGCAAGGTTTCTTCACCCCCCGCTTCATTCAAGCGAGGACTGTCTTCTTTCTGTGTGCAGAATGAGGTCCTTGTGAAGAAGAACTTTACAGCGAACAAAACAGCCTACCTCCTTGTTGTACCTACTTGTCTCCGCGAAGAAGTTCTACAGGCTTCACACGACGAGCCGACAGCTGGACATCTCGGGTTTACTCGCACCCTCCGCCACATTCAAGACAAGTATTACTGGCCCCGACTGTCTGCCGATGTCGCACACTATGTGAAAACATGCCGAGATTGTCAGCGACGAAAGACTCCTCCCACACGACCAGCAGGATTTCTGAACCCCATTGAACCTCCCGCAAGACCCTTTCAGCAGATTGGCATGGACTTGCTTGGCCCTTTTCCAACGTCAACATCTGGAAATAAGTGGATCATCATAGCGACCGACTACCTGACCCGCTACGCCGAGGCGAAAGCCCTACCGAACGGAACAGCAGCAGAAGTGGCCAAATTTTTCGTGGAGTGCATTCTTCTTCGACACGGCGCCGCCGATGTGCTCATCACGGACAGAGGAACAGCATTTACGGCGGAACTCACGCAAGCCATCCTGCGCTACAGCCAAACCAGCCACCGGAGGACAACTGCATACCATCCGCAGACCAACGGACTGACCGAGCGCCTGAACAAAACCATCGCCAATATGCTCGCTATGTATGTCGATGCCGAACATAAAACCTGGGATGTCATCCTGCCTTACGTCGTCTTCGCCTACAACACCGCAGTGCAGGAGACCACCCAGATGACGCCTTTTAGGCTCGTCCATGGCAGGGATGCCACGACCACGCTAGACGCCATGCTGCCCAACGTTACAGAAGAAGAGAACGTCGACGTTGCCGCCTACCTTCAACGCGCAGAAGAAGCTATAACTCTTGCCCGATTACGGATCAAAGATCAGCAGCGGTCCGACGCCAGACGCTACAACCTACGAAGACGCAACGCGGAATACAAGCCAGGAGACCAAGTCTGGGTGTGGACGCCCATTCGCCGCCGTGGATTGAGTGAAAAGCTTTTGCGCCGCTATTTCGGCCCGTACAAGGTTCTTCGTCGGCTGGGTGAACTGGATTATGAAGTCATCCCTGACGCAATGACTGCATCCCAGCGACGCCACGTACGACCAGAAGTTGTCCATGTAGTCCGTCTGAAGCCGTATTATGCACGCTAAAGGCCGCTGCATTTCCATGCTCTATTTTCGCAAGATCTGTTTTTTTCCCTTACTAGTCGCATTATTTGTTTTAATGCATCGGGTCGATGCTTCTTTGAGAGCGGAGTAATGCGCCAATATTTGCAGTGTTTGTTCGTTTTTCAAATCTGCCGCGACACCACCTTATCGCTTTGTTTGCGACGCAAGACGCGACTAGATTTATCCCGATTGATCGCAGCCAGGCAAAGCTGATTCTACGTTGTTCCGGAATGTTCTAGTAACTTTGCGCCCTTTATCTCGAATGTTCGCTATCAGCTTTAAATTGAGCACGGCCGACAGCGGCGGGCATTCTGTTCGACGACCGCCGAGCACGCTTGTCGCTTCGCCGCCGCCGAGTGATTCAGTCCATTTTGGGTGCAAGTCAGCCCAATAAACAGTTCTTTTAGAAGACCCTTTCTTCCGTCTTCATCGCTGCTTCGACTGCCGTCACTACTACGTGACAATAGAGTCAAGAAAATTCATTATGTGGGAATAAATTACATGTGCCATGATTTTGCATGGCATACTTGTTAAAGAGATGGGGCGGTAGTTAAGGACTGATTCTTTGTTACCGGACTTGAAGACCGCAACAACCTTCCCCACCTTGCAATCGCTCGGTATGCTACCTGTGGAAAGTGTTTGTGGAAAAAGTTTTGATGGATACGCTGCGGAAGCATTCCGAGTAATTTGAGGAACTTGGGGTGATTTCATCAGCACCCGCAGAAGGTGACATCTTGATATTTTCAGTAATACATATAATGCCGTGCACAGAAAACACAGTAACGCATAAAAAATCTCAACTCGGCCTCTTTTTTGAGCAACACGATAAGATGTTTTATGTGATAATGCTCACAAAAACATGGTGCACAGATGATACGAATGTTTTTCGTTTACCTTCCTACCAGACATCTTACGTAAATAGGGCCACTGGTCGGGGTGGTGGAGTGTGCCTCTTGGTAAAAGATAATTTCCCATGTGAACTACTCGAAACTTTCTGTACAAGTACAAGTGACTGTGAATTTATGGCACTGAAATTACAAAACACTGTACTTGTCATTGGTTATCGACCTCCGAATGGAGTGGTGACCCCGTTTTTAGATTATTTAGAATTTTTTTTTTAATTTGTTAACAATTCTCACTTTGACCTCATTTTTGGTGGTGACATGAATATAAACATGTTAAACACTGGTTCCTCAAAACTGAAACTGGATGTTCTGTTGAGGGCGAATGGTCCTACAAATGTCATAAATCTTCCAACAAGAGTGACACTAAATACTTCAACATTAATATATATTTTCGTTACAAATATAACTCTGTAGAGAATCAGAGCATGGTTGAGTTGAGAATGGTTGAGTTGAGTGATCATTTGCCTATTTTTTTTTGTGCTGTGCCAAAAAAGTAAACACACAGAAAAAACCGCCTGCAAGTTTAATACAGCGTATTTCACAAGAAAACCTTTCGACATTTCAGGAAAAAGTTTCACTCGCATCGTGGGATAGTCTGTACAAAAAAAACAGATGCTTGCGCAGCTTACGAATAACTGCTTAATATTCTTAAACATCTATATGTAGATTGTTTCCCATTTGTGCGAGTGAATGTTAACACAGAAATCCGTAAACCATGGATAGCCCCCGACCTGGCAGCAAGTATACGTGAGAAAAATACAATGTTTAACAGGTTTATCAAGAACAAGGATCCAGACGCTATGAAGAAGTTTAGAACGTACCGCAATCGTTTAGATAAAGAGCTGAAAAGAGCACGAAAACACCATTTTAACCACTTATTCACCTCTCTTTCTGGATGCACACATGCTCTGTGGAAGAACCTGCGCTCAGTATTAAACTATAATGTTAAAAATGACTCGGTTCGTAAAATAACATACAATGGTACCAAGTTGTCAGGCAAAGCCTTAACAAATGCCTTCAATAACCACATTGTGAATACTGCTGGTCAAATGACAGTGAATAATAATCTAGACAATGTTCATTACAATAGTAGTTCAGTTTTTCTTGATGCTATTAGTGAAGCCGAAGTGACGAAGTAAAAAAATGCCTTAATAACAGCAGCGCTATTGATATTGATGGGATGCAAGTTAAACCTTTGAAACACGTCATCTGTTTCCTTGCTCCCTGCATAAGTTACGTGTTAAACTTATGCAGTGTAAAACTTATGCCTTGAACAAGCAGTATTTGCACACCAAATGCAAGTTTCTCGTGTGAGGGTATTGTACAAGAAACGTTATAAGAATGATATGGGGAGTTATCGGCCTGTTTACATATTACCTCTCCTACCAAAAGCATGCGAAAAAATCATTCTGAAGCGATTTTTAGAATTTGAAGAAAAACATAACCTCATAGTTGATTGCCAGTATGGCTTCCGAAAGGGAGTTAGCACCGCGTCGGCATTCTTGCCTAAAAAGAGTACATTTTAGACCATATTGAACAAGAAAACGTAATATTAGGCATATTTCTAGATTTTTCAAGGGCCTTTGACCTCATAAATCATAAGCTGCTCATCAGGAAACTAGAAAGATATGGTTTTCGGTCTGTCGCTGATTCGTTAATCCGATCATATTTAAACAGTAGGAAGCAAATTGTAGATATAGAAGGCTTTTGTTCGGACTCGCTGGCAGTTCATCATGCCGTGCCGCAGGGCAGTATTTTGGGGCCATTCCTTTTTAATCTCAACGTGAATGACATAGTATGCACAGCTCCAGTTACAAAATTCATCATTTACGCAGACGATACTAGTCTATTCTTTTCAGCAAATGGTACCGATCAAGTAATTCGCCATGCGAATGAAAGCCTACCTAAGCTAGAGAAATGGACCGAAGAAAACCTTTTAAAGATAAACATACAAAAAACAAAGGCAGTTTTATTTAACGCCAGAAATAAACCTATAACAACTAGCCAAACTTTCTTGCTCAAATGAACCCCAGTTAAAATGGTGCCTTGTACTAAAACATTAGGTGTTATATTGCACGAGACCTTATCTTGGGATGCAAATATTAACTGCTAAACAAAAAAACTCTAGCAAGTAGCCGGCCTCATATACCGAAAGGCATGTGTACTACCGCGTAATGTAATGACGCTACTGTATAATACCTTGTTTTGTTCAAACTTAATTATTGCCATTTAGGTTGGGCCTCTACGACGCAAAACAAGATACACAAAATTCATGTTCTACAAAAAAAGTTTCTACGTGCCGATGCAAGTGTCCCCATGTGCTATCCCTCGGAATGATTATTTCTCATGTATAACGTGATGCCTTTTACGAAGACTTATGATTATCGTCTGTGCAAACAATGCAAACAAGAGATAAAAATGGTACTTGTGTCTTGCGCCAGGTAGCCAACCTAAGAAATCATCCCAACACACAACTCGCGAAATTTTGAGAGATAAAAATTTGAAACATGTAGAACAACATATAGATTGCAAATGTTAAAAAACCGGTTACCAAGACTTTTAAATACGTTGCATAAGAAGAACATATCCCCCCCCCCCAATCCGAGAATATTACTTTCAAGAAGCTTCGTCCCTACTTTAGGAACTAAAAAAATCATCAAAACAACAAAATAGTCTTACAACATTCTATCTCAAACCATCACTTTCATTTGCAATGTCGTCTTTTATATCTCCGGCGATGAGATTTGTTGAAATTGTGTGCCCTCTTGTTACAGTCAGGTTTTGTGCAACGTTTGCTTGCTGTTTCACACTTTGTTGTACATATTTGTTCATGACTGCTGACTTCTACGTGTAGTTACAAGTGTGGGGGCCTGCGGCCTTGTCAAGCTGCCTTAATGACAGCTTTTTCTGCAGGCCTCCGGCATCATGTGCGTTTGATGCAAAATTATTATTATTATTATTATTATTATTATTATTATTATTATTATTATTATTATTATTATTATTATTATTATTATTATTATTATTATTATTATTATTATTATTATTATTATTATTATTATTATTATTGAACGCAAATGCAAACTCGGGTTGGCAGTGGCGGTAGAAAGTGGCATATCAGTTTCGTGTGTGAAGACGGATGAGAAAGCGGTGTTAAAAATATTTGCACATTCAATGCCACGGGTCATATCGCCAAATGGGTTAGCTAGTGGGATGCCCGGAGCCTGTTGAGGATTAGGACTTTCCAGAACTTCCTCCGGTTATTTGTTAGGATCATGGGCAGGTCAGTTTGGAAAAATTCGCGTTTGATATGACGGGTAGATTGCAGGTATGTGGATTCGGCTGCGTAATATTGGTTCCAGGCGCATGCGCTGGGGTTGCATTTCGCTGCACGGAAAATTCCCTTCGTTTAGTTTTCGAGTGTTTTCAAGAGCTTTGAAAACCATGGTTTGTTGTGACTGGCACGAAATGTGATGCTGGGAATGAGCTTCGTGGTGAGTTCGCCAATTTTAGTTGTGAAAGTAAGCCAGTTTTCCTCAAGTGATCGATCATCGAAACCCTTATCAAAGTTTATTAACAACGCCATCAAGTGATTATTTATTTCCTCGTAATTCCTTCTGTCATAAAGGCGAATTGTTTTATGGAATGTTATGTTTGGCGCGATTCCGGGATGACGATGAAAATAGCGTGTAAAACTTTGTGGTCGCTAATTTTACGGAGGTTAGTAAGCGATGATAAACTTTCTGGGTAATTAGTTAGAATAAGGTCCAAGATGTTCGAGGATTCATGTGTGACGCGTGTGGGTTCAGTTACTAACTGGGCGAGATTGAAATTCAAACAAACGTCAACAAAGTTCGCCATTTCGGTGTTGTCAGTTGGTGTTAGGTTCAGCCAATCGATGGATGGGTAATTGAAATCATCAAAAGGAGAATGCGCGCGTTGGGATATTTGCCAATTACTTCATTTAGACTATCGTTTAAATCTGAATAAAAATTTGGACTACTGGAGGGGGTCTGCAGCGGACGCCTAGTATGAGGATCGAGGATCGCCAGCACAGGGTCTTTGCTCAGACTGTCGCAAATCAGTTTCCATTCTTTAGACTGTTTTCAGTCCATTCGAAGAAGCTGTCTTTCTTGTTCTAGTCTCGAAGAAGTCTTGCTCGGTCTGTCAGTGATGGTAGGAATTTCGCAAAATAGTTAACAACGCCTAGTATACGCTGCACTGCTTGCTTGTCAGATGGCGGTAGCATGCTCAGCAACGTGCTTACCAGGGTGAGCTTTGGGCGTATGCCGTCTTCCACAATAACGTCGCCAAGAAAAAGAGCCTTGCGCACGCCAAAGCTGCATTTCTGTGCATAAAACATTAGGCTAGCTTTCTGTGCTGCTTGCAGTACCGCTCGCAGCCTCTCATTGTGCTCTTCTCTTGTGCCCCCCACACACGATGACATCATCAACGTACACTCGTACTCCTTGCTGCGTCTCGAATATCTCACTAACAGTCTTCTGAAACATTCCTGGGGCGGATGCTACACAGAAGGGCAGCCTCAGGATTCGGTAGCGACCAAAAGGAGTCGCATACGTGCATACTTTTGATGTTTCGTCATGCAGCGGAGTCTGGTGAAACCCCTAATTTGCGTCAAGGCACGCGTAAAAACCTGCTCCCGCTAGTTCTCACTCAAAGCCTTCTCGTCGCGGATTAGGTAATACTCGAGCTTTAGAATATCCTTAATTTTCCTCGGGTCCATGCAGAATCGTAGTTTAGCGTCCTTTATTCTAAAATCACCAGAGGACTCACCCCGTCCGTCGGCTGGTCTTGCTTGGCTATATTGCCGGCTATTACCATGCGGTCAAGTTCTTCGCGCAGAGGCTCCCGCAAGGAAAGGGGCACACGACGGCCGGCCTGGACGACTGGCACAGCGTCATCGCGAAGAACCATACGGTATGGCCGCTGAATACATCCAGTCCCAGAAATTGTGGAACCGCTTCCTCGCTGCTCCTCATTCTCCCGTCCTTTACGGTGCGTGAGAAAAGTTCAAGCAATTCGCTCGCTTGAAGTCCAAGTATGGCCTCTTGTTCCTTCTTCACAACGAAGAAATTGATCTCTGCCTCCTTGCTTACGATAGCCACCTTGGTAGTCATGACGCCGAGGTGTTTGATGACGCCTCCGTTGTAAGCTCGTAGGACACACTTGCTCGTGGTGAAGGGTATCCGCAGCTGTGACTTCTTGTAGACGGAAAATGGCAGCAGGTAGGCATGCGATCCTGTGTCCACATTGAAGGCTTGGTCGTGTCCGCCACTTTCGCTCGCACTACCCAATCACGGTCATGCGTTCTTCCTATTCTGTTCACAGATACATCAGGAGTTTCAAATTCCCCTTCGCATTCTTCGCTGCTCGTGACTTCCTTTACTGGCTTATTCTTGTTGCAACGTGCAGCAAAATGATTCTGTCCTTGGAATTTCCTGAAAATCTTGCCAAATGCAGGACAACTTCGTGGACCATGCGTACGTCCACACCTGTGGCACTTGAACGCCCCAGGTTGCTCATCGCTTTGTTTCTGCTGCTTTTTGACGGCGTCGATGTGTCTGTGCTCCCGAGGCCCGATTTCGCTTTGCGTGCATGCCATTTCCGCAGCCCTGGAGATTTCTTCCGCTTTAGCCATCGTCAACTTTTAATTCTGCAGAAATTTTTGCCCCACTTTATCCTTATTTGTTCCAAAAACTATTTGGTCACGAATGAACTACTCTGCCATAGTGCCAAAGTTGCAGGAGCGAGACATCTTCCTGAGTTCTCTGACAAACTGTTCTACTGGCTCACCTTGAGCTTGGACGCGTTGCCGAAAGAGGTAGCTTTCATGCACTTCATTGAGGTGCTCAGCGTAGTAGCTGTCAAACTTGGCGATGACTGCTGTATAACTTTCCGGCTCTCGTCATCACCAAAGTTGAAGTTGTAAATTTCTAATGCGTCGTCGCCTGCTACAGTTAGCAGTAAAGCTAGCCTCGCGGCGTCCTGACGAGGCTTTCCGTCAGGCTCGGAAGCAACCAAGAATAGTTCACGCAGGGTATGTTGCTGCGCGAGTTAGTGGTGATCGAACATCATGGAATCGCAGCGCTAGCAGACAAGAATATAGAGAGGACACAAACACACACTTGCGATGAACTGTCAACTTTATTTTGAACTTGCCTGAACCGTGCCTTATATGTAACAAAAGGGCATTACCACGCAAGCTCATCTACTGCACAGATACGACGGGGATAGTCTCAGTCATGTTTTGATAGTGCATTAAGGGAGGGCTCGATCCCGACAAGAAACACCGGCACGAAAAAACGCAAAGCAGTCAAGGCTCGGTCGAGAATTTCCAAACGCGAACGCACCAAAAAACGTAACAAGGAAAAAGCCACACATAAACATAAGCGAAAAAAGCGAGACATCTAAAACAGGCAAAGAATCGGTATTAAATCAAGTCAAAATATGGCATAGATGGGGCAACAATTAACACGAAAAAATTTATGAAAAAGATAAAAACGTTTAACAAGGGTGCAGGCCAAAAAATTCAATGGGGCGCTAAAAGCAGGTAAAAGGATGACGTAAGTGAGGCAACAATTAACAGTCCAAAAAAAGATGTGATGAGAGCTGAGATGGGTACCGAGAACGGTTAAGGTGGCCTCGAGAACAGTACAATCATACTGACCAGACAGGTATGTGATCTCTTTTTCTAAAAGGGCTACTGAAGGCATACTAACGCAGCCTGCTTTCAGGTTGTCAATGATGGCTGCTTCAATTATTTCCCGAGTTAACTGGTTTTTGTTTTTTGCCAAGATTCTGGTGTTCGCAAAGATTGGAGGGCGGCCCTTGCAGGGTGAGCAGTCACGACAGTGGATGGCCAAGTTGCTTGATTTTTTTATCTTTCACGTTCAAGTTGTGCTCCTGCAGTCTTTTGTTCAAACAGCGACCTGTCTGCCCAACGTATTCTTTGCCACAGGACAGAGGGATAGAGTAGACAACTCCCGTGGCGCATGAGACATACGAGTCTTTATGTCAATGTAACGGGTCTTTATGTCCCGGTAACGGCTGTTTCGTCTTTTGTTCTAAGGATTGTTGTTACATTTGCTTTTGGTGCGGCCTTCTTTCGCCATGCCCTTTGCCTTCTCTCCATCCTTCTCTCCACCTTTAACACTGTATATATTTCCGCGTGTTCCGCGCCTTTTCATTAAAGTTGTTAGTCAGCAGTGTGTTCCGTGTTCCATGTGTCTCTCTTCGTTTGTGTCCCAAAGTTCATGCTGGCCCAAATCATGGATTCATACCAACTGGCCCAGAAAAATGCCATTTTGCAGTATCTTTATGTCATATTGTGCATTCTTTACTTCGTTCGGTTGGTCTGTTTACGCGCCTGCACAGTCTGGAAAGGCGGTGAGGAGCAGAAACAATAACCTCCACTCTCGCTTTTTTTTCACAATTCTTTTTAGATTGTGGGAAACCTGGTGAGTGTACGGAATTAATGCCAGTTTTTTGCTCTGCTCTCTTTCGTTGGACGTACTGGACTTGTTGCTCTGCATGGCGCTGAGCAGTTTTTTGGCTATTGAGGAAAGAAGCAGTGCCAGGTAGCCGGAATGAAGCATTCTCTGGGCTTGATTCTGGGAACTTATCTCTAGAAAGTGCTCACAGGACTTGGTTAACGCGTTGTTGAAGGCGGCTTGAACAATGTTTCTCTTGATTAGCTTCGAATACGCCGAGTCATAAGGTAAGACCACTGGAGTTGTCTACTCTATCCCTCTGTCCTGTGGCAAAGAATACGTTGGACAAACAGGTCGCTGTTCGAACAAAATACTGCAGGAGCACAACTTGAACGTGAAAGATAAAAAATCAAGCAACGTGGCCATCCACTGTCGTGACTGCTCACCCTGAAAGAGCCGCCCTCCAATCTTTGCGAACACCAGAACCTTGGCAAAAAACAAACACCAGTTAACTCGGGAAATAATTGAAGCAGCGATCATGGACAACCTGAAAGCAGGCTGCGTTAGTATGCCTTCAGTAGCCCTTTTAGAAAAAGAGATCACATACCTGTCTGGTCAGTATGATTGTTCTGTTCTCGAGGCCACCTTAACCGTTTTCGGTACCCATCTCAGCTCTCATCACATCTTATTTGGCCTGTTAATTGTTGCCTCACTTACGTCATCCTTTTACCTGCTTTTAGCGCCCCATTGAATTTCTTGGCTGTGTTATTTTTTTAACCTGCACCCATGTTATACGTTTTTATCTTTTTCATGGATTTTTGCGTGTTAATTGTTGCCCTATCTATGCCATTTTTTTACTTGATTTTATACCGATTCTTCGCCTGTTTTTTGTCTCGCTTTTTTCCACTTATGTTTATGCCTCGCTTTTTCCTTGTTACCTTTTTTGGTGCGTTCGCGTTTGAAATTTCTCGACCGAGCCGTGACTGCTTTGCGTTTTTCGTGCCGGTGTTTCTTGTCGGGATCGAACCCTCCCTAAATACACTATCTAAACCTGACTGAGACAATCCCCGTCGTATCTGTGCAGTAGATGCGCTTGCGTGTTAATGCCCTTCTGTTACATATAAGGCACGGTCCAGACAAGTTCAACATAAAGTTGACAGTTCAGCGCAAGTGTGTGTTTCTTTCCTCCCTGTGTCCTTGTCTGCTAGCGCTGCGATTCTATGATGTTCGATCAAGAATAGTTCAAACTTTTGCTTGAAATGTTGCCACTGCCTACTGATTTCGCCGGTGAAATGGAGGTGCTCCGGCGGCTTCACAAGATCCATGCTGCCTCGTTACCACGAACACTGCGGCTCCTTCTTCTTCTTCTGTGATTGAAGGAAGGGTGAAAAGTGGGAAGACACGGGCTTGTCTACTGGAGGGCTAGCCTCCACGCCCACTGCCGGCGTGTCGTAAAAGGAGGAGGGGGAGGGGAAGCAAAATTGAAGCAGAGGGTAGGCGCGCAGCCGCAGTGATCATGTCAGATGACATGTGCTATCCCCTGAGGCCTATAGGCGGCCAGAGAGGCCGGTGGCCTCCAGGAAGGAGAGGAGGTGCCGGAACGCCTTGGCAAGATGGTGGCCGCCGGGGAAGAGAAGGTGGTCCGCTGAGCTGCAGGGGAGGCCCAAGGAGCGGCCCAAGTGCTCCGAAGTCACTGCGGCAGCGACTTCGGAGCACTTCTTATATCATGTATCGTTAGCTGTGCGGACAGAGTGACAGTTGGGACCAGTTCCGCAAAAGAACGCCGACGTAGCGTTTATTCGTGCTTGCTTTATACCCGTGAGGGGAAAGGGCACAGAAGTCCCGGGCATCCGCGCCACCGACATAGAACGCGAGCACGCGTCGCACTCGGCTTACATTCATGATACAATCATGACGCCTCCTCATCTTAAATCAGAGTATCTTTGCGAAATATTGATGAATGAGCTTGGGAACAATAGTTCACTATTTTTTGCGTCTCCTGTCAGCCAGGCTTCCGTGCCAAGAAAAATACCAGCTGCGCATGTGTGCATCATTGCTTTCGTCACATCAATTTTAGGAAGCAGGATATGTGAAATAGCCAGGAGAGTGAATGCATTGCATGTGGTTTTTGGTTTTTGTTCATTTCGACCTGCTTGTAACGCCGGCGGGATGTTACCATGCATAGAAGCCAGCGTACAAATCTATATAACTCGGGAGTAATGGTACAAATTGTCGCAAAATTTGACCTTATTGAATTGTGTTAGTGGGTAATAGGGGTTTAATTTCCGAAAGCAACTTACTGAAATGAGCATCATAGCGCTCATTTTTCTTTTTGTTGATTTTGACGAAGTCCCACAGCTTTTTACGCTCCAGATGAACTTGTCGGGAATAGTCTTCGTCCAGCCATACCTTAAGAGACGCAACCTTGAAACTTATAGGCATGGCCAAGATCTTCATTTTCTGCCTGATAAATTTAAAAATCTTTCCTCGTATATTCTCTCTCATCAGATGGAATGATGGCGAATAGTCTGCGTTAATTACTTGTGTGCTTCAGAAATCTTTGTTCGAAATGTCGGAAGTTTAAACTATCTTAAACTGGTCTAAAACTTGCAGCTATCTTGGAAATGTGTTTATTACCTTTATTTGGCACTTTTTCTGTATACGCCTACTATGCACATCCACACACAAACAGAACTGAGGTACTGACCCTTGCAAGTTCACCACATTACCAATGCCTGTCCTTGCTCAAAGGAAAAGTATCTCTTCTTGGCTACTCAAAAGAAAAAGTATCCTTCTTAAGCGGATCGCGATATTTGTCATTGTAGCCTATTCAAAGTGACCAAAATTAAGCTTTACAGGTTTTTCAATATTAAGCAGTGAGTGGTACGTTAAATACAACTCTGCACAAAATTTATTCGACCCCCAAAGAGAAATGATTGTTTCCACATTTAGGAACTTAATAACTAAATTTTATTCGAACTTTTTAGCCGCTGATGCATGCGTTAATGTTTATATCAGAAAAAGAGAGGCCCCCGCTTTCGTAGTTTTCTTCATTTAGTATATTTCTGAAGAGACGTGCTCTTTGCAGATATTTATCAACAATGTTTCCCATGATACCCCATAATTGCGCAAGCAAGTTGGAGGCATTCGAGGGGAATCTCCTCGCTAGTGTGACGCAGCTGTTGCATCGGACATTTTTTTGGCATTTCCATAGCTGAATTTTCAGGAAACAGTTCTCAGCTTCATTGGTTACCCTACGCCATTGGCCGACAAAACGCCGCGCCAGGAGGAGTTTCGCGCTGATCGAATCGACCTTGCTGAACAATTGCTCAGGTAGAGTTGAAAATATCGACACTAATGTCTCGGAACACGCGCGCTTTGTGCAGAATTCTCTGAATGAAACTATGTGGGAATACGACTGCCTCTAAGTTCATTAATCAATTATAGTTTGCTACATCGGAATGACGGCACTCAAGATTACGGCAACAGTTATCACCGCTGACCTCCTCACGCTCCTTCTCTAACCGTTTCGCACAACACCTATATTAACACGCATCAAAGCAATAAACATTGTCTTGGCCCAGCCACCGCTGTGTATGGTGCGGATTCTTCAATGGCGACGAGGGTGGGTCAACAACAACGCCGCAGCCTTCGCCACCATGGGAGGATATGCCAGCCCGCCGCAGTTTGACGACACGAGCGACAAGTGGCCAGTTTACCAAATTCGACTGAAGGCCTTCTGTGAATGCAATTGCGTAACTGACGACAAGAAGAAGCGGGCCCTGTTGGTTGCAGCGCTGACGACCCACACCGTGGATTTACTTAGTTGTCGGTGCGCGCCAGACAAGGTGAAAGAACTTACGCCCAAGTGGAAGCTTTGTTGCAGCAGCACTTTTCGCCGCAGCTGAACGAAATAGCACAGTCTTAAATGTTCTTTACACGCGACCAGCTGCCAGGCGAACCTGTCAAACATTTCATAGCTGACATTCGGTAATTAGCCTACACATGCAATTTTGGCGCAACGTTGGATAGAATGCTGCGAGATCGCATCGTTTGTGGGCTGCAAAGCGCAGGAGTGCGTCGACAGTTGCTTGCGAAGCCGTAGCTGACGAGGAGTGAAGCAGAAGAAATTGTGCTATCAGCCGAAATCGCAGAAGTGAGCGCGCAGCAGATACGGAGCCACGCCAGGAAAGGAAGCGTACATGCGATGGGAGGACAGTCTTATCGCCCAAGAAACCGGCCATGGATTATTTCGTGCAACCACTGCGGAACGAAAGGGCACGCATCAGAGGATTGCCGGTTCCGTTCGACAACGTGGATCGAGTGCCAACAACGGGGCCATATCGCTGGAGCATGTTTCCGTCGAGAGAGAGTGCATTTAACGGCCACCAGGGCAGTCGCGGCAGGTAAATACCCTATCGCCACTGCAGGAGAGCACATCTGTGGGCACGGATGGTATGTTTGCGTTGGAAGCACTAGACAGTCACGTCCGCCACGTCGGCATCACGGAACCCATTGCACGCACATTGAATCGTGGGGGCGTTAAAGTCGACATGCAGGTTACAGCTAACGGTTAGAGCGCAGGGTGTTATGGTAGTCGGTGACTCGAACGTAGCGAGGGTTGAGGGAGACATTTTGACGACAGTGAAGGCGGACAGGCGGGTGCAGGTGGAGGCCCAGTCAGGGAAGTGCTTGGTAGATGTAATGGCCAAAGCAAAAGAGGTGGTGGGGGGCAACATGGATGGAGAACACCTTGTTATCCATGCTGGTCTCAACTATGTGCTGAAGGGGAGGAGCCAGAATCTCGAGAAGCAGTTAGAATTGGGGATGCGTAGGCTTAGAGAGGCCTTTGAGAGTGTGACCATATGCACAATTCCAGAGGTCCACAGGCAGGCTAGCGAAACGGAACGGAGGATCGTTGAGGCTAACCGTCTAATTAGGGAAATGAGTCGACGACTAACATATGGGGTAATGGAAGTCAACAGGGAATTGTACGAGGTCAGGCCCCACCTTTTTTCACAGGATGGCGTTCACTACGGTGGTGCCGCTGGCAAAAGGGTGGACAGTAGGATAGGTCGCCAGGCAACAGCTTTTTTGTGGGGACCCATAGCTCTGAGGGAACCTGTGTAGAGAAGGAAGAACCAAGATCAAAGGGACGAAGAAGCCATAGGAGAAGAAATAGACACACGCGCCAGGGACAAGTTACTTAAGATATAGGTTTCATTAACATGCAAGGTGGCAGGAATAGACTGAAATGAACGGAAGTAGAACAACAGTTAAAGCAGGAGGAATAAATGGTATATGGTTTAGTGGAAACGCATCTTAGAGACATAGAGCAACCACCCTGTAACCCAGGCTACGCATGGCAATATTGCAATAGAACAGGGGGCAGCAGAAAGGGGGTGGAATTGGGGCATTCATTCATAAAAGTAAGAATTTTCAGTGGGTTAAACTGGGATGCAAAGATCATTTATGGCTAAAACGAAAAGTAAAAGGAAAGCAAACACTCCTTGACTTTGTATACCTGTGGACAGGAGGTAATGACAAAGGTAAACAGGAAAATGTTAGAATGTATTGCAAGCGACATTGATGAGCTAGGAGGACAGGGCGAGATAATTATATTAGGCGACATGAATGCAAGTATAGAAGACCTGGATGGGTACACAGATTTGACAGGAAGCATGCTGTAGGACATGTGTGAGAGGCATCATTTATTTGTATGCAACAGTACCGAGAATTGTGAAGGGCTCATAACATGAGAGGCAGGGAATCTGCAATCGACGATAGATTATGCACTAATGTCATAGAGGACGTATAATAGATTAGGGGTAATGAGCATAGATGAACATGGTTCCAGAAGACTAGGGAGTGACCGCAAGCGTATCAAGTTGAGTTTCAGAAGAGAAACCAATGCAGGACTGAAGAGAGATTAAAATCAGAGAGAATTTTTACTCATAAAAGCAATTGGAAGCAGCTGCCAAACAAACTGATAAAGTGGTTTTTGAGGATAGTGAAGCAGAATGGACTTATAGCAAATTAACTCGATTACTGGAGCTAGAGCTAGCTAAGGTGTCAGTAAAGCAATAAAGAAAGAGACTCAAACCCAAAAGTTGGTGGGATGAGGAGGTCAAGAGGGCGATTGAAAAACGTCAAGAAGCGTCCAGGGAACACAGATATTCCAAGAAGAAGGGGGAACCAGAACTTGAAGTAGACAGAAAATGGGATACCTTCATAAAGTGTAGAAGGTAAGCATCTTATTTGATTAATGAGAAAATTAGAAGAAAGGGTGCCCAATGGATGTCAAAAGAAAATAAAAAGGATAGAAAAGCAGCTCAAAATTCTAAAAACATATAAATGCAATGTGTAATAAGACTAGGCTAGAGCAAAGGTTTATTGTTACAGTCAGGGTATTCGACTAGAAGGGGATGAAGCGATACAACACATAGGAACAAGGATGACAAAAAAATTTAAAGAAAGAAACATAATTTATCGAAGGAGGATAGACCGGTTACTACAATGGCTTCACTTCAGCAAATAGAGTAGGAAAGGAGAGAGAAGAAGGTTCTTAGTGGCACATCAGCAGGACCAGATGGTATTCCGATTATCTCATAAAGAAGCTAGGACCAAAATCCAAGCAAACATTAATACAGGTAGTGAATAAAATGATAGTGGACGGGAAAGTCCCCGATGAATGGCGATTAAGTAGAATGAACATGATATATAAGGGAAAGGGGCACAAAGCTGACATAAGTAACTACCGTCCCATAACACTGACATCTGTGGTCTACAGGGTTGTGATGCAGATTATAAAGGACAGATTGCAGGCTTGGGTGGAGAACGAAGGGGTGCTAGGGAAGCTACAAAATGGGTTCCGGAAACCAAGGAGGTTGGAGGAGAATCTGTTTTCATTGACGCAGTGTATAGAGATAGCTGAAAAGGAACACAGGCCCCTATGGCTAGCATTTCTGGATATTAAGGGAGCCTTCGACAACGTTATTCAAGAGTATCTGTGGGACATACTGGGCACATTGGATGTGGAAGATGAAGTAATTAATCCTTCAAAAGATATATATAAAGGTACCAGAGTGCTTATAAAATGAAAAAAATGTATCAGAGCCTGTAGAGACACAGCGGGGCTTAGGCAAGGATGTTCTCTGTCTTCTGTGTTGTTTATGTTGTACCTGCAAGGGTTGGAGACAAAGCTAGAGAGGAGCGGACTAGGCTTCAACCTTTCTTTTTTCAAGCAAGGAGAATGGATTAAACAGTCATTTCCGGGACTAATATACGCTGATGATATAGTGCGAATGTCTGACAACAAGGAAGGTTTACAGAAGTTGGTAGACATATGTGGTACAGAGGGAGATAGAGTAGGTTTCAAATTTAGTAAGGAAAAATCTGCAGTCATGATATTTAATGATGAGTGTAGCGAGCATAGAATACTGGAGTTCACGCAAGAAGTTGTGGATGAGTACAGTTTAGTTTAGTTAGTTGTAGGGGTGTAACGTCGCAAAGCGACTCAGGCTATGAGGGAGGCCGTAGTGAAGGCCTCCAGAAATTTCGACCACCTGGGGTTCTTGACATGCACTGCAATCGCACAGTACACGGGCCTCTAGAATTTCGCCTCCATCAAAATGCGACTGCCGCAGCCAGAATCGAACCCGCGTCTTTCGGGCCAGTAGCCGAGCGCCGTAACCACTCAGCCGCCGCGGCGGCTATGTGGATGAGTACAAGTATCTTGGGGTGTGGATAAATAACGGTGGTGAGTATCTGAAACAGCTTGAAAAATATGTAATGAATAAGGCTAGTAGGATTGCAGCTGTCATGAAAGATAGGGCACTGTGGAATTACAATAGGTATGAAGTGGTAAGAGGGATCTGAAAAGGGGTGATGGTTCCTAGCCTGACTCGATAATCCGGTCCTGTGCATGAGCCCAGATGTTCAAGCAAGGTGGGAAATTAAACAACGTGGCGTAGGGAGGCTAGCTTTGGGAGCACATGGCAGTACACCAATTCACGGGGTACAACAGGGTGATATGGGTTGGGCGTCGTTCGAGAGCAGAGAAGCTAGTATTAAGATAGCATTTGAGGAGCGATTGAGAAAAATGGTGGAAAAGCAGTGGACAAGGAAATTTTACCAATACCTGCATATAAGGAATGTTTACACGAAATGGAGAAAGCGAACTAGAAAATTAACAAGCAAATATCTGGACAGCAGTAGGGGTGCAAATCAGCAAATATTGGGTAAAAAAAGGTTAAAGAAACGGAGAGAGCTCTGAGGAAAACAGGGATGCTGACGAAACAGCACTGGGAACATACAGGGTTTTTAAGCACGAAATTGCCAAAGAAAATATCTATGATAATTGTAGGGGAAGCTCTTTGTTATTTGAGGCTAAGACGGGAGTTTTGCGGACAAGACATATAGAGTCAGGTACCACGAGATAGACACGTTGTGCGTTGCGTGCGAAGAGGAGGAGGAAACGGCTGAACACTCGACACTTTTCTGTAAAGGGGTTCACCCTACAGTGGAAAGCAGCGGGGCTGATTTATCCAATGCATTGGTGTTTAAGGACAGTGAAGGGATAGTAGATTTTAAGTGGGTAGAAGTAACCAAGCGAAGGTTATCTGATTGGCGGCTAAAATCAAGACAAGAGTAAAATTTCATTAGTCTAGGTGGCTTGAGCCACCGCCCGATTTAAAGGATTCCGCCGTATCCATCCATCCATCCAGGTCGATACAAGGTCGCCAGTGTCGGTCATAACATGGCCCACCTATGAGGAAAACAAGACGGTGTGGCCCAAGCTGCGTGATTCGCCGTTGAAACTGACTTGCTTCCTGGGAAGGCTTGCAGTTCGGGGACAATTCAAGCTCAAGGTTTCGTGCGGAAACCGGTCGATGGATGGATCCCTGACAGTCCTCGGTTGCTCAGGCCCCAGCCTGTGCGGACGCGACCTGATCCAGGCGCTCAACATGCTGGAAGCGCCAATGCTGAACGTGAATACGACAGGTGAGCGCAGGCCTTTCGTTGGGACGGACGATGTTAACGTGCACCGTTTGGTAACAGAATTCGCTGACGTGTTCGCGCCAGGCCTAGGTCTCATCAGGGGTCCACCGGTACGCTTTGAGATACGGGACAACGTGGTACCGATATTCCGGAAAGCACGCGAAATTCCATACGTCTTTCGTTCAAAAGTAGACACTGAACTTGAGCGCCTTTGCGCCGCGTGTATTACTGTCCCTGTGCCTCATTCTAAGTGGGCCGCACCGGTGGTGCCGGTAGTAAAGCGTAACGGCCACATTCGCCTCTGCGGTGATTTTAAACTCGCAGTAAACAAAGCATGTCACACTGAGCAATATCCCTTGCCCCGAGTAGAAAATATCCTGGCAACGTTGAACGGTGGTCACGTTTTCACCACGATAGATTTGCGGGAAGCTTACAATGAGCTACCGTTCGACGAGGAGGCCATGCAACTTACTACCATAAACACGCCTAAGGGACCGTTTAGCTTCACTCGCCTGCCATTTGGAGTTTCTTCCGCGCTGGAAGCGTTCCAACGCCGCATGGAGACCATCTTGCAAGGACTTCCTGGGGTTGAGGTCCACTTAGACGACGTCATCATCGCAGAGATACACAATGACTGCACAACACTGCACGAATTGTTGCAGCGGTTTCGGGAAAACGGCGTGCGCTTGAATGAGGACCAGTGCAAGTTCCGTCGAGCACAGGTGGATTTCCTGGGACATTGAATTAGTGCTCAGGGACGGCAACCAAAGTCGGAAAACGTGGAGGCCATTCTTCTGTTGCAGGCGCCGCGGAACCTCGCAGAATTAAGGTCGTATCTGGGCATGGTAACATACTACCACAAGTTTCTTCCCAATGCTTCTACAGCCATGGCCCCACTGTATAAACTGCTCCGCAAAGAAGCTAACTGGGAGTGGGGCCCCAGTCAACAACGGGTGTTCAGAAATGTGAAGGACTTCCTCAAATCCGCTGATATCCTGGCGCATTTTGACCCGCTCAAGCCTCTTGTCCTGGAATGCGATGCGTCCCCGGATGGGGTCGGTGCAGTGCTTTCTCACGATGTTGGAGACGGGGTGCGTCAGCCCATAGGCTTTCGTTCTCGGGTACTGACGGGAGCCGAACGAACGAGATTATTCACAGCCGGAGCGCGAAGTTCTGGCTGTAGTTTTTGGGGTCTCGAAATTCCGGCAGTTCCTACTCGGTAAGCGATTCACACCGTTGACTGACCATAGGCCGCTTGTGGGACTTTTTAATCCAGATCGGTCTGTACCATTGATGGCCGCCGCCTGAATCCAGCGATGGGCCCTGCTGCTGAGTGCATAAGACTGCGTCATTAAATATCAACTGGGAAAGGACAACGTTCCAGCAGACGCCCTTAGCCGACTTCCTGCGCCCACAACCTCTCGGGGACGGCTAGTATATGTTGCTCACTGAAAACCTTGTAGCGCCCTCTCTAGGGTGGCGCTGGGATGGATGAATGAATGGATGGATGGATACGGCTGAGTCCTTTAAATCGGACGGTGGCTCAAGCCACCTAGCCTGACTTATGAAATTTTACTCTTGTCTAGGGTTTAGCCACCATTCAAATAACCTTCGCTTGGTTACTTCTACCCGCTTAAAATCTAATTTCACTTCACTGTCCTTAAACCCCAATGCTTTGTATAAATGAGCCCCGGTGCTTTCCACTGTAGAGTGAAGCCCTTTAGAGAAAAGTATCAAGCGCACAGCTGTTTCCTCCTCCTCTCCACACGCACCGCACGACGTGTATATCTCGTGGTACCTGACTCTATATGTCTTAGTCCGCGAAACTCTCGTCCTGGCCTCAAAAAACAAATAACTTCCCCTACAGTCATCATAGATAATTTCTTTGGCAATTTTCTGCTTAAAAATACTAATAATAATTGGTTTTGGGGGGAAAGGGAATGGCGCAGTATCTGTCTCATATATCGTTGGACACCTGAACCGCGCCGTAAGGGAAGGGATAAAGGAGGGAGTGAAAGCAGAAAGGAAAGAAGAGGTGCCGTAGTGGAGGGCTCCGGAATAATTTCGACCACCTAGGTATCTTTAACGTGCACTGACATCGCACAGCACACGGGCGCCTTAGCGTTACTGTATCTTGTATCCTGGAGCCCGGATAGCGCCTGCCGCCCGGCGAAGACAATAAAAACGGCACCTGGCCGTGGCTCATGCAGCCATGGCTCGCTGTTCTGTTCTGGTGTCGGTTCGCAGCAGTGGTCTTGTTCCTTCGCTGCTGAGGCGTTAAGCCTACATTGGTGACCTAGGACGAGCAATGACCGATCCCGCAGCATCCACGGAACAGGACTCACGTCCGCAGGACGTCTCGTTATTGCAGGTTCGCCTCCCACCTTTCTGGCTCCAGAACCCGCAAGTTTGGTTCCACCAGATCGAGGCGCAATTTTGCCTTTCCCGCATCAGGTCGGAGACGATGGGCTACTACCATGTCGCCTCAAGCCTTGCTCCTGACGTTGCCGATGAGCTCTCTGACGTTCTACACCATCGGTGCTACACCATATCAGCACCTGAAAACCTAGGTGCTGGAGAGATGTATGCCGTCAGAACGCAACCGCCTCCAGCAGCTCCTTACAGAGGAAGACCTTGGCGACCGGCGCCCTTCCCAGCTTCTGCGCCGGATGCGACAGCTTCTCGGGAAGCGCGATATCCCCAACCACTCGGCGTTGCTCCGAGAGCTTTCCTC
Organism: Amblyomma americanum; assembly: GCF_052857255.1. Taxonomy (NCBI): domain Eukaryota; kingdom Metazoa; phylum Arthropoda; class Arachnida; order Ixodida; family Ixodidae; genus Amblyomma; species Amblyomma americanum. The sequence continues at coordinate 7,660,016 of NC_135499.1, forward strand.
CAAAGCCTTCCCCCACAAATCCGCCTCGTCCTTGCGGCGGCCGGTGACGTCACCCTCGACCGCCTGGCTGAGCTCGCCGATAACGTTCATGCGGCGGCCTCCCCTTCCGTCACTGCTGTTTTCCCGCCTACAGACCCGGCGATTTTGCACCTTGAGGCCCGTCTCAATGAACATGCCCCCTCAGCCGCCGCACTCCGCAGCCCATCCCAAGAGACCCGGCCTCCTCGTCTCGATCATCGCGCTCTTTCGCGCCCACGTCAAGCTAGCTCGGAGTCCCAACCCTCAGCCTCTCTGCTTGTGCCACCGGCGTTTTCGACACCAGGCCACGAAATGTACACCGCCCTGTTCATGACCGGGGTAACGCCCGCCGTGATCACTAACGGCGGCGTGTGGTCTCGCCAGTCATCCGAGCCGCCTGTTTATGGTAACTGACAAGTTCTCTGGCGCCCGGTTCCTTATAGACACGGGCGCGGAAAACATCGTGGTTACACCGACTAATGCTGATCGTTCCAAGTCATCCGGACAGTCGCTCCGTGCTGCGAACGCCTCGTCTATCGCCAAGTACGGACTACGACCTCTCACCTTCGAGCAAGAATCTTGCTTCGCCACACTTTTCGATGGGTCTTCGTCATCGCAGACGTGGTTCACCCTATCATCGGCTCAGACTTCCTCTCATATTTTGACTTCGACGTCAGCGTGCGGCATCGTCGCCTTACCGACGGTCTGACTCATCTCTGTCTCGGGAGCCTTGTCCGACCTTGCTCCCATGGGCATCCGCACGCTGATACCTTCTTCTAAGTTCGAAAAGTGTTGGAGGACTTCCCGGAGCTCACCAAGCCATGCAACACCACTCAGGCGCCTAAACATACGGTGACACACCACATCGTCACCCGGGAACCTCACTCAGGCGCCTAAACATACGGTAACACACCACATCGTCACCCCGGGGTCACGGAGGAAGACTATATAGGAGTGGAAACTCCGCTGTCTGCGGCGACGAGAAGAGGTCACAAGCCCGTGGAGCCACTATAAAGCTGGCGGCGCCTGACGGCCTGAATGTAAACTACCATCTGTTTCGGTGGCCGCACGCGCTTGACTTCTATTGAGGGCACTCTCGCGCGCTCCTTTACCGCTGGTAGCCCGAAGAGCAACTGGTGCTACGATTCAACCATTTGAGCACAGACACCGAGAATAACTGTTACTGTTTGACTTAAGGGTGCATAAATACAACGTCACGGAGTGCCCGCTGAAGCAAACACCAGTGTCGTCTGCTTGTCTTCTGCTTTGAGCGCGCGACGCCGGAGAGCTCGCCAAAGCCGCCTGCCCGGGCGCTGCATTTTTTTTCGCTGCTGCTTCTACGACGGCCGCATGGCGCCGCGACTGCATGCGACCCCGTCGGCGCATACAATTGTGACTTTATCTGGTCGCCTGAGCTCGCTCGCGCACACGGGAGTTTCACCTCCTATATAGTCCTGCTCCGTGCCCGGGGTCTACCCGCAGCTGCTAGACCGCGCCGCTTGTTTGGAGACAGTCTAGCTATCGCCAAACGTGAGTTCGACCACATGCTGCAGCTCGGCATTATCCACCCGTCGTCCAACGCGTGGGCGTCTCCGCTGCATCTGTTACCCAAGCGTGATCCCGGTGACTGGCGTCCCTGTGGCGACTATCGGGCGTTGAATCCCAAGACTATCCACGACAGCTATCCGCTACCCCACATCCAGGACTTTACGTCGCGCCTCACCAGCTGCACCATTTTTAGCGAAGTTGATTTGGTTAAGGCGTATCACCAAATTCCTTCGAACCCGACGACATACCTAAGACCGCCATCACGACGCCCTTTGGTTTGTTTGAGTACGTGCGGATTCCGTTTGGACTACGCAATTCGGCTCAAACCTTCCAGCGGCTCATGGCTGAGGTCACGGTGGGCCTACCGACTGTATTTGCGTATCTTGATGATGTCCTCTTCGCCAGCCCTACGCCTGATGATCATGAGCAACACCTACGTGCCTTCTTCAGGTGCCTTCAGCAGTACGGCCTGGTTGTGAACGCCTCCTAGTGTGTTTTTGGTCATCTCAGCTCGAGTTTTTGGGTGATCACATTTCCTCTGAGGATATCCGCCCTCTCGCGTCCCACGTCCTGACCATCGAGAATTATGCCCTGCCTACAACACTGCGCCTCTTACGACAATTTCTGGGGCTGGTGAATTTTTCCATGTGCTTTATCCCGCACTGTGCAGAGCGGCTTCGCTTCTCACCGACCTCCTCCGGTCAATCGCTGGCCCGTCCTCCGCCATTTATTGGTCATCAGAAGCCCAGGCGCCTTTACTGCCACAAAGCAAGCAGTCGCGAATACCGTTCTTCTTGTCCATCCGCGCAGTAACGCCCCTACGAGATTGATGATGGATGCCTCCAGCGTGGCCGTCAGAGCCGTCTTAGAGCAGTACATTAACTCGGGGTGGAGACCATTGTCTTTTTACTCCCGGAAGCTACTTCCTGCTAAGACTCGCTACAGCGTCTTCGGCCGAGAGCTCCTAGCCATCTACTCCGCGATACAGCACTTTCGGCATTTTGTAGGAGGATGCCAGTTTCACATTCTGACCGATCATAAGCCACTGGAATATGTGTTCCGCACCAACTCATCGAAGTACGTGTCACGCGAACTCCGTCAGCTCGCTTATATCTCGGAGTTTACTACCGACATCAGCCATATGAAAGGTGCCGCCAACACCGCCGTTGACGCCCTCTTTCGTATAGCCGCGGTAGCCACACCATCTCCCACCGTCGACTGGGCCGCATTCCATTCTGCCCAGCAGAATGACCATGAGCTCGCCGCTATTCGAGAGAACCCTCTTTCTCTCCGACTACGGATTGTGCCCCATCTCTGCTAGCTTGAGCCCTTGTGGTGCGATGTGTCAACGGACCTTCCCCGCCCTTTGTTTCCGGCTTCACTACGCCACGCCATCTTTCATTTTCAACATGACATATGCCACCCAGGCATTCGGGCTACTCAGCACCTTCTCACCCAGCGCTATTTTTGGCTCGGCATCAACGCAGATGTGCGCGCTTGGACGCGCCTGTGTCTGCCGTGCCAGACGACCAAGGTGGTCGTCACACCAAGACGCCTTCTCAAGTGTTACTACCATGTCGCCGTCGTTTCGACCATGTACATCTCGACATCGTGGGCCCTCTACCCGTATCTCGAGGCTACCGTTATATCCTGACAATGGTCGACCGCTTCACTCACTGGACGGAGGCAGTCCGCATTCCTGACATCACCGCAGAGACTGTTTCTCGAGCCTTCATGTTTGCGTGGGTATCTCAATTTGATTGTCCTGGCACCGTGACAACCAACCGTGGAAGCCAGTTTGAGTCCTCCCTGTTTGCTTCCCTTAATCATATTCTCGGCGCCAGGCATTGCCGTGCCACTGCATATAACCCGTGTGCCAACGGAATGGTGGAACGCCTTCAGCGCCAATTGAAGGGCGCCCTAGCTTACCGAATGTGGCTACAAAACGAACTCGCTTCGTGGTCTGAGCGTGGTACGAGATCGGGATGCCCTGGGCCTGGAAATACTTACTGATCCTTTATACCCAACCCGCGAAGGAAACAGCGTCAACCGCGATTGATGCCCTGACCTTACAATCGTCAAGAACATCCATAACGCTACGTGGACAAATCTCGGAGAGAGCTTAGGTAGCGACCACTACATCGTAAGCACGTCTATCACCTCCGCAAACACTCGTCGCACCCTGGGAACAGCCAAAATCACGGACTGGACTAAATACCCTGCACAGCCCGTTCCGGAAGACCCCATTCAATCAATCAGTGAATGGAGTGAACAGATTTGGAAAGCACACAAGGAGGCCACCACCGAGGTACAATGCACACCCGATAATCCGGCGGTCGATCGTCACCTTCTGAAGTTGTGGCAGGCCCGACGGACTCTGGTTCGCAGATGGAAACGCCAACGCCTCAATCGTCCCTTGAGACTCCGCATATCACAGATCGCGGCAGAAGCACAAGAGTATGCACAACACCTCTCTCAACAGAATTGGCAGGAATTTTGCGAGTCACTACGCGGCACGCTGGGGACCTCCCGCACCTGGGCGATCCTCCGCAGCCTCGTCGATCCACAAACATCGCGGTCTGCCACTAATCGTACACTCAAGAAAATCGCCCATATGTACCCCGGAGACAACGCGGCCCTCCTCACCGCCCTCAAAACCAAATACATCGGCGCCCCCCATCCTACCAGCACAATCTCGTACACGGGAGGCCCAAATGAGAGGCTGGACGCCCCCATCACCACTGCCGAGGTTTACGCCGCGGCTCGATCTGCCACACGCAACACGGCAGCTGGCGCGGACAAGATCACAAATGGGATGATTCGAAACCTGGGCAAGTCGCAGATCGAGGTCCTCACTACCTACATAAATGACTCCCTATGGGAGGCGGGAGAACTCCTTGCAGAGTGGAAACACTCCGAAATCGTGACTATCCCAAAACCAGGCAAACCACCAAGCCTGGAAGCATTACGACCGATCTCCCTCACCTCTTGCCTGGGCAAACTATACGAGCGCGTTATCCAGATCCGCCTCCAAACCTACATAGAGGACAACAACCTCTTTCCACCCACTATGATCGGCTTCAGGAAAGGTCTTTCTACGCAAGACGCTTTCCTCCTTCTCAAGGAAGAAGTACTCAGTAACATCCCGAGAGGCGGCGAGCACTTGATCTGAAAGGCGCTTTCGAGAACGTTTCTCACGACGCCATCTTGAAAGAGCTCAACGCCCTCGATTGCGGACCCAAGACCTCCAACTACTTCAAAAACTTTCTCAGTAACCGCACAGCCACGATCGGCATGGGAGATGTCCGCTCCGGCACAGAGCAGACACCCAACAAAGGCACTCCCCAAGGCTCTATCATCTCTCCTCTCCTCTTCAATATAGCTATGATCGGCATGGCAAAAGCACTCGAGGCGATTGTAGGCATCGGCTATACTATCTACGCGGATGATATTACCATCTGGTCCACCTGGGGTTCCCTTGCCGACAAAGAACACACCCTCAAGAGGCAGTCACTTGCGTAGAAAGACAAGCAGCAAATTGCGGCCTCTGCTGCGCACCCGACAAATCCGAAATTATCCGCATTCAGGGCTATGCCTACAAATCCCCCGGCGACATCGAGGTTTACCTCGAAGGCACGAGAATAAAAGAAGTCCCTCTTATCCGCATCCTGGGCCTTTGGCTTCAGAGCGACAGAAAAGCCAACCACACGTTACAGCGTCTCCGGACAACTGCCCTCCAGATCTCCCGCATGATTCGGCGCATCACCCGCAACCGAAAAGGCATGAAAGAGGAGGATACAATTCCACTGATACAGGCTCTTGTTATGAGCCGCCTGTCAAACGTACTCCCATTCCTACCACTTCTGGGGAATGAGCGAGACAAAGCAGATGCCATCATCCGTACCGCCTACAAACATGCGTTAGGCCTCCTGATGTACACGGCCAACTGCCACCTCGAGGACCTGGGACTGACCAACACAATAGAAGAAATTCGAGAAGCCATCCTAGCATCGCAAAAGGAACGCCTCCTCACCACCAAAGCTGGACGCGCAATCTTGGAAAGAGTGAGTTCCCCGGCTGACATACGCGCCGTCCAGGACAACCGAGACCTACCCTCAACTCTCCGAACTCGCGTGTATGTAGCTCCACTCCCGAAGAACATGCACTCGGACTCAAAAAAGGGACGACGAAAGGCGCGGGTGGACTATCTGCGCCGCACACATGGACAGGCACAAAATGCTGTATACGTCGACGCAGCCATGTACCCCGATTCAACAAACGCGGTGGCGGTCGTCTTGGACACCAATTTCAAGGAAATCGCCAGTGCCTCCCTACGAAACTGCTCTCCCACAGTAGCAGAAACTGCTGCAATTGCTCTCGCAATCCAGCACGGCGATGCTACGGGAAATGACTTAAAAATTATTACCGACTCCCAGTCCGCGTGTCGCCTCTTCCTCTCTGGCAGACTTCCACACTCCGTCGCTCTTATTCTGACTACCCCACAAGTTCAAAATTCCACATGCAAGCACCAAATCACTTGGACTCCTGGGCACGAGGGGCTCGAGGGAAACGAGGCCGCGGACAGTCTAGCTCGAGGATATACTAACCGAGCGACTAACCTCCCCGACCTCACCCCTCTCCCCTCTACGTACGGCGAGCGCCTCCTCCTTCTCCGAACACAACGACAAGTCTATCCCTAACCACACCGTAAGCTAACGGCGGCAGAGGCGAGGGAATGGCGACAACTACAGACGAACACTTTCCTAACCTACGCAAGTACCACATCATCCTCCCCGACAGATATGACAGCATCTGCCCCGGGTGTGGCGGAATTCCAACAACATATCATATAACATGGGGCTGCTTCGGTTCCAAGCCTCCCGAACTAGACAATCATCACTCCAAGGAACAGTGGGAGTCTGCCGTGCTCAGCTCTGACTTGGCGACGCAGCGAAAGCTGATATCCCAAGCAAGAGCAACTGCGGTGGACATTGTGGTCCTGAAATAAGGACTCCACCCAAAATCTGTATTTTCGCCTCTCTATCCTACCTTTTCGGAATAAATGTTGTCTACTACTACTACTACTACTACCACCCTAGCTTACCGCCTCAATTGCACCACCTGGGTCGACTCCTTGCCCCTTGTGCTCTTTGCTCTTAGGGCCGTCATCCGGAAAGACTTACAGTGCTCAGCTGCAGAGCTGATGTATGGTAGTGCTCTGCGTCTTCCAGGAGACTTCATTACATCCCAGCAGCTCCAAGCCCGGCGCCAAGAATTCTTTCAACGCCTGCTGGACTACGTGAAAGACCTCCGGCCTACTCCACTGCGTCCGTCCCGCCACCATGCCATTTTCGTGCACTCTGACCTGGGCACTTCGACCCATGTTTTTGTGCGCCGCGACGCTGTCCGAGCTAAACACCGATCTACCACGGACCTTTCCGCGTTCTCCGCCGTACCCCTAAAACCGCCACCCTCCTGCAGAATGGCCGTGAAGAGACCGTTAGCTTAGACCGCCTTAATCCTGCTTACGTGGAGACTGCACTAGAAAGTCTCGCAGCGCCGCCTGACTTAGTGCTCCAGTGCCAGCGCCGGCCTTCCGTCCGTTTCGACTTCCAGTCTAGGCGGGCGGCCCTGTAGCGCCCTCTCTTGGGGTGGCGCCGGGAACCCGGATAGCGCGCGCCACCCGGCGTAGACAATAAAGACGGCACCTGGTCGTGGCTCGCGCAGCCACGGCTGGCAGTTCTGTTCTGGTATCGGTTCGGAGCAGTGGTCTTGTTCCTTCGCTCCTGAGGCGTTAAGCCTACAACCTCAATGACGGTCTTATGTCCGCGAAGTAACTGGCTGCTCTCACCTCGCACGATGACGACTTAGCGAAACTGCAAAAATGGGTGCGGGAAGGATAGCCAAAAAAACTTGGGGCCCGAGGACCTGCATTCGCGACCATACTTCAACCAGAAGGCTCAGATAACGTGGAGTCATGGGCTTCTATATTGGGGCCGTCGCGTAATCATGCCTAACAGCGCAAGAGCGGGAATATTATGCCTGCTGCATGATTCCCATCAAGGTGTTTGCTCAATGAAGCGGCTAGGCCACCCCTGCTGTGGTATCCCTGGATTGATGACGAGATTGAGAACATGGTTAAGTCGTGTCACAGCTGCGTAGAAGCAGCGTCTATGCCACACAATCAATCCCCGGTCGCATGGGCAGAAACGGGCGAGCATTGTTCCAGGCTGCATATTGACTTTGCGGGACCGATGGATGGGCACATGCTGCTGATCGTTGTGGATTCACATAGTAAGTGGATCAAGGCAGTACCCCTGAAAAGCACCACAACCCACGCCACTATAGAAGCCCTGCACACCTTGTTCGGCACGTTCGGGTTGCCCCGGACGCTGGTTTCTGATAAGGCCCGCAAGTTACAGGTGCTGAATTTCGGGAGTTTATGAAGCTGAACAACAGAACACATCTCCGGACCGCACCGTATAATCCGCAGTCAAACGGGCTCGCGGAACGCGCCGTGTGAACTGTAAAAGAGTTTTCGAAGAACGTCCATCGGTCATTGCAAACACGCTTGGCAAGGATTCTCCACAGGTACCGAAGGATGCCACAGGCCGGGGGCAGTATCTCAGCGAAACTCCTTATGTGCTATGAGCTCGTTCCAGACTGGAGAACGCAGTGGCACCACAGCGGCCTCTCGCTCCCCAATCTCCAGTTGACCGCCACATTGCTGGTGCTTTGCGGCCGGGGGAACCTGTCTGGGTAAAGATATTCGGGCGAGGCGAGCCATGGATGCCAGCCCAAATCACTTCATTGGACGGCGCTCGCATGGTGAACGCCGATGGTACAGAGGGGGAAAGCATTCGTCTACACGCCGACCAGATCAAGCTGTGTATGGAGAGAGAACGGCAGACTGGGCGAGTTGGAAATGCTCCATTATGTTAAAACAGCGCTAAGCAACAAGGCCTTTGTGTGTGTTCCCTTCTTTCTTCGTCCTTGTTGCTTAGCGCTGTAGCGCTGTTTTAACATTGTGGAGAGAGCATGATCGGGACGACGGAGCCGGTGACCCTGAGCGCCAAGATAGAACCGCAAACCCCAAAGTAGTTGGGACACCAGGACAGGGGCAGGAATACGCGAGGCTGCCGAATATGCGAGGAATATGCGAGGCGCCGGTCGGGCCGGACACGAAAACCCCCCGACCGCTATGTACCTTAGGGTGAACGAGATGCTACATCGGAATGACGTCAAGCCAGATGACGGCAACAGTTATCGCCGCTGTCCTCTTCCTCACACTTACGGCCACAGTTATCGCCGCTGTCATCCTACTCACACTCCTTCTCTAACCGTTTCGCACAACGCCTATATTAACACGCATCAAAGCAATTAAAGTTGTCTTGGCCCCGTCAGCGCTGTGTATGGTGCGGATGGTTGATAGGCACCGGGTGACGAAAATCAGCTCATTTCTGGCCCCCCTGCATAAGCTAGATGCAGAGGTAGAATGACGTACTTCGTAGCGCCTTATTTTTAAAACTGCCTGAAGCATAATTTTAATCACCCTCTAGTCCGCCATTATCATTTAATAGCCTGATCCATGTCTAATCCTACTTAGGTCTTTTCGAAAGTTGTCTTCACTAGAAGACATGGAGCATGAGGCAACTAAACTGAAATACAGGATAAAATAGAGTTCGAATTTTAAATGCGCAGTAGAATATTAACACATGAAAAAGGGATTAGATTCTTTGGGTCTGTGGCTTTCAATAATAGATTCTTACATATTTTTCCGCGGAGATTACATTCAAGAAGGCCAAACCGAAATGTCTCTTATAACAGAGACTGGGTCATTATTTGCGTACAGACGTCACGCAGAAAAGGAAGCAGCATCGAATGCTTCATTTTGTGTGTTTTTCATACATATAAAAGATAAAGGTACAGGCTTGAAAGGCCCGCAAGCCTTGAGTAAGCAAGGAATGTTTAAAGGCGATAGAAATTGCAAACATACCTTATTAGCGTTTCTTGAAAACAAATAACTTTTCCGATATTGAGAAGTTTAAGGCTGCAAGAAATAGACCAAATAGTATAAAGCGGGAAACTAAAAGAAATTATATGGATAACTTATTTAACGAAGAACTAAGGAAGCACTTTGATATAGCTGGGAAACGAATCAATAACTTGCTGAACATTAGACCGAGGCACATAGAGGATGAAATCACTGCAGATGGCACACTCTTGTCCGGTTCTCAATTAACTGATGGCATTAATAATTTCTTCATAACCGCTGGTGATAGCACACATTCCAGCCAATGCACAAACGACATCTGTGAAAAGGTTTGCGAGGCCGTCTTTCTGGCACCTACTACAACCACTGAAGATGTGTCAGTTCTACAGTCTTTGTGGAATAGCAGATGCAAATATACCGATCTCGAAATTATTCCGGCAAAGTACACATCCCACATACTTGCGCCTTTATCAGAGTACCTAATAAACCGGTAGTTTTTCTCTGGAACCTTCTCAGTAAAGTTACATGCTGCCAAAGCCACAGTGATTTTCAAAGGTGGTGACAAAAATTTTTCTTACTACTGGTCCACATCTATATTGCCGGTTTTTTCGAAATGTTGCAAGAAGTTATTACAAAATCCTATCACTGGATTTGGTAATAAACGCAAAATAATCTCAGATTCGCAATATGGCTTTGTAAAAGGAAAATCAACCGAAACCGCCTTATTAACAATGAAGGACATAATTTAAGATTCTTTGGAAGAAAAATTACTTACGGTTGGTATTTTTGTAGATTATTCAAACGCTTTTGACTCCATATAACATCAAATTCTATTGTTTACACTTGCGCATTATAGTTTTCGCGGTGTCGTACTACCACTTATCCGAAGATATATAAAGCACCGCCAGCAATCGGTAGAAGTTAGCAGTTTTTCGTCGCACCTAAAACTTATTTCCTCAGGCGTGCCGCAAGGGAGTGTTTTGGGAGCCACCCTATTTAATCTCTACATTAACGACATTGTGAACAGTGATAGTAACGCTAGGTTTGTTATGCATGCAAATGACGCGGCTTAAAGAATAAAACAAATAACACTGAAGGCCAGTGAAACGTTACACAACATAGAAGCGTGGAGAACCAACCACTCATTGAAAATTAACGCAAACGTAACGAAAGTAATTTCTTTCGACCAAATAATAAACAACCGGGTCATCTACCCTGTCTAACGCGTGGATAAACACAAATTGAAACAACGTCCTCAATAAAGTGTCTTGACGTGATTCTCAAATGCAATATGTCGTGGGGATTTGCATATTGGTACCCTTATTAGGGAACTTGCCAAATGCACAGGTTTAGTGTGCAGGGCACGTTTCCTGTTGCCACTTAATTATCAGATGTTTAGTTTGCAACGCTCTATTTCTGTCTAACCTTTTATATTCCAAAGTGGTGTGAGGCCCGACATCTTCAAGCACACATAGGTTATATAAAATGCAGAAAAAGGCCATTCGCATTATTTCGGATGCACCGTTATATGCTCATACACAACCTTTTTTTTCATTGTTGAAAATAACACCAGTTGCGGAACTCTACACTGCATTGCTATGTCACCGTTTATGAAAGAAGGCGAAAAATACACGGTTCCTTTTTGAACATTTAGGTAACCTGCAACCAAGAAATAAGTATTACAAAACACGAAGCAACGACAGCTGGTATATGCCACTATTTAGAACCAATTACGGTGGTCAAATGTTTCGCTTTCATATCTCTAACCTTCTCAAATCTTACAGTTAGTTTTAAAAACTGGCATTCAGCTTGACTTGTTGAAGACGTCCTTACATTTATTGTATGTTCCTGCTCCTTAGACCAAATGTATATTTAAGTAGTTCTATTTTGTGTATCATTTTTGCCATTTTCACGCTTGTGACTTTGTTTTAAAAGAACATTCTGTCGTCCCATGTCAAGCCAATCTAAGTCTTTTTGGGTGCACCTTCTAACATCACCTGGCGTTGAAATAAATGCAGTTGTATTGCATTGTACAATATTGTATTATACTGTAAAATGTTGACTGGAAACTTCATCTTCATTGAAACTTCATTTTGGTCGCCAATCTGTTGAACCTGTCTGAACCGATTGGAACAGGTTCGAGTCGGAGCCGAACGTGGCTACGGAGCCGTACTGTCACATATTTTAAGGAGCCTAAATTAAATTTTAAAGGAAAAAGGTGTGAAGGAGACGACGCGAATTAACCGAAGAGTAAAGAAGAGGAAAATAGAATTCATTGAGGTGGAGAGAGATGATTGGTGAAGAAGCATTCGGTGAGGTGGAGAGAGACGATTGGTGGAGAAGAGAAGGCGACAAGGCTTACGTGAACTAACACCGAGGTTATAAAAGGGCGAGTGAGAGCGAGGCCCAGGGGGGGTGGGGGGGGGCAGCAGAGTAGCGGAGACTCCGGCGGTTCAGGGACACATCAGCTGGAAGAGAGCGATGCCGGCTACTGCTCCGGTGAGCTCGCGGTCTACGACTTCGCATTGTGGACCGTTCCGGGGAGTCAACAGAGGACGCTACCACCTGCTACGGCCAGAGATGTCTCCAGCGCTGTTGCCACCCATCCGGGTGGTGCCCCCAACGCCAACAACACCGGCATCACCTCCACGGGCGCTTGAACCGGGAGCTTGTACGGCACAGCCAGCGACGCCGCCAGCGACGCCAGCCCAAGCACGTCGAACGCCGCCAGCAACGCCAGCCCAAGCACGCCGAACGCCGCCTCGACGCCGTCTACGGGAGCCATACACCGCCGCAGCCGCACCGAACCAACCGTGAGCACGAACGCCGACCACGAATAGTAGAACGCTAGTAGGAGACGCTGGTAGCAGTGTGCCCGGGTCGTCTTATTTATAGCCTTTGTGTGTTGTGTTAGTTTTGTTAGTTTTGTGTTGTAGTGTGTGTGTGTCATGTAGGGTGTATTAAATGTGCGTTTGAATGGGTACACCCGTCGCCTAGTCCATTCTTTCAGTCCGAGTGTTCTCCGGAGAGATCCGCGACAAAGATAAGTGGCGAGCCTGTGCCATGATTAATTTCCTTTTTTTCTTTTTGCTTTCTCTCGGATCCTTCCGATCTCTCGACGGCAGAAAGTATAGGTTTGGCAAAAACGTTAGAACTGGCGCTCAAGCTGGGCTTAAGCAAAGAAGAGGCGATGCGTCTCTATGATGAGGAGGCAAAGAGGCAGAGAGAGGAGGCAGATAGGCAGAGAGAGGAAAGAACGCAAGCACCCGCAGACGCTCGCGAAGCAGAAGAGCGCGAGGCGAAAAGAGCTCGCGAGGCAGAAGAGCGAGAAGAGAAAAGAGCTCGCGAGGCAGAACAGGAGAAAAGAAGGAATAGAACGGGAGAAAGAGTTCGTTTTGTGGAAACAGGCGCATGTCGCGGGAGGATATGAGGGGATCACGGACAATGATCAGCGTTCCTTAGCGGGTACAGAATCTCTTAGACCTGCCAGAGTTTGCCCAAGAAAGCTGATGGCTCCTTTGGATGACAAGAGATATGATTTGGATGCATATCTGCAACGATTCGAGCGGATAGCTTTGGGGCAATGCTGGGGGCGCAGTGAATGGGCCACAGCATTGAGCATGTGTTTAGTCGGAGAGGCGCTGAATGTGTTTGGAAGAATGCCTGCTGCTGATTCCATGGACTACGAGAAAGTCAAAAAGGCACTCCTCCAAAGATTCAGGCTTACGGCAGAGGGTTTTCGCCAGAGATTTCGCACCGCGAAACCAGAGGATTCGAAAACCGCTAAGCAGTTTTCCTGCAGGCTATCCAACTATTTTGAGACGTGGCTAGATATGTCAAACACAGAAAAGAGTTTTGAAGGTGTGCGTGACAAGCTGGTCACAGAGCAATTTTTAGCGTGTTGCAGCTCAAATCTGCCGCTATTCCAGAAAGAAAGAAAGTTGTGTTAGTTGGAAGAGTTCGCCGACAATGCAGACCAATTCCTCGAGGCTCAAGGGTTAAGAAATTTGAGTAAGGTGAAGGAGTAAACCCAAAAGACCTTAGAGACAGATGCGGCAAAACCAAGATCATATGGCGGTGCATCTATGGCGCCAGTAAGGTGTTTTCTCTGCGGAAAGGTGGGACACCGTGCAGCTGACTGTCGGACTAGTAGCGCTGCCCAAAAAACACATGTTGTTTGTCAAGGTTGTAGGACGAGGGGTCATACTCTGGATGAGTGCCGATACAGAACGCAGGACCGAGCTGCATGCGTTGTCGACTCTAGGGCAGAGCTTATCACGCCACCCTTAGTTTCACAGCTGAAAAGAGAGCAAACGCCGCTGGAAAATGAGGCAGTGAGTGGAGCACCCAAGTTGAAAGCAGCAATGCCAGTGGTGGTTGGGAAAATAGGGTACCGTCGTATATTGGTGCTTAGAGAAAGCGGAGCCAACACAGTCTTGGTTCGGAGATGCCTAGTGAAGGACGAGGATCTTACAGGGGAAGCGTCGGTCGTCACTCTTGTAGATAGCAGAGTGAGGTACCTTCCTGAAGCAAGGATTCTAGTGTCCACGCCATATTACACTGGCCAGGTAGTGGCAAAATGCGTAGACCAGCCCATCTACGATCTGATCCTGGGAAACATTACGGGTGCAAGAAGTGTCGAAGACCCCGATCCCGAGTGGAGGATGCTCGACGTTGAAGAACATTTAAAGGAGATAAGGCCTGCGACAGCTGACGGGTGCAGTCAGTTTCTCGTCGGCAGTGGAGACAAGAGCTCAAGCGACAGCCCGAGCAACGCAGCGTCCGCTCTCTACTCCTGGTGCGATATGCTTGAGCGTAACACCGGGCGAATTTGCAATTAGGCAAAAAGAAGACCCGAGCTTGAAAGCCTGTTCGAACGAGTCGGGAAAAAAGTGAAAAGAAAGAAGAGTCGTACGTCCTTCGAATATTAATTGGTAAATGGTCTTCTGCACAGGGAATGCATATTAGTTCAGGAAGGCGGGTCCAACAGCTGGTGTTACCGAGAGATATGCGAGAGACCGTGCTGCGCTTAGGACATGACGCCTTTTTGGCCGGACACCAGGGTGTTCAATAAACGGTGTATAGGATCACCGAGGAGTTCTTTTGGCCGGGTGTTCAGAGTGACGTTAAGCGCTTTTCGCACGTGTGACGTGTGCCAGCGCACAGTTCCGAAGAGAAGAGTTGGTCCCGTACCTGTGGGAAAGATGCCAGCCATTGACCTACCGTTTCAAAGAGTGGCTATTGACATTGTGGGGTGGGATAAGGCACAAATAAACCCCAATTTCAATAAAGACAGAGGATAACGTCGGAGTGGTTTTCATGAGTAGAGACAACTGAACAGCTCTAGGTATCTCTGGCATGTATCTTGTTGTTGGTGTTGTGTTGTTGTACCTCTGGGATATATCTTGTTGTATGTTGTTGCTGTTGTTGGTGTTATGTGATTATACAAGGGAGTGTGTTGTGTTCAGGAACATGTTTATTAAGGACTCTGTGCGGACAGCGGCAGTGGTGTGTTAGTGTTCTGGAAACTCAATTTGGTGTACTGTGTTAGTGGTGTGCGTTTGGTGTGTGCTGGACCTCTGCAGTGTGGTGTGCGCTGGGTTCAGAATCGCCACAGCAGATAGTCGGTTGGCTGGATGGCTTGGAGATGAGGGTGATGTGAGCAGTTTTTCATGGAAAAACTCTTGAGAGAGGGGGCCCTTGTCACATATAATAAGAGCCTAAATTAAATTTTAAAGGAAAAAGGTGTGAAGAAGACGACGCGAATTAACCGAAGAGTAAAGAAGAGGAAGAAGCATTCGTTGAGGTGGAGAGAGACGATTGGTGTAGAAGCATTCGGTGAGGTGGAGAGAGATGATTGGTGGAGAAGAGAAGACGACGACAAGGCTTAAGTGGACTAACACCGAGGCTATAAAAGGGCGAGTGAGAGCGAGGCACAGGAGGGAACTGCAGAGAAGCGGAGGCTCCGGCGGGTCAGGGACACATCGGCTGGAAGAGAGCGACGCCGGCTACTGCTCCGGTTAGCTCGCGTTCTACGACTTCGCATCGTGGACTTCCTGCCGTGCCTGAGCCCGTTCCGGGGAGTCAACGGAGGACGCTACCACCTGCTACGGCCAGGGGTGTCTCCAGCGCTGTTGCCACCCATCCGGGTGGTACCCCCAACGCCGCAACCGGCATCACCTCCACGGGCGCTTGGTCCGGGAGCTTGTACGACACAGCCAGCGACGCCACCAGCGACGCCAGCCCAAGCACGTCGAACGCCGCCAGCAACGCCAGCCCAACAACGCCGAACGCCGCCTCGACGCCGGCTACGGGAGCCACACACCGCCACAGCCGCACCGAACCAACCGTGAGCACGAACGCCGATCACGAATAGTAGAACGTTAGTAGTAGACGCTGGTAGCAGTGTGCCCGGGTGGTCTTATTTATAGCCTTTGTGTGTTGTGTTAGTTTGGTTAGTTTTGTGTTCTAGTGTGTGTGTGTGTCACGTAGGGTGTATTAAATGTGCGTTTGTGTGGGTACACCCGTCACCTAGTCCATTCTTTCACTCCGAGTGTACTGCGGAGAGATCCGTGACACGTACCCGGAACTGAACCTGCCTTGTCATTTGGTTGGTTTGAAGTCTAAGGAGAGCAGAAAGTTGGGCTAGTTGGTTGAAATGCATACTGATCAAGTTGGCGAGGAAAAACGAGGACAAGCGAGACCAAGACAAGCGCTACTCACAGCTGTAGGTTTATTCCAGACAATGCTCGAATAAATAGTGAAACCAACAAGAACAAAAACAAACAAACGTCATGAACACCACAAGTTACCCCGTGAATCCCAATGATTTGGTTAGGAACAGATACTCCCTATCAGAGAAGCGGACGGAAGTCTGACTAATGCACTTATCGCCACTGATGCACATATGAAAGGCCTCCATGAGCTCCCGCGTGAGTTGCTCCCTGTGCCTGAATAGGATGGTCGTTTTTTTCAAAACGCGGTTTACACTGGATTTTCTTTTCCTTGTCGTTTGTAATGCACGTGCGGCAATGTTTAGGGAGGTTATCATGAGAATCTCCCCCGAGCAATCTTCGGTGCTCTCCTAATCTCTCGTTGACGCATCGTCCAGTTTGGCCGATGTATAGTGCGCCACACGACAACGGCAATCTGTACACAACCCCCCTGGCACAGGTAACGAACGGGGCTTTGTGTTTGATGCTGCATTCATTTCTTGTTTTCCTTGTTTTTCGTACCGTTCTTTCGCCTCCTTCTTCCATCCTTTATTGCACCTGTGAACAGATTGCTCCCAACTTCGGAGGGGCGGAAAACACAATCGGAATTTGATAACGCCCGGCAACATTTTTCAGTCCATGCGCCAATCTGTGCACATATGGTATGACTGCAAAATTTTGACGCTCTGTTTCCCGGAGTTTAGGTCGCGACCCATCCTTGACCCACCTTACCAATCTTCCACAAGCTTCCACAATTATATGCTGAGGGTACCAGCTTTCTTTCAGCCTCTTCACCTGGGACTCGACGCTTTCCTTGATAGCATGTGAGCAAGACTTGGTGATGGCCGCTTTTAGACAGGAAGTGACTATCCCGTTCTTTATGACTTTGGAGTGACCAGATGAATAATCAAGCAACGCTTTTTTGGCCCTAGGGTGGTATGCCCAACAAACATGTTTGGGGCGAAAATGCAAAGACAGATCTAGGAACTGGAGCCTTCCATCTCTTGGTTCTTCTACTGTGAAATTGAGGCCAGAGCCGCACTCCTTAAAAAGATTTAGCACATTGACGACGGTGCGTTGCAGGTTGGGTTCAGAAGACAACACTAAGTAGTCATTAACATACCTACATGCCTTCCAAATTATCCCTCCTGATTTCTTTTTTATGGCTCTGTCGTCCTTAGCCAGAAAAATGTTGCTAAGGATGGGGGCTACGCGAGACCCGATACAAACACCACTTCGCTGTACGAAAAATTTCCCGTTCCAACCTATGACCGTTGATTTGAGATAAAACGTATCTCCAAAAAGAGAACCAACAGATACACCACATCGGGACACGAACGCGGCCTCGTCGTTGTGCTCCATAATGCATTCCAGGACACTTTTTATCATCTCGTTACATGGCATTGAATAGTACAAGTCCTCAATGTCCAAGCTGAAAGCGGTACACTTTCCTGTGTTGCTCTTGCTGAGAAAACTCACCACTGCCTCAGAATTTTCCACCATTAAAGGGTCCTCCACGCTTAGGCTTCCCAGATGTTTCTGAAGGTACATGGACGTCAGTAATTGCCACGTGTTCCGCTCGGACACGATTGCCCGGAACGGAATTCCTTCCTTGTGGGTTTTTGCCGTAAAAAATGCGGCTAGATGAGGGTCTTGAGCTTTCTTGATGCCATTTGCTAGTATCTCCAGGTTGTGGCGGAGCGCCAAAGCCAAAGCTTCTTCCTTTATCTTCTTCTCCTTGAAGTCGATCTCTCTGAAGTTCTTCGCGATGGCTGCCTCGGCTTTCTCCGCGAACATTCCTTCAGGAATCAACACGAACCCCCCTAGCTTATCCGCACATAGTACTCGCAGCCCGGCAGATGTCAAGAAGTCGACAACCCAAGCAGTGCTCCAACGGTTTTCTTTTTCTTTCTTATTCTCATGGGTCCTTGCCACCTCGTCGACGCATTCCTCGGAACATCTTGCCTGAACTTCACTGCGCTATAGCCGCGAAATTGTCCGGGCAACTGCTATCTTTTTAACAGGTTTTAGCACCAAAGGCAAGCCGAACTTCGGACCAAGCTTGAGAACTTCCAGGTGCTGGGCAGGAACTTCAGCGTTTCTCAGTGTCACAACGTCCTGAATCGGTCTTCGAGTCTTTTGCGGTCTTGGCAATGTTGGGCAATGTTTTCCTGGCATCTTCGTTATGGTCAGTGCACTACGAATGTGTTTGTGTTCACAGGGCTCTTGGAACCCTCGGCGGGACACCGAAAACGACTGTGCCGAATGTTGAGGTCGGAGTGGTGCAGGCAAGCTAGATTTTTTTAAGGACCAGCTGCGTATCGTCAGTGGCAGAACGACAAATGACTCGACATTTCGTCATTGGTGTGCCACTTCGTCGTACCTGACTGAGCTGCTTTGGAATTGTGTTCTCCCAACGTTGCCAAAACCGCAAAAGACTCGAAGACCGATTCAGGACGTTGTGACACTGGGAAACGCTGAAGTTTCTGCCCAGCACCTGGAAGTCCTCAAGCTTGGTCCGAAGTTCGGCTTGCCTTTGGTGCTAACAGCTGCTGAAAAGATAGCAGTTGCCCGGATAATGTCGCGGCTAACGCGCAGTGAAGTCCAGGCAAGATGTTCCGAGGAATGCGTCGACGTGGTGGCGAGAACCCATGAGAATAAGAAAGAAAAAGAAAACCGTTGGAGCACTGCTGGGGTTGTCGACTTCTTGACATCTGCCGGGGTGCGAGTACTATGTGCGGATAAGCTAGGGGGTTCGTGTTGATTCCTGAAGGAATGTTCGCGGAGAAAGCCGAGGCAACCATCGCGAAGAGCTTCAGAGAGATCGACTTCAAGGAGAAGAAGATAAAGGAAGAAGGTTTGGCTTTGGCGCTCCGATACAACCTGGAGAAACTAGCAAGTGGCATCAAGAAAGCTCAATACTTTCATCTAGCCGCATTTTTTACGGCAAAAACCCACAAGGAAGGAATTCCGTTCCGGGCAATCGTGTCCGAGCGGAACACGTGGCAATTACTGATGGCCATGTGCCTTCAGAAACATCTGGGAAGCCTAAGCGTGGAGGACCCTTTCATGGTGGAAAATTCTGAGGCAGTGGTGACTTTTCTCAGCATCAGCAACCCAGGAAAGTGTACCGATTTCAGCGTGGACATTGACGACTTGTACTATTCAATGCCAAGTAACGAGATGATAAAAAGTGTCCAGGAATGCATTATGGAGCACAACGACGAGGCCGCATTCGTGTCCCGATCTGTTGTATCTGTTGGGTCTTTTTGGAGATAATCACGTTTTATCTCAAATCTGCGGTCATAGGGTGGAACGGGAAAATTTTCATACAGCGAACTGGTGTTTGTATCGGTTCTCGCGTAGCCCCTATCCTAAGCAACATTTTTCTGGCTAAGGTCGACAGAGCCATAAAAAAGAAATCAGGAGGGATAATTTGGAAGGCATGTAGGTATGTTGATGACTACTTAGTGTTGTCTTCTGAACCCAACCTGCAACGCACCGTCGTCAATGTGCGAAAACTTTTTAAGGAGTGCGACCCTGGTCTCAATTTCACAGTAGAAGTACCAAGAGATGGAAGGCTCCAGTTCCTAGATCTGTCTTTGCAATTTCGCCGCAAACATGTTTGTTGAGCATACCACCCTAGGGCCAAAAAAGCGTTGCTTGGTTATTCATCCGGTCACTCCAAATCATAAAGAACGGGATAGTCACTTCCTGTCTAAAAGCGGACATCACCAAGTCTTGCTCACATGCTATCAAGGAAAGCGTCGAGTCCCAGGTGAGGAGGCTGAAAGAAAGTGGGTACCCTCAGCATATAATTGTGGAAGCTTGTGGAAGATTGGTAAGGTGGGTCAAAGATGGGTCGCGACCTAAACTCCGGGAAACAGAGCGTCAAAATTTTGCAGTCATGCCATATGTGCACAGATTGCCGGGCGTTATCAAATTCCGATTGTGTTTTCCGCCCCTCGGAAGTTGGGAGCAATCTGTTCACAGGTGCAATAAAGGATGGAAGAAGGAGACGAAAGAACGGTACGAAAAACAATAAAAACTAGATATGAATGCGGCATCAAACACACAGCCCCGTTCGTTGCCTGTGCCAGGGGGGTTGTGTACAGATTGCCGTTGTCGTGTGGCGCACTATACATCGGCCAAACTGGACGATGCGTCAACGAGAGATTAGGAGAGCACCGAAGATTGCTCGGGGGAGATTCTCTTGATAACCTCCCTAAACATTGCCGCACGTGCATTACAAACGACAAGGAAAAGAAAATCCAGTGTAAACCGCTTTTTGAAAAAACGACCATCCTATTCAGGCACAGGGAGCAACTCACGCGGGAGCTCATGAAAGCCTTTCATATGCGCATCAGTGGCGATAAGTGCATTAGTCAGACTTCCGTCCGCTTTTCTGATAGGGAGTATCTGTTCCTAACCAAATCATTGGGATTCACGGGGTAAGTTGTGGTGTTCATGACGTTTATTTGTTTTTGTTCTTGTTGGTCTCACTATTTATTCGAGCATTGTCTGGAATAAACCTTCAGTTGTGAGTAGCGCTCGTCTTTGTTTGTCTCGCTTGTCCTCGTTTTTCCGCGCCAACTTCATCATTATGCATTGAAGTCTGAGGTCGTCTTGATTTTATTAGTGATTTCCTTATTAAATGCGTTGTATGCAATGCACGGTGGCTAGTTTTTCTGGCACAATATCCACTCCTTCCTTCAACGGATCTGCTGTTACCTAACCCTCATCAGCTGCTTTGCACTGTATTGTTCCTACGGCTTTCTTTACGGCCTCTTTGGTTACCGGCGATATGTCCGATGGCACTACACTACTGCATCTCTCAATATCATCCTCATTGCTACAGCTGCAGTATATATCAGTGTAGAATTTCACAGAAACCTCAACTTTCTTATGCGTATTGGTAATTACATGGCCCTCCTTATCTTTTATTGCGGACATCTGATTTTTGCGTAGGGTGAGGTTTCTCTTGACCACATTTAGTGCCACTATACGATTTTTTTTAGCCGCATGCGGATGCGTGCTAGCGACCATGCGCACAGGCCGAACAATGAGGCGCATGAACGCATGCGCCCCTGCGCATTAAGTTGCCAACTTGTGGCGACACACTCCGCGCACATTTCCGCTCAGCGTCCACCTTGTTATCATCCGGCCCAGCGTAACGCTGCCATGCACTGGACAGCGTTACCTATAAAGCACAGCGCCACAGCTGCGTCACCCGACGCACGCGTCACTAACGGCGGCTACAAAAACAAGCTGCCCGGGTGGGAAGAGCGGCTGTTTTCCTTCCGCTACCTGGACGAGCGTAGCGTGGGTTACCTTATGTACTATTCGTGCATAAATATCGTTTGGTGTACAAATAAATTCTCTCTGTCAACGTCGGTATGCTCGTCCGCTGCCGTCGCTAAAAAACAGTCCTTCGGTCGAAATGACATCCCCCATCTGGCCGGCATCCTCCCACATCTGGTGACACCTAACAATAACGCATCACTGTCCTTCAGCGTCCAATGACTTCCCACATCGGGTGACCCGTCGAGCCGCACCTTCCCCCTCAGCTGCGTTCCTGGGTGGCTTACTGGCGGGACGCAGCCCACGACCCGCCGCTTCCGGCGTTCCGGCCACAAGGCATCGGCGGGTAATTCGCACAGTTCGAGGCTGGGATCTACCTGAACGGCATCACCATCCAGCCGTTCAAACATGCAGTCCTCTGCAATATCCTCCCGCCCCACCTACTGCGCCGAATTGCCTGCCCTGCCTTCGGCAACCGGCCGTACGACGAGCTGCGCTTGCATTCTGGCGGTCTTCGGCGTCTCCTACTGTCCGCTGACGCTCTACGACGCTGCAGATCCGCTGTCGCCGTCGCCAGCAGCTGTTCCAGCCTCACTCTCGCCCACGCACCCTTCGTCGGAACCCTGCCCACCCCGGCAACACCTGGACAGTCTGGTTTTGTGGAAATTTCGTTTTTTCAATGTAATAACTTTTGTTTGCTGTTTCACACTTTGTTGTATATATTTGTTCATGACTGCTGACCGCTACGTGTAGTCGCAGTATAGGGGCCTGTGGCCTTGTCCAGCTGCCTTAATGACAGCTTTTTCTGCAGGCCTCCGACATCATGTGCGTTTGATGCAAATAAAATTATTATTATTACATCTGGTGACCTGGACGCCGGCATCCTCCCACATCTGATGACGCGTCGAGCTGAACGTTTTTCCTCAGCTGTGTTCCGTGTTGGCTTACTGGCAGGACTCAGGCCACGTGCCGCCGCTTCCGGCGTTCCAACCTCAAGGCATCGGCGGGTGGTCCGCTCAGTTCGAGGCTGCGATGTACTTGGACGGCATCACCATGATGCCGTTCAAATACGCAGTCCTCTGCGATATCCTCCCGCCCGACCTGCTGCGCCGAATCGCCTGCCCTGCTTTCAGCAGCCGGCCGTACGATGAGTGGCGTGCTGCCATTCTGGCGGACTTCGGCGTCTCCTACCGCCCGCTACCGCTCTACGACGCTGCAGACCCGCTGTCGCCGCCGCCAGCAGCTGTCCCACCCTCGCTCTCAGGCCCGACCGTACCTCTCCACGACACAGGAGAGCCACATTCGGCATCCCCGGCCCTCCCTTCGGCATCGGCTCAACCGGTGCCGCCAGCCCTGCCGGCGTCTCCTGCCCACCAGGTAGCCTCGGTCCTCTCGGCAGCCGCCCTTCCAGCAGCCTAGGCCCTCTAGGCAACCTCGACACGCATAATGCCTCCAGCCATCCTCGCGGTATCGGCCTTCCCGGCGCCCTCAGCTCTCCCGGTCCCAACGGCCGTCTCGACAGCCCCGGCCCTCCCGACAAGCACCACTCATCCGACAGCCACGGATCTGCCGACAGCCACGGCTCTTCCGACAGCCACAGCCCTCCCGACAGCCACGGCTCGTCCGACAGGCACTGCCCTTCCGACAGCCACGGCCCTTTCGACAGCCACGGCTCTTCCGACAGCCCCGGCTCTTCCGACAGCCCCGGCCCTTCCGACAGCCCCGACCTTCCCGACAGCCCCGGCCCTCCCGACAGCCCCGGCCCTTCCGACTGTCACGGACCTCCCGGTGGTCTCGACTCTCCCTGCGGCTCCGGCCCTCGAGGCGCCTGATTTCCGCTACCTCGCCGGCGTCCTCCTACTTGCACGGCTGCGCGCCAGTGGCAAGGGCGCCACTCGCGCGGCCTGCCCGTCACGCTCAAACCAATCGCTCCATGGTTGGCTGTGAGCGTGTCTCGGCAGCCCCACGCTCTTCACTACAGCCGCTTCCCTGCCTGGAATCTCGCTGCACCTGCCGTAGCTGCCCCTCTAGGTACCGGGCAGCTCGGCCCGGCATCAGCTGCGCTAATCTCTCGCCCCGCAACACAACTAGCTCCCTCTGCGGCACCACTTCTCATGCGCCAGCCATCAGCTGCTGCACCTCACCCAGCCGCACTGGGTCCACTTGGCGGGCTGACCTATCTTCACCTGCCACTCGACGTCTCTCGCTGAACCTCGGAACCTCGACCGCAGCGTCACAGCCAGAGTCGCCCGCCTGAGCCGCGTCTTCGGACCCCGGATGGCCTGCATGGCTCTTGACACACCCGATTTTTACAAGCCTTGAGGGCTCTCCACTACGTTGGGGGGGGGGGGGGGGGGAGGTGATGTGGCGACACACTCTGCGCAGATTTCCGTGCAGCCTCCACCTTGTTATTATCCGGCCCAGCACAACACGGCCACGCGCTGGACTGCATTTCCGATAAAGCACAGCGCCACCCCTGCGTCACCCTAGGCACGCGTCACCAACGGCGGCTACAAAAACAGGCTGCCCGGCTGGGAAGAGAGGCTGTTTTCCTCCCGCTACCCGGACGAGCGTAGCGTGGGTATGCCCGTCCGCTGCCGTCGCTAATAAACAGTTGTTACGTTTTATGTTGGGATTCGGCCCTTCCACAGAATCGCATCCCACTAACTTCAACTTTTTAACGCACGAGCAGGTGGTCGCATCACAGGTACTGGCTGCTGTCCCGTAACGTTCGGGGTCCCGCCTCCTCAATTCCACCGGTGCCAAACGTCCGCCTGCGATGCGGAGGGAGAAACACGCCCTAGTAGGGGGTAGGACGGTTCGACAGGATACCGGCAATCTATGTCAGGAGAAGAAAGATCTGATTATGAAACGCCAAATAATGAGGGCGTCTAACCGTATACAGACAGAACTAGCAGAGCTATTGAAGTTAATAAATAACTGCAAGGTAGCCGACGTAAGGAAGTTCAATGCGTAGAGAACCGAGCATGGTCTAAAGAACGGAGGTATCCTAAAAGCGGTGAAGAGAAAGCTTGGCAGACACAAAAGCCAGACGTATGCGTAAGAGACTAGGAGGGCAATGTCATTAGGAACATTTATAAGATAGTTAATGTAGCCGACGATTTCTACACAAATCTATACAGTAGCCAATTCATCAGAGCGTTAATGAAAAAGTACCGCACATCAATTCCAGTAATGAAACAGGAAGTAAAGAAAGCCTTAGGAGAAATGCGAAGGGGAACAGCAGCTGGTGAGGATGAGGTAACAAAAGGTCTATTGTAGGACGGATGAAAAATTGTGCTAGAAAAGCTAGCCACCCTATATGCGCAATGCCTTATGACCTCGACCATTCCATAATCTTGGAAGAAAGCAAAAATTATAAATAATTATGAAAAATGAGAGGCCAAGGACATGAAAAATTACACACCGATCAACTTACTCTCCGTTTCCTAAAAGGTATTTACAAAGATAATCGCTAATAGAGTCAGCGCAACCTTAGACTTCAATCAAAATCAACCAAATGATCAGGCAGGCTTTCGTAAAGGATACTCCGCGATAGGTCACATTCACGCCATCAATAGGTGATAGAGAAATGGGGTGGATATAGCCTTCATTGATTATGAGGAATCATTCGACTCAGTGGAAACCTCAGCAACCTTACAGCACACAGGTATGGCGGAATCAGGGTGTACAACAGCCTTATGTCAAAATAAATGAAGATATATATATATATATATATATATATATATATATATATATATATATATATATATATATATATATATATATTTATATATTCCCAGCAGGGGGGAATCTCCAGCTTGCAGGCGTTGGTGACTGGCGATACCACAGGATTCCGAGCACCCGCAGGGGCATCCCCCTAGTGGGATGATGGTGAACAGTGCATCACCAAAGATCCGAGCACGCGCGCTTCGCCGTGCGTGGCATCGCCGTGTCTGGGTAAAAGGGAATCGTGGTGGTTGAGCCGAGGCCCCGAACGTTTGGACCTTCAGGGCGCCTAAGCGGAGGCAACACACCACTTTGGCCCCAGCTTCCTGTAGACGGCACCTCCGGCCTGACCCTACCGGGGTAAATCGGCAGTCGCAGTTTCCTATCATCCCCTCTATCTTTAACTTTGCTACCCCTTCCTCACAACTATCCTGTCTCCTACTTCGTTTTTCCTTTTTTCCTGGCGGCGAGGGTTAACGTTGTGCGGCCTACCACCCTGAGTTGCGTCATATTTGGTTATAGTTAAGGTGTACAGCTGGCGTGGGCAGGTCTTCCTTGCAAGTTCCTGTCCCGTCCCCTAGTAGGGCTTCAAGGCAGGTGGCTGGCACCATGACCGAAAATCCTAATTTTTATAGCTCCCCCACTTTCAAAACCTGATCGCTCTCTGAAAATAGTGCGGAACTGAGCACAAGCTTTTTTCTCAAAAAATAAACCTACATTCTCAAATTTCCATGTCATACACAGTCAATGTGAAGAAGAGCAAGCTCGTGTAACAACCCCATTTCTCGTATCCAAATGCTTAACCGGTACCTTGGGCCGCGCCTACAAGATCTCAAAAATGGCCAGCGGTGACTAATGCTTGAATTACGTGACAGCATCCAGTGCTTGAAACTCTCAAACATTGCGTCTATTGCTGACATCTCTTGTCTCCTTGGCCCCCCACCGATCTCTCAACACAGTCCGAGGCGCAATCTCTGAAACTGACTTTATCCATCTGACAGAAGTCGAAATTCTTCAAGGACTATCCAACGAAATTGTAATTGACGTTCACAGAGTCAAAATCCGTAAGGAGAACAAGGAAATAGATACTAAACACATGGTCCTCACATTTAACACCGGCACCTTGCCCGAAACTATCGAAGTTGGATATCTGAAGGTCAGCGTCAGACACTACATACCAAATCCCTGTTGATGTTTCAATTGTCAAAAGTTTGGCCACGGCTGAAAAACTTGCGCGAAATGCGCTTCGAAGTACACCCATTCTGAGGAATGTGACGCAGCACTACTCTCCACAAACTGCGAAGGAGACCACGCTGCGTACTCTAGGGCGTGTCCGTCCTGGAAAAAGGAAAAGGAAATAATCAGCATAAAGACCACGGAAAATATTTCATTTAAAGAAGCGAGGAGGCAATTTGCCCTCAGCAATACATTCGCCTTCACAGCGAAATCCAACTTCGCTGATATTGTGCGCAGGGGCGTAGCACCACAGAACACTCCGGCACCTGCCGAGGCCGCTTCCACCGAGCCGATGGCAGGGCCATCCACGCCCCAGGCAGGGACAGCGAAGGCTGCTCTGCCACCCTCAAAGCATGGAGCGCCGGTCCATGGGTCGGCATCCCGCAGGTGTACAGCTGGCGTGGGCAGGCCTTCCTTGCAATTTCCTGTCCCGTTCCCTGGTTGGGCTCCATGGTAGGTGGCTGGCACCATGTAACTAACACAACCGCGGCCTCTTCGCGGTCCTCCAGCACCTATGGTGAGGTAATGGATACAACTCCCACGCTGCCTGCTTTACAGCGGCAGAACAGCTCTGTCTAGCGACAAAAAGACACGCCCCTCATAACGGGTATCGTGCATAAGTAAACCCCATAACGTTCACACCCAAAACACAAGCACGGCTTTTTTAGTTCAGTGAAACTGTAAAGGCCTGTTGAGAAATTGCCGTGACATAAAAGATATTTTAGGGTCAATGTTGCCCGCAGCCTTGTGTCTTCAGGAAACCAATCAAGGTCGACAACAAATGAATATCCTTAACATTATAAAACCTTTAGACGCGATCGCGAGCAGGCAAGTCGACTCTCGGGAGTCGTCGCCATTGTCGTTCAAAGCGGCATCCCTGCTCGAGAAATCAAAATCAAAACAAAAAAAGAAGCCGTTGCGGTCAGCATCGTCACCTATAAAACAATTACAATCTGTTCTCTATATATTCATCCACATCTTACAGTAACAGTTCATGACCTACAAGAACTCATCCATGAGCTTCCAGAACCATATCTAGTAGTTGGGAATTTTAACGCTCACTCCCGTTTTTGGGGAAGCGAGCGCTGTGACTCTAGGGGCGAAATAATCGAAGATTTTATCCTCACAAATAATATATGTCCCTGAAATACGGAAAGGCCACATACTGCTCTCCTACTTCGGGGAAAATGACCGGTCTAGATTTGTCGTTTAGTTCACCTTCTGTTTTTAACAATTTTAAATGGGATGTCATTGACAACCCATATGGTAGCGATCACCTCCCTATACTAATCAGTTTAACTTATCCACCGGAATTAATCCCCACAAAACCGCGACGCTGGAAGCTGCATCTAGCAGACTTGGACTTTTTAGAGCAAAAGCCACTTTTCAAATTATAGATTTAGAAATCATGAGCATTGATCAGATAAACGAAACGTTCACCAACTCTATCTTGGCTGCTGCAGAATTAGCTATTCCGCAGTATTCTGGAGTAGTGCGACCAAACCACAAAGTGTGGTGGACGAAAGACTACAAGAAAGCAAAAAAAAAACAACAAACTAGAGCTTGGGGTAAACATCGCAGGTATTCGACACATGAAAATCTCGCAATTTTTAAAAAGGCAAGAGAAAAAGCTCGGTAAATCCGTCGCGTTGCCGAGAAAGCTTCATGGCATAGTTATGTTTATTCTATAAACAGTCAAATCACATCCAAAAAAATGTGTGAGCAGATTCGAAAATTAAACGGCAACTTGTCACCAATGACAATTCTTCTGACAACACCTGGCACAGAAACAAGCATAAGAGATCAGGCAGACATTTTGGGTGAACAGTTCGCTGCAGTTTCCAGTTCGTCGCACTATACGCAGTCTTCTATAAAACACAGAAATATAACCGAAAAAACAACACTTCCAATAGGTGGGGGCGGAAAAGAAAAATACAACAATTTAATAACTCTCCAAGAAATAAACAGAGCACTTTTTCCGGAAAAAAAACTGATCTAGGACGGAACCAAGCACACTATGAAATGCTTGCCCATCTTTCTGAGCCTGCCGTAGAAGCACTTTTAGGATTCTTTAACACAGTATGGATATCAGGGAAAATACCTGAAGCCTGGAAAAAAGCTATTATTGTACCGTTTCTTAAACCTAATAAACCTCCAACCTCCACTAGCAGCTATAGACCCATAGCCCTTACCAGTTGTTTCGCCAAATCCTTCGAAAGTGTCCTGAATATAAGATTAACTTTTGTCCTTTATTCCTGCGAACTTCTAGATATCCATCAATGCGGTTTTAGAAAGGGATGCTCCACAACAGATCACCTAGTCCGTCTCGAAAATACTGTCAGAGAAGCTTTTATCCACAAACAACACTGTCTTGCAGCCTTTTTCAATTTGGAAAAAGCTTATTATACAACCTTGAGGTTCGGTATTCTTCAGGACTTAGCTGAGCTCGGCATCTGTGGCAGAATCTTGAACTTCCTTAAAGACGTTTTATCTAACCGTTCATTTAATGTCCGCGTAGGCTCAACCCTTTACAGGAATTTTATTCAAGAAAATGGAGTACGTCAAGGGTGTATTTTAAGCACTGCACTCTTGGTTGTAACAATGAACTGCCTTAGTAAAATAATCCCAAGGTCCGTTATGTACTCAGACTATGTAGACGACTTTAAAATTGCTTGTATATCTTCCAACGTATCAACATGTGAAACACAAATACAATTGACAATAAAACTGGCAGCATCGGCGGATAAAAATGGTTTCCGATTTTCCCCACAGAAATGAGTGGCAATTCTGTTCTCATTAAAACGAGGCATACATACAGATCCCGCTCTTCATCTTAACGACATAGAGTTACGCGTAAAAAAATGAAAGCTTAATTTTCTGCCTCACATTAATGCGTTTAAAAAGAAAGCCTCTCAATCCCTATGCATACTCAAAGTTCTTTCCCGAAAACACTGGGGTTCCGATAGGACATTTATTCTACAAATTTATCGCTCTGTAATACGCTCTACCTTAGATTATGGACGTATTCTTTATGGCTCAGCGAGACCATCGTATCTTAAACGGCTGGATCCGATCCATAATTTAGGCTTGCATCTTTCCACTGGTGCATACAGGACGTCGTCCACATGCAGTATGTATGTAGAAGCGAACGAACCATCGCTTACAGACAGAAGAACGATGCTCACGTGTTCCTACGTCCTTAAAATTTGTTGACTACCTAAACACATCTGTCACCAAATAGTCAGAAAGGGCACATTCATGGAACAGTTTTCCGGAAATCCGTGATCTCACTCTTACAGATTTCAGCAGAAAGCAAAGTCCGCAACAGCATATATTATAAGAATTTTTTGCACTTGAGGAAAATTACTGTACTTGCACAGCTGTTTATACAGATGGCTCGAAAACAGATGTTTACGTTGGAAGGAGAGTGGTACAAGGAAACTACTGTCAAATAGTAATGCTTCCACAGTGTGCATCAATCTTCACTGCCGAATGTTACGCCGTCTATTTAGCCATTGAACAATTAGTAAAGGAGAACTTCAAAAACAGTATTATTTATACCGACTCGCTAAGTGTACTTACAGCCCTGCACTCTATAAAGGCAGGCACTCCCATACTTGGTCACATTATATACAACATAGTAATAGGCGCAGCTAAACGACAAAACCTAAAACTCTGCTGGGTACCAAGCCATATCGGAATTAAAGGCAACGAGAGAGCAGACTTATGCGCTGCTCAAGCACGTGACAAGCAAATAAAGAAAGTAGATATTCTGTTCAAAGATTGCATTAGCTTAATACATCGTAACATAAGACAGAAATGGCAGCCCACGTGGAACAACGAAATAAAAAACAAAACTACACATGTGAAACCAGCTATAAGTGAATGGAGGTCCTGCACCCATCAGGAACGTTTTAAAGGGGCTGCGAAGCACCGCTTGAACGGATGCCGATTACAGTTCAGGTGGATTATTTATGTCACAAAGATGCTGACTCAAAAAGAATTACGAAATCGATGCATAGGAACGGGAGTTATTCAATGAA